>NC_092532.1:4878968-5203968 GCF_037038585.1 Patagioenas fasciata
AAATGCCACCGTCACAGCGCAGCCATCGGGGAGCACACAGTTCTGTTCTCGTGTGCCTCTGCCGTGAGCTCGGAGACAGCCCGCAGAAACATTAATGATCCGGTACGCTACGACAGGGAACCGACTTGGAGTCTGCAGCGCAATTACTTGACTGTTTGGGATGATGAACACCCAGAGTTCCTCCAGTTTTCAGCAGGGGGTGAGCGGGTTCACGCTTTTGTAATTCAAGTATACAGCTAAGAATAAAAGTACAGCAAGGTACAAGTCCCCATATCCAGCAGTCCAGATAGTGACAAATATGAAAGAAATATCCTAGACTAGGAGGAAGTCACTGCCTGCGAAAATCATACAAAAAGAGTATTCAGATGAGCCGCTACACTCTCTGGTAATTCTTAGAAACACTGCAGAGATGACTCGCCACACCAACTTCACCACAGACACCAACCGCACTTCCAGCCGAAAAACAAGCTCGGCTTTCCTGAAAGGTTTTCTAAGAAAGCCCTTCTTGTCCTGCAGCAAGCCGTGACTCACCGCTCGGTACGGCACAAACAGCCACCGGGCGCAGAAGCCGAAGTGCCAGAAAATGCTCCACTGCCTCACAGAGTGTGTTTCAAGTGGGAGCTTCAAAACGGCCTCCAGAACCACACTCGTGTTCAAAGGAGGTGCTAGAGAACACGGCTGTGTGAAATTTGGCAATACAGCTGCCCTGGCAGGAACGGGGAGGTTAGTTTTGGCTCGCACGAGATCCTCCACCCTGTAGCTGACTTTGAACAGTTTTAATGAAAAAGTCAAAGTGAGATTCAGCTACAACCATCAGTTTGTATCTAAGGTTAGTCAAAATCAAAATAAATGTTATTTCTGTACCATTGGAGGGGGATACATCTCTCCTTAGAAGAGTGTCTGTATTTTGAGTTATCCTTGGAAGAGAAGGTAGCCAGGAGGCCTATAACTCTCTCACACATATGCAATGCGTGTAGGCAAGCAAAACATCGCTGTGGTGGAGGACGGGTGAACAGGTATGTGCATCATCCAGCCTGGGCAGCAGACAAGCCTGTCCGCTTTACTGCTTCCAGAGGAACAGTTAGTCACTCCTCCCACCTTTTGCAGCAGCAAAATGAGAATATGCTGCTCTTCAGCTTGAAAAGACGTTTATTTCATTCAGAGAATCTAAAGATGCCTCTGGAGGAACTACGATGCGCAGATCATTATAGCTTCGCCTCTTACCGTGATGTATTTCGGAAAATCTCAAGGCCCAGAATATGAGTGGAAGGAGAATCAGGAGGTAAATCAGAGGGTGCTGCTTATTCTGACACACGGTAGAAGGAAGGAGAAAGAAAACCTGCTCCAGGAGGTGAGGGGGAATGCAGGAGAAGCAGGACAGACATCCTCCCTTTGACAAGCACGCGAGCAGGTTGGCTGCCCGTCCTTCCAGCATCTCCAAACACAGCAAAGCAAGAGGTGGTTACAGCCCCTAAGACTTTGCCCACCCAGAACACCACTGATGTTACAGTTCCCTGCCCCCTAAGAACCCCAAATATCCGGGTAACGCACACCAGCAACATTTACTTTGAGTTTTCTGTTCCCTGTAAAACCAGAAAACATAGACTTAACTTTCCTCTCCCACAGACTGCACTGAAAATGTCAGAAAACAGGACAAGTTAGCTTATAAATAATTGCAAAGCCCCTCCTGCAAAAAAGTGAGAGGGAGGTGGGATGAAAGCTCCCGGCCAGGAGCGCTGGGGCTGCCAAGGAACAGAACAGAATAAGGGCAGAGAGGGTGTGTGATACCCCAGCTCCATCTGCACGCAGAAATGAAAGGCGTCGAGGAAAATATCCGTGCGGGTTATGGCAGGCGTTCCCAGGTGCGGGGAACCCTCGGGGGAAGAGCACCATCAACAGAAAATACAGCTGACCTTAGAAGAGACAGCTGACGTGGCAGATCCTACAAAAGCTCGTCTGCGGTATCTGAGCATCTTTTGTTCTCTAGCCCCATTCTTTCACCTGGCAGCTCGCAGATGAAAAGACTGGGGAGATGTTCCTGTCACAGGAGACTTTGCCTCAAAAGGCTCCTAAAAGGAGGAGGGACCGGGGTGATGCGGGGTCCACTATGGGGGACGCGCAGCAGAGGAAGCTTTACCCTTCCAATAACGACACTGGCATTTCTGGAGATTCTCCCTAACCCTATCCCCTCGCTACCCGCAGAGCGATAACAAAGCCAACACTGTCCATCAAGTCTCAATCTGAAGTGAGTCATTTATTCTCAGGAGCTTTGTGTTTGTTTTTTTCAGCCTGGCATCCTAAGCAAACAAGGTTTATGGGATCATATTGCCTGTCATATGTCTTAATTGTTTGTCCCTTCCTGTCAACTTTGAGTCACACCAGACTGGGGATAGAGGGTTTTGGGAGAAATTGTGGGGTTTTTATAGAAATTGAGTTTCTCTGAGATGGGTGAACGTCCCTTTGGTTGGGTGGGACAGAGCCCCCAGTTCACGTCTCGAAGGCTGAGAACAGAACCAGCACTCACCCTTTTCTGGGGTACCCAGCACAGGGGACGGGACACGAGGGTTCTCTGCGGGGAGCAGGGGGGAAACGCCACATCATAGCAAGTCCAGCTTCATACATTGAAAAAACTTGGGCTTTTTCCTGCCAAATTGCCTGTAAGTTCATGAAACATCATTGGGGACGAATGCCAATATTTCTCCAGTACTCACTGAATCCAGTGCGCAGCCACATACACAACAGCAACCAGTTGAGGAGTTCATCTGTTAGATTTGTTGCTACAACTTTTTCATCCCTTTTGCCTAAGTACAACAAGCAGTAGAAAAGGCACTTTATCCCCTAATCTCGGCACTTTCTAGGTCTGCACGATTAACGCGGGGTTTCTTGAAACAAGGAGAAAGCGTGTGATGAATCCAACATGAGTGTTCTGGAATGGGCGCTCCCGCAAGCCTCGGCTCTCGAGTGAGTTGGTGACACTGGTAAAACGCAGCTCTCTGCTCCACGTGTGCTCTGCGGGGGCCTTTTCCTATAGCTACTGACCAAACTATCCATTTTTAAGGAGAAGTGAAGGAACAACAACAAAATGTCCCTTTTTCCTGTAGCACCACATGCTAAATTTCATTCGCCCCATCCCAGCCGCTTCTAGTGACAGTGCAGTGTTTGTCTGAATTTTTAACAGATGTTTCTAAGTACTCTTGACCACTTCTCTCTCCTGAGGATTTCTGCAGCGGGATAGCTCTAGATAGGAATACAAACAAAGCTTGTAAGAGGCTCTCGGGGATAAATCTGTAGACACTGCATCTAGGATGGGTGTGGGTATGGGTCCAAGCCTTATGAAACTTTCTAAATATCCTCTAAAGACCAGCAAGCTGGACCGACCCTGCCTGCAGATGTTTTTGAGCTTACCAGCCCCACAGCGAAACGCAGGACAGCTTACAGATAACTGCAACACTCCCCAACAGCCCGAGAGCCGGACTTGAGCTGAAGGTTATAAAAGCAGTGATATACCAGAGCAGAACAGAATAAGGCAAAGGATGATGTGTGATGGTGTAACTCAGTTTCAATTCAAATACCAAAGGCGCTGCAAAGGGGCTCAGGCTGGGCTGAGCGGAATTTCCCAGATGTCGGGTTCCCCCGGGAGCGAGCGCGCTGGGTTCAGCTGACAGGTGTGAAGGTACTCGTGCAGTCAGAACACAAGTTGCTCTAAAAATATATAAAATCTCTGCTTTCTTTTTAAAGGAAAATGAGTATCTTGTGCTAACGCCTGGCAGGGAGGCAGCGACATCTGCCTGAGTTTGTACACGGCCTGAAACCATCAGCTAAAACACGAGCTGCTGTTGCCACGTTTATGGCTGCTAGTCTAGATTATCGAATGCAACCGTAGCTATTTCGTACCAAAATGAAACCTATTAAAGCTATTGTCAGCGTTTCACAGCAGCTGAAACTGTTCTTTCTGAAAGGTCAGGCTGCTGGCTGGAGGGAGAACAAGGAGGCGGCTGTGCCAGCCTGGATGTGCGCGCTGGCCTTGCCTCCCGTGCTCTGGGTTTGCGTCCCACTCTGGGTTTGCGTCCCCTAGAGAGCCTGAGTGCCCAGGGGATGGCCGGGGGGCAGGCAGAGAGACCTGGGGGGCAGCCCCACACATTCCCCCCATGCACACCTCCTTGGTGTGGGGGCAGAGAAAGGGCTGGCTGCAGAGGGCACGGCTTTGTCACCCCCTTTCAGCTTTGTGGCGGCTGTGTCATTCACAACAATACCACAGCCCTCCCCCACCCCCCAAAAACCCATAAAAGCCCCAGGCCAAGCCCAGGTCCCCACACCCAGCTTTGCTGTCATCTTCTGTATTAGCATTTCTGTTAACCCTTTTGTGAGAGCATTTGACTCGGTTTCAACAATTCCTCCTTCTGAAAAACACTTGTTAAATATTGGCCCCGATGCTTCACAAAGCGATAGCTTAGCAGTCATAACCCACAAGATATATTTAGCTCCACAAACTCATCGTCAATGGATTTTGAAAGCATTGTAGCCAACAGACTGGAAACCACATGCAATACAAACACATAATAGAACTTCTAATGTGCAAAGAGACTAAACAAAAAGATCCTTGACCTTCTTGCTTTCCCTTGCATACCATTATCCCCAGCGAGACAGCAAATGGAATGACGTGGAGAGCAGCAGCCACCATCGAGCAACTTTGGAAGCCAATTTCTACAGTAGTTAAGCAGTTAATGGCGTTAGTCAGAATGATAACTTATTAAATTCTACATTTATGCAAATAGCATTTTGGCATATCACATGGAAACCTGAGCAGCAGAGCTCGCCAGGACCAGGTCCCAACATCTTTTACATTTGCTGGTTTGCTGGGTTTTTTAGATACCATGTAAAATAGTGGCCGTGACGGTCGGCATATCAGTCACAAATTAATCTCCATCATCCCAAACAGATTAATGAACAAACTGGTTAATTCTCAACCTTTATGAAGCAGGGATTCATCTCCACAGCTAAATCCAATCGCCGTCTTTATCTTAGTAACAAGAAGTTGACATTTCTTACAGCCCTTCCTAAACCAGGAACAAAACAAAAGAGCAGCTACCCCGAATCTCTCCATGCTGCAGTACCCGGGGTATCTATAGCACAAAAACATAGAACAAGAGTAGTATATGACTCTGACACGAAAGGACATTAGCTGTGATCAGATGAATGGGGAAAACCACAGTTTAGGGCAGGCAGAACTTAGAGCAATCTCCATTTTGCAAAGCCCACGTGGAAATGGAAAACTTACTGTTCTCCAAAAGAAATATCCACCAACTTTTTGGCTCTGGGTCGTGTTTAAATTCAACGAGGATGGAAGAAGCAGGGGATTGGATGAAGAGCTCTGAATCGCACTTTTAATTGCTTTCACGATGTAAAAGAGAATACCCAGATGTGCTTACGCACATCGTTTTCCTCTGTGCTGGTGCTGCTGTTTAATAGAATTAAATTCTGCGCAGAATTTTACCCATTCATTTAGTTCATTCTCTGTGAATGAGAATGAGGTGGGAAGCACTTGCTGCAGGATGCTGTGCAAAACGAGCAGTTCACCAACTGAAATGGTACCTGAAACTTTGAAAAATCAATAGTATTGCTTACACACAAGCCCTAACTGTTGGTGTATTGATGTATATGTAAATATACGTGTATCTGGGCACCTTCTCTTTGTGCAAAGCTTACAACACAGAATGTTAAAGCATCTCTGGCAAAAATAATTGGCCTTTTTTCTCCCCTTTGGGTACAAATTTCTGGGTTTAAATGAATGTGCAGGTTTCCTGTTGCTGCATGAAGCCTTCATTTCAAAATACCAACTAATTCTAGGTTTAATTAAAACAGAATGTTTTGTATCACAAACACTTCTTGGGTTTTTTTTTTACAGCACATATCTTCTTTACCTTAATGTGATTGCTGGCTATTAAGAGAAGAAAGTTGGTTTGTTTTACAGCAACTCTCTTTATGGAGTCAACTTATGCAAGCACCGAAGTCTTTCCAGAGCAAACAGGATTCTCCCCACCTCCCTCTGGCTTTTCTCCCTCCTGAATGCCATGGCCTTCACTCAACCAAAGGAAATGAAAGACAGACTGAGACAACAGCATCACGTGGGTGAAGGTCAGATTGATTTCCAGCTCTGTGGTGCTGTTTTATCACCCTCAGGACAAAAGTTAAGCCCTTCGGTTTTTTTCCTTTCCATGTCTGCTTTAACAGAGCAACTTTATTTTTTCCTGAAATTCTGGTAGGGCTCCATACCACCAGAATTATCAAGGACGGCCTAATTTAAAACATTTGTGGGGATTTTCTTCCTCGGGGTAATAGCCCACACACCACCACGTTTCTACCCATGAGCCTGCTCTATTCCCCGTGCAGGAGCAGCGGCTCCTCGGCAGGCCGGGGGTTTCTGCAGTGACATTTGCTGTCAGCAGAAGCTGGGGACACAGCTGCCGGCTGTGCGGCGCTGGCACAGGGAGAGGAGCCTTTGCTCTCTCCAAACGGGCAAGTTCACAAACTGTTTTTTCTCCTCGTCCTCCCTTCCCTCTTCCCTGGCTCGGGGTGGCCGAGCTCAGCGACCCAGACACACGTGGCCAGTTGCTGCCACCGAGAACAGCTTGGCTAACTCAGATACGCGCTTTTCCCAACTCCAGCAAAATCCCTCCTCCCAACGCGCGGGATGGGACGGATCACCTCTCCTTGTTTCATTTTCAATTACAACCAATGCTCCCCTAAAGTAATGATGTTATTTTCAGTATGGCCCCTCAGCTCCAGAAGGACAGGGAACTGCTGGAGAGAGTCCAGCGCAGCCACCAAGATGCTGAAGGGAGTGGAGCATCTCCCGTGTGAGGAAAGGCTGAGGGAGCTGGGGCTCTGGAGCTGGACAAGAGGAGACTGAGGGGGGCTCATTCCTGGGGATCAATATGGAAAGGGGCAGTGTCAGGAGGATGGAGCCAGGCTCTTCTGGGTGACAACCAGTGACAGGACAAGGGGCAATGGGTGCAAACTGGAACACAGGAGGTTCCACTGAAAGAGGAGAAGAAACTTGTTGGGGGTGAGGGTGGCAGAGCCTGGCCCAGGCTGCCCAGGGAGGTTGTGGAGTCTCCTTCTCTGCAGACATTCAAACCCGCCTGGACACCTTCCTGTGGAACCTCAGCTGGGTGTTCCTGCTCCATGGGGGGATTGCACTGGATGAGCTTTCCAGGTCCCTTCCAACCCCTGACATTCTGGGATTCTGTGATTCTGTGAACTTTAGCTACTCGGAGTTTCAAAATGGAACTGATGAACATAAGGTGAAACACTTTGTACATCACATACCTAGTTATTGGGAGAAAAGGCAGGTTTCCCTCCTTATGTTTGCATTGCCAGAGTTTAAGTTGGCAGCCAGAAAACTTAGTATTCTGTCATTTAAGCTATTAGACAAGAAAATGCTACACACTTGTATTTTCTTTTGGTTTAAATTTTGTCTTATTTATGCGAGGAATGCAACAACAGCATTGTGACTGCCTCCGAAAGATGACAGTTTATCCGCCATAAAAAGCAGATTTTATAGGTACTTCATTTATAGGTACCAGAGACTCCAGTCAAAATCCAACCTGTTAAAGCAGATATCATTAGAACACCTAACGGAACACAATTCCAACCTTGAAACAAACCATGCCGAGCGTCTGTACGAGAGGAAGGAGCAGGGAAGGGCCATAAGGTGAGATCACACAGCTATCCAGGTTGGAGCTGGATGCGGTCGGAATGCAAATGAAATAATTCGCTAGGTTTGATGCACAAAGATGTGATCACCCGTGTCTGAACCCAGCCAAGATCGCCCCCAAAACCACCCATGGAGCATCCTCACCTCCCACAGCACCCCGAGGGGACAACCAGGAGATCTCAGTGAAGCAAAATCCCATAGGATGTAGACACAGCTCATCAGAAATGTGAAAAACCTGTCCTGAAGGTGTGTGGAATTTGGGGCTGGTTTTGGCTGGGTTGGTTCCTCTGGTTTATTGATGCAGGTTGAACAATGCGATTCAAATCTGCGTAAACTGTTCTTGGAGTCCAGGAAACCACCTGCGTTCGGTTTTCCTCAGAGATAATGAACACAGGTGTATATATATATTTATATTTCCGTAGACTGCGAGGTCATAAAGGGAATTTTTTCTACTTCTGTCTTTCCAAATTTTCTAGCGAATAATTAGTAGATGTAGATTTCTGAAATGGCCATTTAATATAAATTATATCAAATCTCATTTATTTTAAGAGATATCATTAAGTATAAAGCCAGCACGAGTGAACCGAGTTCACCGTAGAGGAAATGACTGGGAATAACATTCAAAAATCTATTCAAATGTTTAATGTAAGAGATTCCCCGGAGAAGAGAAAAGCAATGGGCTTCTTCAGCCTTTCCCTCTGTCCTCCTCAGCAAGGCTAACAGTAATTGAGCAGCAACATAAGGAGGAGCCACAAAGTCCTTCACTATTATGCTAAGAAAGGTTTCCAAGGAAGCCCAAAGAAGAGACAGACCCACATGCCAAAAAAACGGTGCCTTGGAGAGGAACCTCAACCCCACGCTCACGGCGTCACCAGCAGCAAAACCCACCGGCCTTAAAGACCTTGGCTCTTCCACCAGTGTCACATGTGTCATTAGGCAAATCGGGGAAGCCACAGCTACAGTTGTTTTCATCCAAAATAACTCAGGTTGTTTAGGGGGAAGGTCTTGAATTCTCCCCCAAACCCTGACCTCTCGTCCCCCTCATGCTGACACAAGGCTTGTGCAGCTCCACGGGGCGTCCCGGGAGCTGCGCACACTGAAACTATTAATTGTCTGCAATGCTGGGTCCCAAAGACAACACAAAGCTTGTACCAGCACAAGGCAGGAGACGGACGGACGGACGGACGGACGGAAGGAAGGAAGGAAGGAAGGAAGGAAGGAAGGAAGGAAGGAAGGAAGGAAGGAAGGAAGGCAGGCAGGCAGGCAGGCAGGCAGGCAGGCAGGCAGGCCCCTTCCAGTAACAGTCAAAACTTAAGCCAAATCCAAGCAACCTCTTAATTCCATGATGATAGAAATGAGAATAGTACTTCCTTATGTCGGAAAGGAGTTGCTGGTCCAAACGTTTAGAGATTACAAAGCGCTCAAATGCCCAATGAAGTATTTATTAATAACACAAACAGATCAAGTGCCTTGAAAACCCCAAATCAATTTTTTGTTCGTTAAGATAACGAAAGCTGGTTGTGCTAAGCAAGAAGTTTGAATAACATTACCTAGATTTAACACACATTATTTAACTTAAATTGCTACTGAATATATTTTCAGCGATTTTGAATACAAAATTGCAAAATCTATTGTTGAAATTCACCTGTTAAAAGCACCTATTAAAATTACTCAGATGAGACAGCATTCAAAAGGCGCATACTTGTTGCCAAAGCTTTGAAGGAAGGCAGAAGCTGTTAGAGCCCTGGTGCAGGTCTGCTGTGCAAACCCAGCCCGGAGAGCAAGGCAGAAGCTGTTAGAGCCCTGGTGCAGGTCTGCTGTGCAAACCCAGCCTGGAGAGCAAGGCAGAAGCTGTTAGAGCCCTGGTGCAGGTCTGCTGTGCAAACCCAGCCCGGAGAGCAACAGCCTCTCCAGCAGGTGCAGGGAAAATATTCCCCATATTCAATTTATCGGACTGGTTCCGTCCAATACTGAGTTTGTTCAGAACAGAGATGCTATTTGGCAGCCGATCGCTAATCCGCCTCTTGCCGGCCCGCAGTGAAGAAAGGTGAGACCCCAGCGGACAGCGCCCAGGTGGGGTTGTCCACAGGAGGCCACGTACCTTGGTGTGTCCGTCCTGCTCAGCGGGGGACCTCAGGAGCCCTGCAGCGAGGGGCAGCGGGGCCGGCGGAGCCCGCGGCCGAGCGGGGAGGATGCTGCGGCGCTCCCGGGCGGCGCTGGCACCGTTCCCCCCGCCAGCCGGCTCCGGGGGGTGGAGGCTGCGTTCTGGCTTCCCCCAGCCTGGAGCACAGTTAATAACGTGCCAGCTGTATCTGCAGACAAGCCAAGTTTAATGAGGCTACAACAAAAGCATTCAAATATGCACTACAGAACTTCTGCGGGGATTTTCTTTTTCTTTTTTTTTTTTCCTAGAGCTTGTTTTAAAAAAAAAAAATGAAAGATAGGAATGCTTGACAATGTTTGTACACACACTTCCTTCACTTTTAATTGATTTTTTTTTAATTATATTCTGTAAATTCAAAGAAATCTACATTAGAAAGATTTTTTTAATCTCGCTACTTCCAACAGCAAAATTACATTGCATGATGAGTGCTTGAAATGCACTGCTGGTTGCTTTTTTGTTAATAAACATTGAAGTCTTAATTGTTTTTCCCCTAGACAGCCAGACAGCACCACTCTATCTGCCAGGACTCCACACCAGGACAAGCGCATCCCGCACCTTCTGCTCGGGAGCCCAGACACAAACCTGAGCACATCCCTGGTACTAGTGATGAAGATCCCATCCCCATTCGCGTCCTACCAGCCACGCTTTGCCACACACCTCCATATCCTCCTCTGGGTCAAGACACAGGAGGTATCAGTAAGAGGACTGAAAATATGGATTTGGAGACAGCAAGAGAAGTCTGCTCAAGCATGAGCGGGTGGAGAAGGTGGGAAAGGGGCAATCGCTCACTGTCTCCGTCAAGAACTGGAGGGTGCCACAGGAAAGGGATTAAGGGAGTGGAGCATCTCCCGTGTGAGGAAAGGCTGAGGGAGCTGGGACTCTGGAGCTGGAGAAGAGGAGACTGAGGGGGGACTCATTCCTGGGGATCAATATGGAAAGGGGCAGTGTCAGGAGGATGGAGCCAGGCTCTTCTGGGTGACAATCAGTGACAGGACAAGGGGCAATGGGTGCAAACTGGAACACAGGAGGTTCCACTGAAAGAGGAGAAGAGACTTGTTCATGGTGAGGGTGTCAGAGCCTGGCCCAGGCTGCCCAGGGAGGTTGTGGAGTCTCCTTCTCTGCAGACATTCAAACCCGCCTGGACCCCTTCCTGTGGAACCTCAGCTGGGTGTTCCTGCTCCATGGGGGGATTGCACTGGATGAGCTTTCCAGGTCCCTTCCAACCCCTGACACTCTGGGATTCTGGGATTCTGTGGAAGCGGGTGACAAGGCTGAAGTGAACAAAAGGGGACACTTCCCCAATGCACAACTGAACTTTGGGTCCCCACCACGGGAAACGCTAAATGCAAATGCCAAATGCACACCTCGCTTCAACAAGAAACTTCAAAATGCAAAGTCAGGGAAGAAGATTAGCTGAGGAATTTAATCAAAGGCATCGAGAAGTGCCCAGATAAGTTTGCTGACAGCTGGGAGAATACTCTGGGGAAACGGTGCTATGGGACCATCGGGCTGGCTCCGTAAGGCCATCCCGATGTGAGTGTGTACTCAGTGGTCTGCTGGGGGACAAGGGAAGAGATCAGGAAAAAAATGCAGACTCTTAATGCCCCTCTCCTATACTGCTCACATCTGCAATCTGAAGATCTTGGCGGCTCTGAACCCACTAAGGCTGTTGATATGGCCAACAAGGTTCTGTCCCTCAACAGCCCCCAGGAAAGCACCGTGTGCCCTTCAGCAGCGCCCTCGCCACAAACATCCACGCTCTTGTCCGCCTGCGGTAGGACAACCCCAGCACGTCCTCCGCCAAGCTCGCCGAGGCATTATGAAAGGCCACTTTATAACAAGCATGCATCTGTTGTAGTCTCCTCACCGCGTTCCTGAATAAGTTTCACATATTGGGTTTTCTCTACACCCCCTGAACACTGGGACCTGCTTGGGACAGCAGGGATCCCCCTTTCCTGCGAGTATGGGGCTCCTGGATGGAGCCGTTCACTGCAGCCCCTCCCTCCTCCTCCTCAAAAAACATCATTAACTTGCATTTCTGTAATGCCAAGAAACAACCCTGCCCTACAAAGACCCGCGCGATGCTCCCTCCGCTCTGACACGGCGATGGATTATCCTTTGCAAACAGAAATCTGAAGGGGAGGTGGAGCTGCGCCCCCGCCCGGTGCCCTCCAAGGGCTGCCAGGCCCTGGGTCGGTGTGGGGGGAGCGGGGGCTCCAGCTCGCGGTGCAGGTCCTGCTGCCCATGGGGGCTCCCACCGCCAGCACCGGCAGCGTTTGGGGTGTTTGTTCACTGTGGCTTTTCAGACAGCCAAGCACCAAACCCTTCGAGACTTCCAAAGGACACGCGCTTTCTTTAAGAGGCCTCACTTAAAACAAGCGCTCACTTTCTCCTCTACCCGTTTTCACGTGTACCTGTGCATACTTCCCAGACTACTTTTTGAACTAGATAAAAGTAGATAAAAGAACTCAATTAAAGTAGCAGGAATGAAACAGTCCCTTGCCAATACAAGCACATGAACGTGTCATCCTCAGCTCCTCACTGGGCCACGTGTTGAAAAATGACAGGGAAAACATTCTTCCTGTGTGAAAAACGTACGTACAGTTCTTGAGGAAAGACATCACCATTGCTAAGAGATGTGTGTGTGCATCCCCAGAATGCACAGCCCGCCTGGCCGCGGTGCCTGCTGGCTGCAGAAGGGGCACAGACAGACATGCCCTCCCTCCTACCAGGGGTTTTGGTTATAGGCAACCAAGCCAGCGGCAGCCGTGCTGGCAGCGCTCCTATCTGCCGGCGCAGCGCCTGGTGCTGCCTCCCCTGCCACCGTCCCCAGGGACCCGGCGCAAAGGTGGCGGTGGCGATTGCGGGAGGCGGCGCCGGGCGCCCTGGCAGGCTCTTATCGCAGCGCGCTGCCCGCTGCTGCACGGCTCCCGGGACACCCTCCATCAGACCGCAAAGCTGGGTGTTTATGGCGAGCAAACATTTTACATTCACATCTCCCCCAGCTTCGAACCCTTCCAGGTGCAGCCAAGAGGTGCCCCAAAGCAACCGCCTCGCTGAGCCGGGGTCTCACCTACCTTCACCCGCCGGACGAGCCTCCGATCTGCCGGGGCAGCAACGCCGTCAGGGAGCGCAGCGCTGCGCACAGCTGTCACAAACGTATGCAACACGGCAAACGCTGCGCTAAAAGCACCTTGGCAGGCAGCCCCCACCTGTGCCGAACGCCCTGCGTGGGCGCAGGAAGCACATTGCACGGGATGTGCTGCGAAACCCCCGCATCAGCAAATGTCACCGTTCTCTCGTTTGTCATCAAATTTGCAACTGCGCTTCTGTTTGACTCCAGATCCAAATTCACATATGGGAATATGCTTTGTGTTCTACATTATCAATACACATTTCTCTGAGCACCTGTGTGGAAAGCCAGGCAGCCCAGCACCTTACCAGCACACTGATTTTCTGGTGTGTTTGGCACAAGTCCTGGTCAGAGCGTCTCGCTGAGCTCCAGTGTCACCCGTGCAATGGCAGTAGTCGGGGTGCCAGACCCTGGACCACCCAGCCAAGTGTACCCCAGCAACAATCTGGGGTTTTGGAGCTCTTGGCACCCACGGGCACAAATAGCGACTACAGGGAGCCATGGGGAGCCCAGCTCCTGGAGAGGGGACCAGGGACAGGAGCCGCCAAGCGACTGACAATAAAACCCCTGCCCTGGTGCCCGTTTTCAGATCTAGGCAGCAAGAATCGAGGACTCCAGGGAAAATCCATGCTTTTACAGTTTGTGAGATTACCGAGCTTTTCTGGTGCCAATTTTAAAACCCTGCTATGACCTCTGGAAAGAAGGAAAACTGCATTTCAGCACGACAATGTAGAAAAGAACAAAAAAAGGAAATTGGTTATTTTTTTTAGCTTGAAACACTAGTCAGGTTAAGAGAAAGGAGCAGAATTCTGGCAAGGACAAGAGCACTCAGACTGAGCCACAACACAGTAATTAGGGCCAGTAGGTCATTAGAGCCACAGCTGTATAAACTAGGTGTATAATTAAGTTTCCACACTGCTTTTTCACAACTGTATTTCAGTTTCTTTTGTGGAGAACAATCAGTAATCCACTAATTTAAAGAAGCAACAACAGCAGCAGCAAAAAGATAAAATCTCTGACTTGCCAATCAGGTGCAAGCGAAGATTGCAAATTTGGGAAGGGCTAATTTTGGCAATACGTGCAAGAAATCGCTCTTTGTCAGTGGGAAGTACAAAGTGCCACCTGACAAAACCATTCATGGGACGTAGTCACTTGTTGACAAGCTGCCGTGTATGGTTTTCTGGATAAGCATCCCGCATCAACGGTTGCGTGGCAATTAGAATTCTTGTAGCAGGTGAAATACAAGAAAATACAAAATTATACACTAGCATGAAACAGTTACAATACTTCATTTCAAACGTAAGCCTAGTGTACAAGTTACAGGGCATTTAAAAGGAGCAACTGCAAGACTTTAATTATAAACTAGTTCCTACCGTACAGTAGTTTAGAAAAATCAGCCGCTTCCAAGCTGGCAAAATCCATATAAAGCTCTGCTGCTGTTTGAAACAGACAACCTGTAAAGTCATCACAACAGAAGAGGACCTCATGAAATGCTCAGAGAGCCCAGCGAAACCTACTCCTGTCCACTTCACTGATGTGCTAATTTGCTTTACAACACTCTACATTCAGCTGAGAAACTGGAGAGGAAAGTTTACATGAGGATATTCTGACCCATGGGAGGAGGAAGCACAAATAACACCACCAAATACTGGAGCTAAACCCAGGCTAACGCAGGTGCGCTAAAACGCACAAGCAAAGTGGCAAAACTCGTGGCTTTTTAGCCACTTGTCATCAGACAACGAATGACTTGGCATCAGCCAGCAGCCGATGATATATCGCAGAATAGTTGCCTGATGTGTGCAGCCTCTGGTGCCAGCTGTAAATCCACGTGCAATTCTTTACTCCTGTCCCTAACGCTATCACACCTACACTCTAACAGCAGTGTGCAAAATATATGTATAAAAAAGGCTGCATCTGATGCACATGGCAGCTGCTTAGCCTTATCTACTTACAGGGACGTGGGATGCCTATGAGTTTAAAATTAATTTTAAAAGCTTCACCCATCCAGCGTATCCACAAGGTGTGTTTATTTGTTCTCAGAGTATTTTTGAAGATGCTGGCTGGTTGTTTAAGGCACGGGCCTGCTGCAGGAGAGCTCATTTGTCAGGAGACAAGGGAAGACATGAGCCGGTAAGGAAATGCGATGTTCTGGTGGTACCAGCTGCCCCCATTTAGACCCTTTTCAGATCCCCGCAGACGCTGCAAACCTGCAGCCTGCAATCAGACATCAGTCACGAGCCAAAGGTACAAAAGGCACCTAATTCTGTCAGAGGGAGAACATCTCTACTACGCAGACATCAAAAGGAATGCCATGCGCTTCTGCTACCCGGAACGTCTACATTTCAGCGGTGTTTTGTCCTCAAAGAAACGAGTCTGAGATACATGAAAAAGCAAGGGGGGAAATGGCTGTTTGTTACCTCCTTACATGTCAAAGCAGCTGCGTTCAAACCGTATTAGAACTTCAGCGCGCCGTAATGAATTTCTAAGGGATTCAGTGAAATAGATGGTTTATCCTATTCTTTGGAGTGATCTCTTGTAATCCTACACCACTCCTGAGCTACAACACCTTCCTCACTTCAGCATCCCAAAGGAAGTCATTAGTTATCTTGTATCATCAGCCTGGTGATATTATCACTACAAATATTACCCGTATTGATCTGGAGCCATGTAGACACGACTGAAAACCCTGCTTCAGATTAAGACATGACAACCTGGCTTGCCAAGAGGTCAGGGGCTGCATTACACCCTCAGCTGCACCGGGCAGGCGTTGTGGACAAACAGACCGCAGGGTAACCAAGGACACAGTCAAATAGCTTAATTTGGGGGGTTAACGTCTTTAAAAATACCACGTTTCCTAATGCAATTAAGATTTTCACCCCGGTGGCGCAGGTCATCTCAGATGACCTAACAGAGATGTGCATTTTGCATGCTTTGAACAAAAATTCTCCTGGCTATCAAACAAACTGGTGGGTCTGAAAGGGTTTTTTCCTCTAGGTCAGATATGTAAATATCAAGCAATATTCCAGATTGTCCTCATGGAAATATCCTCATTCCAGAATATATGAGTGCAATCTTCCTATATACTTCAAATCACTTTAGGACACTAGATTAGAATAGATGGCAAACAGGCACTCTTGTTCTGGAACAAGGATATCTTCACATGGAGGTAATTAGCACCTATCCATGTATATGCAGATGGTTATGTGGTGCCTTTTTATGACAAAATGTCTTTGTAAATCATCACCGCATGTGAAGACAGTAAAAGAAGATGAAATTATGCTACCTTCAATCAAAAATTAGCAATGGGAATACTAAAAAATTATTTTGATAGGTCCCAAAAACCAGAATTTATTTTTCTTACTCTCACTAACAGAATACATTGAGGATAAATAAAAACTGAGGTGTGAAAACAGCGACTGTATTGATGTGAATAGTATCTCCAGATTGCTCCATCTTAATGCAGATTTGGCTCAGGAAAAAAATTGCTCCTTTTCATTGAGCTGTTGGTCAACATCATCACCTCCTGTTCTCCTTCTGGGGTCTCCACCACCTGCCCCACTGCCCCAGTTGTGCCGTTACAGCTGGGCTGGGGACACATGGGGAATCGGACCCGAGCAGACACCGGGGGTAAAACCAGCCTTTCTCCTGGTGGGGCTCAGCCCAGCGCCACGAGCAGCTGTACCGGCACAACTCAGGTGGCAGCGCAGCAACAGAGCAGTGGCTGCCTGGGGACAGCTGCTGGAGACGTGTCCCACAGCTGCTGGAGACGCGTCCTACAGCCGCTGGAGATATGTCCTACAGCCACCCAAGGACAGCCGCTGGAGATGTGTCCTACAGCTGCTGGAGACATGTCCTACAGCCACTGGAGACATGTCCTACAGCCACCCAATGACAGCTGCTGGAGACATGTCCTACAGCCACTGGAGATGTGTCCTACAGCCTCCCAAGGACAGCTGCTGGAGACGTGTCCTACAGCTGCCGGAGATGGGTCCTACAGCCACCCAAGGACACCCACTGGAGACGTGTCCTACAGCTGCTAGAAACGTGTCCTACAGCTGCTGGAGACGCATCCTACAGCCACCCAGGGACAGCTGCTGGAGATGTGTCCTACAGCCACCCAAGGACAGCTGCTGGAGACGTGTCCTACAGCCGCTGGAGACGTGTCCTACAGCCACCCAAGGACAGCTGCTGGAGATGTGTCCTACAGCCACTGGAGACGTGTCCTACAGCCACCCAAGGACAGCCACTGGAGACATGTCCTACAGCCACTGGAGGCGTGTCCTGCAGCTGCTGGAGACGTGTCCTGCAGCCACCCAAGGACAGCCACTGGAAATGTGTCCTACAACCACTGGAAATGTGTCCTACAGCTGCTGGAGACGTGTCCTACAGCTGTCCAGCTGCCCAGGATCCTGCCTGTCCGAATCCCCATATAGGATGGTGTTGGGAACATCTTCTCTGTGCACCTCACCTTCCAGCTTTGAAAATAAGGATTTTTCTATTCAGTGGCATTTTCTTGCCTACAACCATGCAGAAGATACAGGTGTCACCTACAGCCGTCTCAGGCCAATGCCATGGCTGTCGGCTGGCCAAGAAACGACCCTGTGAGAAGCAGCCTTCCCACTTCCTGCACTTCCGAGCTTACAGCCTACAAATGTTTAAAGGAGAGCAGAGAGCCAGGAGCGGGGGGACTGCAGTCCCCATCCACCCACAGCAGGAACAGCCTCTGTGTCCCCCTGTCCTTCCTCCCCGCAAGCAGATGGGCACAAGGGGGGACACCTCATCTCTGCAGACCAGAGCGAGACAGGAGGACGCTCTCGGGGCAGGACTTGGACCCAGCCCAAGCCCCCACCTAACCCTTGCTGCACTGTTTCCTGCACTTCTTCTTGGCTGAGCATCATTTTATTTATGCCCCAAAAGAAGAGCAGAAAATATGAACTAATTACCAAACAAATTAAGTGGCATGGGAAGAATATGCACTCGGGGGAAAGATGGTGGGATGCGGTTGCACCAGAGGAGAAACTAAACTAACCCTCCTGCCCTCCGCCAGCCTCGACAGACCCGCCTGCCGTAACAGCAACTGCCTAAAAATACTTTAGATGAGTGTGGAGGAAAAAGCGATGGCAGAGTATTCCATTCCAAGAAGGTGAAGGATGAGAATCTCTCATTTAAATACATATGAATATATTCTGCGCTCCCCCTCCTAAGATTTTATTTAATCTTTGGTAAAATCTGCAAAGCTTTTTAGTACCCCCGTAAATTGGCTTAGTGTGCTCTGCAGAATACCTGCTGCTACCGCCAGCCACGCGAAGGCAGCCGTGTAAAAGCAAGATACATTGCAATTGTTCACACCAATGCTCTGAGCTTGCTCCTGCTTTACAGCAAATAAAATCAAGATCAGCATAGGCTGCTGCCCTCCTCACTTCCATAGAACTCAAAAGGGTGATGCAATAATAACCTAGGGAGAATGGTGTATTTTTAGGGTGGGATTATGAAACTTGCACTATGAATTTTAATCTCCAAAATCATTGTGTTCTTTTATGGGGTTCAGAGGCCGTTCTTCCTGGGACTTTTGCACACTTCAGTCATTTAACTTTTCTAATCTTCCTACATTTGGAGAGAGAGGGAAAAATACCCTGCCTGAAACTTTTAGCATTTAAAAAAACCCCACAACGTTTTTGTCTAACGTAATTACTGACAGATTCCAATTGGAAAGCTGTTGCTTTTATTTTAATTTTATTAAAGGAGTGAACAAAGGCTACCCAAGGCACCACAATAAAATTACATTAACTGTAAAATTACATTATTAATTCTTTAATCTCACTTGAGGCCTCAAGCTGTTGCTATGTCCAATTACCCAGCTAACCACCTGTCAGAACTGTAAAGCTAGTTTAACATTACCTCCAGGACAGTTGTGTGCCCTGTGTTCAGTCAGGTCTGCCAGTGAATCGAAGTCCTGCTGACAGTTATCGCAGGTGTAAATTGACTCATCCTCCATGTCTTCATCTTCCTCATTTCTCTCTTCCTGGCTCGTCACGCTGTTCCTCTCTTCCAGGGCCCGGCTGTCCTTCGCCTCGCTCTCCAGCTCTCCTCCCAGGCCACCTGCCAACAGCAACAACATCCTCTAAGTTTGAGAGGGCTGAAAAGTAAGAGCTTTAAGAAGGATGTTGCACTTATTAAGATACATTTAATTACAGCCGCTCTCACATTATTCCCGACACCTTTCATTATATTAATGTGGTTTTTATATCATGCGGTGCAACAATTCTCAACTGTATTCTCTGCTGCTTAGTGCGAATCCTGCAAACACTCTCTCCTAATCTTCTCTGGTGGGTGTATAGGGGGAGCCTCTAACTCTCTGTCATATAAAGTTGTTAGTGTTTTATCACTTAACCAGATTCTCAAAGCTTTAAAAATTGGCAAGATTAATTACAGCCTGCAAAGAAAAGGCGTGTGCTGAATTTTAATTCTCAACACTCTCCCCTCCCCGCCACCTCCAAGCCCAACTATGAGTAACATCAAGAAAAAAGAACAATCTAGCTGAAGACCACCAAAACACACGTGTACCCCAGGACACGAGAGTTCCTGCTGAACCACCAAGAAGCACTTTGGGCAGATGGGCCTCACATTGTGCCGACGGAGCTGGGAGCTGACAGCACCGCATCTGACCTTCAGGTCCCTCAGGCATCTTTTATTTTCATCTGTGACTGGCGTGTGGGCTGGCACATCTTTGCCAAAGAACCCCCAAGTTTGCATGGACATCAGTGCAGAAGGAGCCTGAGCTCCGTGTCGGCTACTAAGAGACCCCAGTGCAGGGGAACAGGCACCCTGGGCTGTGCCGGCAGCAGCTCCACCACAGCGCTCAGGGCTGGCGGGGTGGGGGCCATGGTCAGACCCCAGCACGTACCCAGTGTCCCACCACAAGGGATGGGCTTGCAGACTGGGCTTTCAGTTCCAGAAAGACAGGGAACTGCTGGAGAGAGTCCAGCGCAGCCACCAAGATGCTGAAGGGAGTGGAGCATCTCCCGTGTGAGGAAAGGCTGAGGGAGCTGGGGCTCTGGAGCTGGAGAAGAGGAGACTGAGGGGGGACTCATTCCTGGGGAATGGGGCAGTGTCAGGAGGATGGAGCCAGGCTCTTCTGGGTGACAACCAGTGACAGGACAAGGGGCAATGGGTGCAAACTGGAACACAAGAGGTTCCACTGAAAGAGGAGAAGAAACTTGTTGGGGGTGAGGGTGTCAGAGCCTGGCCCAGGCTGCCCAGGGAGGTTGTGGAGTCTCCTTCTCTGCAGACATTCAAACCCGCCTGGACACCTTCCTGTGGAACCTCAGCTGGGTGTTCCTGCTCCATGGGGGGATTGCACTGGATGAGCTTTCCAGGGCCCTTCCAACCCCTGACATTCTGGGATTCTGTGATTCTGTGACATGTCTTTGTGCCTCCAGGACACTCCCTTGGCCATGGTGGCCACCCAGCCAGGCCTGAAGCCGGCCGTGCCCACGGCTCCCTAAGCGCCATGGCCGGCCCTCACTGCAGGGAGGCAGCAGAGCTGAAAAGGCCCTTCTGCATCCCAGATACGCTGGCCACATGTGTGACTGGGCTATGGTGACTGGGTAAAACAGAGATGTCCGCGCCTCTTCCACAGGCCTGTTCCACCGCCACGGGTGACACAGCCACAGGTACCACATCAGCACCATTTCACCGGCCACCACCACACCCTGCGGGTAAGATGGGAACACTGGAGAAATCATCCAAAGCAAAATGGAACCACAGGCTCTTCCAGCAGAAGATTCTGAGCCTGAGCACCTGGGAGCTGCCGGGGCCGGGTAGGAGGAGATGCCACCTTGTTGGTGCGGGATGCACTCGGGTCTTAAGCCGTTAAGGAAACGCCGGTGAACAGAGAGATGAATTGTTTCTAAAATTAGATCAGTGTCAAAAAGATTAAGGACAACCAATGCTGAGAACATGAAACTAAGCTGAAAAATAAAATTTATTAAAGACAAAAACTGGTTACGGCGAGCACCGCAGTTCAGATGCACACGTTAGTAGGGGTCTGCTACCGCTACCCAACCAGAGCACGTTTTATAGCGTCTTCTACACGGTAACATAAATCAACCGGTGTAAAGTGCTCTGCAGCTTTCCGTGGAGCACTCGTAACATGACGTACCCTTTGAATTGCAATGGCAATATTAAAAATCAATGCTATCTTGTGGTGTATCACAGCATCCCTCTTAGCAATTAACTGATCTGCACATTTTCAGGTTCTTTTACTGTTAAATTATACATACCTTTTCACTACAAAACTTCCATTAAGGGCTAGATATAATGTTCACCTTAAAAATCAGATATGCCACTTACACAGCAGTAATGAATTTAAGGATTTGGTTATAAGAAGTATCACTCGCTAAGCTCTCCACACTGTAAGCCTGATGCACTATGTTTATTCAATAAAATGCTGTTTGCTGAACTTCATGCTTTATAGACTCTTCCATTAAGTAAAAAGGTATTGCAACGAAAAAACACATGATTCTGGTTCTCTTTATACTACTACTTTACCAAAGAAGTTACGTTTAAAGCTATGCTAGCTTTGCTTCACACATAATTTAATGTATATATTCAAATTATCACTTCAATTTTCTCACATTTACTTGGCCCACCTTTTTACAGCCTCTTGTCCCAGACTGCAATCACAAACATTTTAGCTCATTCAATCTTTGTAAAGCCTGAATGTCCTGCAGACTTGATAGTTAATAAATCAGAATGTCAGCTCTCTGGTTTTGTAAGACAGAAACCTATAAAAATAGCCCAAGTATATAAATCGAACCTAAAGAACTGCCAACGGAGACCTCGGAGAAGCACTTCTGAACTGACTTTGCCACAACCTGAAAAAGAAAGCTTTTAGCTAACTTTGGGGAGGTTTAAGGGACCTTCACTAATATTTTTAGCAAAAATATTGACTTCTGACAGTTAAGCTAAAGACTGGCTGATCTGCTGAGTACCCTGTGACAAATTCACCCTTGGTTTTACTCCAACACTTCGTGACTACACCAGGCGTAAAGCTGTTCGACCGAGGCCAACAATAACAAATAATTTAGCACACTGCTTTAGGAAAAATAAATCGTACAACGTGAGATAAGAAAATAGATTCCCGCCTGCAAAGCAAAATTCCAGAAACATTTTTTAATTCCCCGTTGAATGGGAAATCTGATCCTCTAGGCAACTTTTCAAAAGCGTCGTTGCTTGACAGAGCTCTATGTCAAATAACACAACAGTGAATCTTGCATAAATTATTTAGCAAACGCAACGCTGCTTTAAAATGAGATGATTTTTTTTCTGTTTTCAGCAAGTTGAAGGAATTTTACACATCTACCACGCCTCAGTGTTACTGTCCCTTGAATAACACGCTGGGATTCCTCTGCGGAGCCGCATGCTTGGTGCTTGCCTTGTAGAAACCAACCACCACCAAGAAAAATCTGTGCTGTTCCTTAGTTTTTTGACCTTTGTGTCCAGTGTTTTGAGCACAGGCAGCCAGCGGGTGTGCGGGGTGCGGGCGGCCCCGGGGAGACGCACACTCCTTGCCCGGGGGGAGCCAAACAGCCAGCAAGCACCAGGGCGGTGATGGGAATGGATGGGCCATCTTCAAACGCAGCCCAGCTGCTCGCGCCGTGAGCTCAGTCCCCCTGGCGAGGACGGCGAGCATTCCTCAGGAATTCATTGCTCAGGGGTTTTGCTGTACAAGTTCAGTAATTCAATGTGCGATTTTCCTGCTGCAGGAGCATCTCTCCCCAGCACGCTGGGGTACAGGCACACACGGGTGCGCTGCTGCGGGGTTTGGGTCCCCACAGGAGCCCAGGGTGCTGCTGGCACCCGGAGCAGGTAGGATTTGGGGCTGTGAGGGGCCACGTTTGTGCACTGCCACACAAAGGGGTGGCTGGAGCCACCAGCGCCTTCTGAAGCCTCCAAAGATCAGTGGCTGCCTCGAAGCATCACACAGATGTGTGTGTTAAATGACACAGCTCATTTTTCAGATGGCCTTGGAGTTCAGTGCGCTTACGCGAATAGTAAGTAGCTTCTATCTAGATTGCTAAGAAAATATCAAAAATAACAGAGCTGCAAGGAATCCGTACAGGGCACAGCACCACGGGCACGCAGCTCCCACCCAGCACCGGGACATTTGTGCACAGCACCAGGGGACGGACAGACATCAGCAGAAGGGAGCTGCTGGCACTGCGTCTTCGGATAAATGATCACTAATTAATCCTAAAGGGAGGGGAAAAAAAGGCCCTGCATTTCTCAAATATGTTATTAGTAATTTTAAAATGAACCTGCCATCTCTAATGATGGCTTTAACAATTTTCCTGCATGAGTAAGAGGGGACACAATTTGAGAGACCAGCCTTGAAAGTATATCTGGCATTACCTGAAATGTCAGGAAACAGAGGCTTTTTGGTTTGCTTTTTTTCCTCTCTCTTTTCACATTTTTTCCCCCTGTAGCACAGTGGAAGGCCTGCAGGGCTTTACACAAGATGAATATTTTACCCTATGACCTAAACAATCTGGCCAACAATCAAGAATATGTTATTCTAATTGCCACTAAAGTTAATGTTGTTAATGACTCTTGGTTTTTCTGCAAAAGCCAGCTTATGCTCTAGAAAGTTACTATTTCAAAGGGGACATATAAAGAACTGGGAGTGTTCCTGCCTGACCTGGTGGTCCAAGGAATGTGGCAAACTTGGCGAAGCTGGAAAAGTGAATTCCCAAAGGTCCGGCTTGAAAGTTGCAGTCAGTAGAAACGCCTTCTGAGCTGTGTTCAAAACAGCTCTGTTACAGGAATAACGTGCTGCTAGGGCCAAATATTTGAAAACAGATTACACGTACCACGTTCAGCTCGGGCCCTGCTCAAGTCCAGAGCAAATTCCCCTTGCTGTGGCCCAAGCGGGACTGAGGGCACGGCTGCAGGACCACAGCGCCAGCCCCGCTGGGACACGCGGCTCTGGGGACTCGGGCGAGAAGGGCAGAGCCCCACTGGTGGTGATGCTGACGCCCAGCTATAATTGGGAGCCATGGAAACGGGTGACACGGTGGAACACATGGGCCAGAGAAACTGCAAAAAGAATCAGCCTCTCAGCTTATTTTTTCAGCTGTGGAATCAACTATAGACGGTTAAACTTTTTGTCTTATCAGCACAATGCAGAGCAAGCAAGCCTTGCTGTCTTTGTGCCAGTACATTTTCTGGGGCTTTTCTTGAGGGTTTTTTTTTTAAGCCTGAGGACTTTTTAAAGCTGAGATTTCTTTTAAACCCAGGATTGTTCTTTGGAACATACCACTTAGCACAGGGTCATATCTGGTTTTAAATACCTACAGTTACAGGGTTTCCATCAAGAGTCACTTCTTTACAGCAGGCTGACTTGGTGCGAGACAGCACTGCCACAGCATCCCAGAGTGTCAGGGGTTGGAAGGGACCTGGAAAGCTCCTCCAGTGCAATCCCTCTGCCAGAGCAGAACACCCAGTTGAGGTTACACATCACAGCGACTTTGCCACGCGGAGCTGCAGTTTGTCCAGAGCGCTTCACGTTGCGCTGTGCGAATGGACCCCAAGCACGCACAGACACACTGCCGAGGGCCGAGAGCTGCGGGCAGAGGATAAAAGGAAGGGGAAAGAAGCTCCTCTTCATTCCCCTGCCATGCTCCAAAGGAAAAACAACTCAATGTCTCTCATTCCTAGAAATTTTCCAGAGGTGCAGGACAAGTGATAAATGGTAGTGGAAAAAGAAAAGCTCAGGGCTGGAGGAACGAGGGGTGCTGGCACACCCAGCCGGGGTGCAGCCTTCCTGCCCCGCGGGCACAGACCCCAGCAAGACAAAAGGAAAGGAAATCTCCTCTATAATTAGGAAGTGAGAACAAAAGAAACAAATGACTTAAAGGAAAAGCCTAACCTAAACGTTCCTCCGTCAAGAGTGCGCTCGGCATCGGGTGCCAAATGACAGTGGGGGAGGTCTGTACTTTGAGGTGGTTTCTTACATTCTGGTGTTGTCTCTAGCACTGTCACAAAGCAAGAGAGCCCAAAGTTTCTCGTCATTTGTGGTCAAAAGAACGAACAGGGGCAAAAAAAGCCACTAGTGTTTCAGTAATTAGAACACAAACCTCAGCTGAAATCTTCCTGTAGGATGAAAACGTTGGCTTTGCTGTTTACCCCCGCTCTGTGGCTCTTTAACATTTCAAACAATGTCTGTTTTGAACAGTTCCATCTTGCAGGCAGGTACATGCATGTGCTACCACCCCACGGGCCAGGGCCCCGGTGTGAGCCGCTGTAACCACAGCGACCGTCCCACGCAGAGCCGCCAAAAACCTGCTCGAGCCAAGAAACCAGGCCAGGAGCAGTTGACGGCATCCCAGCCCCAGGACCAGAGAGCGAAGGCGACTCGTTCTGCACATCAGTCCTTGCTATGTCCTTGCATGGCCCGCCACGCAATCCTGCCGATGCTGGGTCACCACGCAATCCTGCCGACGCTGGGTCACCACGCAATCCTGCCGATGCTGGGTCACCACGCAATCCTGCCGACGCTGGGTCACCACACAATCCTGCCGATGCTGGGTCACCACGCAATCCTGCCGATGCTGGGTCACCACGTAACACTCCTCGCAGGTTGAAGAGACCCGTCCGTCAGATTTTGCCTTTCCTCAACCAGAGGAAAAAACCAATCGTAATACCAAAAAAATTATTTGATCCAGCATGTAGTTAATGGTGTTGGCCTCCTAAGACTTACAACTTAATAAAATTGATCTCGCCGCAGTACTGTAATGAAGAACAGTAGGATAAGGCTACCCTTGAACCATGAAAATTGTATATTGTTACCTGCCCGTGCCCTCCTAGGGCTGTGGCCGCCGCAGCCTCTCCAAGCTGTCATTTGTCTGGCTCTGCCAGCAGCTCTGGTGGCTGCGAGAGCAGCTGCTTTGGGCAGGCAAGGGAAGAGGGACAGCGCTCGCTGTCTCTCTGGGTAATAACCCACAGGCTGCAAAAACACTGATTACAATGCAGTTTTGTCTGAAGTGTGTTAACGATAACATAGAAAAAAGTCAGAGACTTTAAGAAGCGTACATTATATTTTATAAGAGTCTTATTACAAGCCGCTATTTATTAAATCATATTGATTTCAAAGTAGGTGGACAGTTCTCCATGTTCTTCTTCAGCTTAGCACCTCCTTCTACATCTGCTTGTGCATGGGCTTTAAGAGAAAGGGCTTCCAAGCTGAACAGCCAATAATCACGGGGTGGTGGTACCCTGCTTTCACCTGAGCCCACCGACAGCTATATCTCTAGATGGTATAGAATATACCATACATATATCTATGTGGTATAATCACTCTGTTTCCTCCAGTGAAAACAACGCCCTGTGTTGTTCTGCCTCCGTGCACTCCCCACTGCCGGGACGTGCACAGTAGCTACCAGAACATATTTATATGTATTTATAAGTATTTATACATGTTTATATTGACATTCCTGACCCCACTAAACCAGCGTAACTATTGCCATCCAGCACCTGCCCCAAAACCCACCGCCTTTGCTCAATGACTTTTATATCGTGTTCGCATACACAAACTCACCCTACAAGCTGCTTTTCTTGGATTTCAAGACTTCCATAGCATCCTTTAGTCACCGTGCTAGAGAAAGCTTTTATTAAATGCTGCTAATTTTTTTATTGATCAAACTGTGAGCCATTTCATTTTCCATTATAGAAGAAATCTCCTATAGGAGCATTCAGATTAAGTTTCTTTATTCTGTCTCTAGTAGCATGTCACTTTTAATCAGTTTTTAGTTTCATTATTGCTTAAAAATTAGAAAGCGGTTTCTTGGTTCCTTATTGCTTTTTTAAGTTTAGTTACTGCAAGGTTATTAAACTTGGAAAATATACAGACAGGCGTAACGTGCTAAATAAATTCCTCATTGCCTCCAACCAACTTTAACGTGAGCTTTTTTTATATCATTTTTGAGGTTTATTTTCACTGAAAGACCGCTTGTAATTATTACTCATGTTCTCCCCAAACACTTATGTTACTAAAGTGTGAAATGTCTTCTAACACAAAGACAGTTCTCTGGGAAGTAATTACAAAAATGCATTCAGGGGCAATAATTTGATATTAACTGTCAGCAGCATACATCTTCTGAAAAGGCACTTGTTAGGAAGGAATTATTTGTGAGGAATTTGAAGGCACTGAAGGCGAAACAAAACTGCAGAATTGCATTAAACTGAAACTCCAGCTCCCTCATCAAGGGTCAGTTTATGTTTAAATCATTACCTTGAAGGCAACCCCAACACCTTCCAAAGGGCCTGTTAGAGACACAAGTGCAATTTATACACAAGTCGCCACTTTTTGGTGTGGAACAATTTACACCCCCCTTTTTAAGGGAATTTCTGAGCAGTTAATCAAAACTATACATCTGAAAATCATGGGCTTCTATTAACCGTTCACTGATAACACTAAAAATACTTGCTAATGATTTGTGGGTAGTAACAAAAATAGTGGCCTCAGATTTGACCAGGCACAGTAAAAAGATCTCTCTGTCTGTAACAGATACAAGAAAAGATGTAATGAATATTTTATAACAACTTTTAGGCTGTGGGCTATTCCCTCAGTCCTTAGGAAGGGGAAATAACTCCGTAAAATTAAAAATGAACTTTAAAAAAGCGAAAGCCAGCAATAGTGCTTAAGCATCACATCACTTTTAAAGGGTTTTTAAAAATCAGATAAGGAAAACATAAAAAACCCTAAGCAGGAAAATTTCCTCTTAATCATACTCGCAGGTATTGCAGCTTTTCTAGTGCTCTTACTAAAATGATTTAGTTGTCACTATGTTACATGACAAATGCATTTATACACGGCAAAGCGGACAAAGAGGGAAGTTGTTATTATTTAGTTGCACACAAGCCGCGGTGGGATTGCACTTTACAGCGTGAACGGAACATCGCGTTATCAGCTTTTCAGCATTTGGCGCCTGGTTTAAGGGTATAAATACACTATTTAATTTGCTTTGTAGATCTCCGCAGCATTCAAACCAGATCACGTGTTTGCCAAACTCCTCGGTGTCATCCACGGCAAACTCCCATCCACACACTCACCACCAATAACAGTTGTGCCATGGGGCATCTGCCGCTAGAAACAAGACGTTATTTTCTACTTCCAGATTCCTAAAGCGCATCTGAATGGGAGTAACTGCCACCTTTGGTTCTGATACTGATCTTCAATTTATATCTCCATTTATTATTATTATTATCATCATCATCATTATTATATGTCTCCAATTATTATTATTATTCTTTTCCAGGTCTCTTTTGAAGACAAGCGTCCTGTTTCCAGCAGTGTCATGGAATCCCACTCACACCTACCACAGGACATGCTCATCACATTTTAATTCATGGGCAGGACAAAACCTTCTTATTTTTTTCCTATTAAGGGAATGCTGTGGAGTTTTGGTTTTTTTTTTACGTTAAGGTAAAACTTAAATCTATAGCTCCCTGAACAGAGAGAAAATGTGGAAGGCTTAATAAAATTCACATGTGGCTTGTTATTGCAGCTGCATATCAAATGCAAATATAAGGTATTGACTGGTTCTGCTCACAATAGCAGCTGCTGGAACTCACTGTAAAATGAACCCGTTGATTTTTAAAGAGAGAAAAAATCCTGATGATGCAATTGACTCTAAGTGACAAATGTGCCTGTACATTTCCATGTCTGAACCCCCTTTGCCTAATTCAAAATGCAGATTCCTTTACTGTTCCTCTGCAAGGTCCAGGACGTTGAATTGTCCTTGCAGTTCTGTCCACGGGAGGTTCCTGTTCTCGGTGTCACAGGAGAGCAGAGCAAAGTACCCTCTTACATCCCTGAATGTATTTCTGGTCAAAATGCACTTTTCCCATGCTCAGGATATGGATTTGTTTAAAAACTGTGCTGAAGAAGAACGCCCTTCACAAGCCAACCCTACACAATCCTACAGGTAGTGTTTGCATTCATCATTTTATACCTATAAAAACCCCAAAACCTTGGTACTGAGAGGAAAAGAGCCACAGCACTCTGAACCATCAGGGAGCAAGGGGGGGAAAGAGAGAAAAGATGGAAAAAGAGGGGAAAAATATATTGAGGCAGGAAGAAAAACACACTTAGGCCAATTAGAGAAAGCAATAATTATTTCACTGACCTCCTCATGGGTCTCGGTTTGCTCAGAACCTGCCTGGGTTGTTTTCCAGCGGGAACGACAGACGTGCGCGGAAGGGACCCGCTCCTGAGACGCTGTGCCTGCAAGTCTTCAAAACGGTGATTAAAGACCGCGGAGGTCTCTGCGGGGCCGAGTTTGAGGAGTTAACGTCCTGGGTAAACTCCTGCTTGTACCCGGGTACAGAGGGCTGAGCCTGGACCTCAACCTCACTGTGGGTTTTACGGGCTGATCAAATACAACATCATCTCGGAGGATGGAAAGCTCACTGAATTTTCTCTACAAATCTGGTTTGCTTTGGAAAAAAAGGTTCCTCAAATGTGCCTGAGGGAATAGCCCCATTTTCCCAAATGTGTGCTCGTGCCTCCGTTACGGGTTACAGCTGGCAGAACCCACCACAAACTGGGAAACCAGTACCTGACACTGGTCCAGCTGGGGCTGGGAGGGACATCTGTGGGTGATTTAGGAGCCAAATACTCCCTGTGTGGCGACCAACTGTAGCAAAAACCCATGAAACTGGAAACTAATGAGAGTTATGGATCTACGTGTCTAACTGGCTTCTGAAGAGTGGGGCTCACAAGGATTCAACACGTCACCCTCGGGTCTCGCTGCGCCCGCGTGTCTCGGCACAACCAGCACCGGGCTGGGACGGCGGCGTGGGGTGGCTGTTCAGACCATGGCAAAACAACTCCGTTAACGAATGTGGAAAACTGCAACGGATTTAACAAGGTTCTCAACCAGAAAAGAGAGAAGTCAGTCACATTACGCAGCACAGGAAAGGGTATTTGAGAGATGGACAAGATGTATGGACAAAAAGTATGAGCTTCTGCACGACCATGACCAGCCCCTGCCCAACAGATCCACCGAGGAGATAACACAAACCCACCAGGAAAACAAATGGGCAGAACGACTCGAAGTTCCCTGCCACTTTCTGCTTGTTCTTTCTTCCCTGGGTTAAGAACACGATGTGATTTGGGGCTCCGGGCTGAGTTAAGTTTCAGTTTGTGTTTAAAACAAGCCCGCCTGCAAAAATTAACATACCTCAAATTTCCTTTCTAATGTCTTAATATCGAACTCTGAAGTCCTACACGTTTCACTTGACAAAGCCATTAATTCAGTAATTTCCCATAATTAGATGGAGCAAAGCGGAGTATTTCAACTGGAGGTAAGTGAAATACGCTGCGCAGCTCATGCTGTTCAAATCGTGCTGCACGCTATTCTGCTGCCGCTCATTTATTAATTTGGGATCGGCCGAAACGTGACACTGCGTAATAAGGAACGCACCGGCTTCAACACAACTAGAAACTAAAATAAAAGAAGAAATCAATGAGGACAGTGAATGAAGCACCAAATGAAGTTAATCCCTGTGAATGAGGCTTCAGCGAGGCACTTGTGCACCCCACTGAAACCCGCACCCAGGTCTGTGCTTCCCCCGCCATCATTCATTTCTGACAAGAGGTTTTCAGCTATTTATTTATCCCTGGAATAAGCAGTGAGCTGTGCCAGTCCTCCAACCCGGGGATCCTTTGAGCACTGATAACACTTTGCCCCCCTAACATCTTCCTGCGTCCTTTCTTCCAGCCCTACGTGGTAAAGAAAGCACGAAAAGACATTTAAAAGAGTTTAAGCTAAAAAGAGTTCAAGCTAAAATTAAAGCCAAAGCAGGATTCAGGCGGGACACACGGCACAAGACCAGCATCCGACCTGCCACGATGGTGTATGGTAGAAAACTATGGACAGAGACAACCCTAAGTACAGGGTAAGTGGGTAATAAAGGTGAAGATATTAAGATGGCCAATAATCCAAATAGTGGAAATACTTCATGCAATTAACAAAAGTGTCTCCAGAATATAGTAACATTGGTTTGGTTTTTTTCCTTTCCATTGGTGCTTTCTGCTTCTCAAGTTTCTTAGGAAGCACCTTCCAGATAGGCAGAAAGTTCCTCCGCTTGTTCCAGGGCCTGGCGGACACTGTGCAGCTCCGGATAGCCTGGCAGAGCCCGCTCTAACGACCCGCTAACGAAACAGGGGGACGCGAGGACACATCGCTGCTGTTGTAATTAAGCTCGTGAAGAGTTGAGTTGGAGAGAAATTAGATTTATTTACACGCTGCTCTGTTGCTGATGAAGCACCAGCTATTTGGGAGAATTTCTAATTAACCCTAATTTAGTTGATACACTCCTTAGCAGCCCCGTTCCCCGCATACTTTGCAGTAGGTAAAAAGTAGTAACAACAAGTTGTCCATTTTTAAAAGGCACATTTCTTCATGCAGGCCCAGTCCCAATGTTTTGCTGAATTACTGAATTTGTATTTTAGTTGCTGACGAGAAGGAATACGCAGGTTTGAGAACTTCGCCCTACACGACAGCTTTTCCCAGCCCCATGGGACACAGCCACAAGATCTGGGGTTTGCTATGGACCTTCCTACCCCATTTAGAGCCATCACAGCTCACAGTCTACTTTTGAAGCACTTCCCGCATCGTTGGCCAATAATATTAATTAACTAGATCTGGTTTTAAAATCTTTCATCATAGTATCGAGCTAAAAATCACTTCACTCTTAGGATGTTTTCTCCTTTAACAGTTCACCAATGGCTCCACCATGCTCCCAGTGCCTGTGGGTTTCTGTGCAACTCACAAAGACTTCTAAAATACAACGAGTTTTCAACTTTGCTATATAAAAAAGCCCTAAAAATTCACCAGTTTTTATAAACCATTTTGAAGGAAGAGCAATGCGAATTCACACACAATTCACTATAAACACCGAGTGGCACTTTTTGGAAGTACGAGTGAGAAATAGAATATAATTTAATTCTCTGGTACGGAAGCGCGTCTGCTTGTCACAACACAAACCCAGAGATGCAAAGAGCATTTGCAGAGGTGATAATCCTCATGTCTTCAACACTGTACACATTTAAAGATAAAAAAAGTGGATTTCAGCAACATCCCATCCAGAAAAAGTTTTACAAATCTGGCTATTAACCAATTTGAGCAAGATTTCACTCTGAAATTCACCTTGATCAGAAAAAGTACATTTTTACTGCACAGCCTTCTATTTTTTTCATAAGATTATAGACCAAATGCTGCTCTCAGTGATACCTGCCTAACCCTGCTGATTCTGTAGATGCTCCCTGGATGTTGCTGTGGAAATTTGGCAATAAATGTATCTTGTTTAATAGGATGAAGGAAGAGAAGCCAAATGCTTTTCACACAGAGCATTTCTCATTTAACAGGATAAGTGGTCATCTGGCCTCGTGTGCTGAACGCAAAGAGCCCGATACAAACTACTATCAAAGCTGAAGTTCAGGTTTTCTCAATTTCTGTACCAATTGATGGCAACATCACAAACTGACAATTTTTCTGCAAATATCACCTACTTGATTAAATCAACAACGCAAAACTGAAGTCTTCAATTGAAGTCTTCAGACCACACGCATCTCTTCTGAATATTATCAAAATTACGCAGAGGAAAACTTCAGTTCGGAACACTGTCTGGAATATTGTCCAGCACAAAATGACTTTGAGACATTTAAAGGAACTTCACAATAAGGAAAACGACGACGACCTTTCTGCTGCTGCAGTTGTATCTCCTTGATGTGCCAGCAAGAACGACTTGCCATAGCCCTTCTGGGAGAAGACTAATTCAAGTCCGAGCCACACATTTCTTTTAACAAAAACCATAAGTGAAATCAAGTAAAGATGGAACTAATCAGTCCGTCAAAATGATTCATTTACAAACTGCAAAAAGGTCTGATTTAAGTCTTTGGGTAAGAAACAGTTCTCAGATTTTCTTTCTGCGGATGGAAACAAGCACTGTCTCCATTAGCACTCGCTATCTGATAAAATGTGGCCAGGAAGGCCAATGGTACCTGGGGTGGGTTAGAAGGGGGTGGTCAGTAGGTCAGAGAGGTTCTCCTGCCCCTCTGCTCTGCCCTGGGGAGACCACACCTGGAATATTGTGTCCAGTTGTGGCCCCTCAGCTCCAGAAGGACAGGGAACTGCTGGAGAGAGTCCAGCGCAGCCACCAAGATGCTGAAGGGAGTGGAGCATCTCCCGTGTGAGGAAAGGCTGAGGGAGCTGGGGCTCTGGAGCTGGAGAAGAGGAGACTGAGGGGGGACTCATTCCTGGGGATCAATATGGAAAGGGACAGTGTCAGGAGGATGGAGCCAGGCTCTTCTGGGTGACAACCAGTGACAGGACAAGGGGCAATGGGTGCAAACTGGAACACAGGAGGTTCCACTGAAATATGAGAAGAAACTTGTTGGGGGTGAGGGTGGCAGAGCCTGGCCCAGGCTGCCCAGGGAGGTTGTGGAGTCTCCTTCTGTGCAGACATTCAAACCCGCCTGGACCCCTTCCTGTGGAACCTCAGCTGGGTGTTCCTGCTCCATGGGGGGATTGCACTGGATGAGATTTACAGGTTCCTTCCACCCCCTGACATTCTGGGATTCTGGGCATGGGAATTGAGTGTCACTTTATTTCAATCACCCCCAGCCCCCAGCCAAGCTGGATAACACCAGCAAGGATGAACCTACACCGTGCCTGGCTCCAAGGGCTCCCGGCTCCTCTCAAGTGGTTTTCTTTATCCAGGTGAAAGCTTCTAACCAAGCGGGAAGAAATGCACCCACAGTGTCTCTCCATTGTGTGCCAGTAAGGACCTCAGTTCAGAAATAGCACAAATTTCAGCATTAAGGTGTTTAGAGGGAAAAGCGCAGCACAAAATCCCATCATCCCACCACAAAGAGAAGTGCTGTTAAACACCTGAGTTTTCCTGTTTGAGTTAGGATGATTTTACTAGAGAAAATCTAACAGTGGAGTCACCAACTAGGATGCTCAAGAAAAAAAGCTTTTCATTATAATGACATAATAAAATTTCACGGCGCTCAAAAGCACCTGTCAGGTTTTAAACACAAAAGTAACACTTGCTTATCAGTTTATTTATAAAATATCAATTTCTCCCCAGAGCAGGAGCCTGGAACGTGACAGCTCGGAGCGGCGGCTCTTCCCTGTCTGAAGGGAAATGTCCCCAAGCATTGTGCCTTCAAGTTTCAATCCAACAAAGGAGCTGAACTTCCTATATCTAGAAAATTACATCAGGAAAATACAATCTATTGCATGCATTCAGTTCAACAAGAACGGTTATTTTCAGTCAAATGACCGTGCTGCTACTTCCACACCATGAAGGTAAAGGAGACCTTAGCTACCGGTCCCAAACTGCCAACCCAAGGCAACGCCAAGCTAAAACACGTACAGCTAAACCCACACACTGTGCGCTAGCGTTCCGAGTAATGTCATTCTGACTTACGTTTGCATTTTTATCGCTAATTGTTTCACCCCTTCTGAAGGAGACGCCTTGAACAGGAGGCATCCCTTCCTTCTCCCCGTACCCCCGCGCTCCAGCCTCATTACAACCCCAGCACTGTTGCCAAAATGAGATATTGCCTCATTTTTTTGGTTCCATGCCCTTGAAGGCATCTTATTAGAAAAGACCATTTCTTAATTAACATTTTTGATCTTTAATCTATTACACATCCCTTTAATCCCACACGGAGGAGCTTTTGGCCCAGTTCCACGGCAGGGGGCCGCGGGCTGGCAATTTGTGCTGAGGGCTCTGTCCCAGCTGGGCTCCGGCGCGGCCGGCTCTGCGCTCCCTGGTCAGCACCACACATTCCCATTTATTATTTTATTGCTTTTCTTTTAGTAAAGGCTTTAAAGAGCCGCTGCTCGGCGTTAAAGACAACAGGCAAGCTTGTAGATGAGATCAGGCTTCTGCAAGCGGCTGGCGAGCTCTTGAAACAACCAGCAAAACTCAAAGTGGGAGATTTAGTGGATCGCCAACATGTGAAGTGTTAAGAAAAGTACAATGTTAAGTCCCTTACATCATTTTACTTGCAAATAATTACAGCAATTACAATGTGCTAACTGGCAATTAACATTACAGGCTTCACAACTCACCAGAATTTTTTAAAACACGCTGCGGCCCTGTGTAAATTGTCTCTTTGGTACTTCTGATTCGGTGGCTGTATGAGCTAATGGCCACACATTAGCTCCGCAGATCTCGGAACAGAATTGTCCACGTGCCAGATAATTTAATTAGAGGCTTGATCTTGTCGGAGCTTTATGCAACAAAGTGTTTCCAAGCAAAGCGTGTGGGCTTTTTATTCCTTTCGCTTTAGCGTCTTGTGACTGTCTAATAATTTCTAGTGATGAACACCAAAGCCATGGAGGGAGGAGGGCGCCGTGGGCAGCAGGCTGGGAGTCACCAGTATGTAGAGCAAGGCGCATCAAGCGCCTCTTCCACGCACACCCCCATCCACTGCCAGCTCATCTATTAAATCTTCATCGCGCTGTTACTCGGCCCCAAAAAAGACAAAGGTCACTCGTCTCCGAGTGAGAGCCATAGGGTATCTCAAATCTCATTATAAATGGTCCCATTTAATGGTTTCCTCATTTGAATTTATACACAACAAATACAAGATTATGAGCTGAGGTCAGTTTATTTTGACAATGACATTGTAATTCCTTGTAGCGAGTCCAGAAAAGGCTACTTTAGACTCTAAATGACAGAAATACAAATGTATCTTCTATTATGGGAAATCCCACTCTATAATAACTTAAAAAAAAAATCACTTTTATGAGTATTTGGCCTCATTTTTCTGTTTTCCATGCATTCTTATGCGACAATAACCACACACGTACTCTAGCTCTATGATAAGTTTAACCACTCAAGACAATTTAACAACAAATAGGGGGTAACAGTTACTGAAACTTTTACAAGTCAGGTCAATGTAGAGTAAGACCCACTAGAGGTCCCTTCCAACCCAAATCATTCCAGTTCCCTGGACTGAACAAGCAAAACTTATTTGGCCAAAGCATCATAAATTTAAGGCAGTTCTTCAGTGCAGAGTTTCACATCACCATCCTTAGTCCAGAAAACAAAGCAGTGGAGCTTGTTTATTCCATTTGTTTTTCTTCCTTTTACAACCTTGTTTATAAAACCCCATTCTCCAGACTGGCACAATTTGGTGTTTTTCTCAAGAAGAACGATTACTGGGGATCCACCACTGTGGCATTATTTTTTATTGATTTCTCTCGTTGTAAGCAACAGGCCAATGTAATATATTCTGTTATTCCCACTTTACATTTAGTCAGGCTGGGAGCTTTGAGCTACCGGTTACAACTGCAATGTGTAAACTAGGCGAAGGAGAACAGAAGTTTCTGTGAAAACCAAAGCAATTATTCACCAGGAGACTTCCCTTCTGTCTGGTTTCTCAAAGGTAAAACCCATTGCAACTGATTCCTACAGCCACGTGGTTTCAGCTTCCCTCGCTCCTACCAGCGGAGTGGGAACAGCAAAGCCTCTGACCCGCGGAAACGACTCAAAAATGCAGAAGTGACTCAAAACACGCTGGGCTGGTGAGCGCCCATCAGTCCCAAAGCCGGAGCCCTTGGGGAAGGTCGACCTGCAGCACGGTGCAGGACACAAAGCAGGATGGACACCTGCACAGGAAAGACTTTCTACTAGGGTGGGAGGCTTAATTAGCATTTGTAAAGTGCTTTGAGATCCTACATAAAAATATTCACTGAAATAAGCTCTAAGAAGCACACTTTGCCTGACCACTCAGTCTGCTTCTGTCCCCAAATCTGCAGGAGATTAGAAAATCCGGAGCATGGACAGATTGGATAAATTAGAGATGAGACGGATTTACCAAGGAACTTATCCATCCCTCTGCTAATGTAAGACTGGTCCAACAGTGTATTTTTAAGCGCTTTGTCCAGTGTGGTTTGAAAATGACTGAAGTGCTGAGAGATAATACCAGCATCTATTAGATCTCACTACTAGGAAATGTTTCCTGATACTCAGCCTAGCATCTCCTTCGCTTTACTTTAGTCCATTACTGCTAGTCATGCCCCTGAAGGCTACTGTAAACAACAGATATCATTTTCACCTAAAAACACAGAAAACGTTCATCTAATCACAGCCCTTCACATGAATAGTGAGAGGTGACAAGGTGGCATCATGGGGAAGCAGGAGGCAATGGAAGGTGCCACGCTGTGCTCTGCTCTCCTCCAGTGCCCATCACTGGGATGTTCACACCCATGGGACACCCCGACGCGACCAAGGGATGCAGAGCTGCATCTCAGGGTCCGCCCGTGAAGGTGAACGATTTCAGTCAGTGCGAGGAGATGAAACACGGCCTTAGCGTTCCAGCAGATGAAGCACCAGCAGGCATGTCTTCAAATAAAAAGCAAATTTGTGCAGGCTAAAAACTGTTGCTGGGAAGATGGGGACAGGACTGCATGAAGGATGCCTCCTGCCAGCCTCCGAAGGACACACATGTTCAACTGCCCGTGCCAATGGTGTATTTGTATTCCTGGGCAGAAAACTCCATAAGAGCATCCCCCAACTCACAGTGGCCCCGTGCCGGCAGATACAATGAGCTCACCAGACTGTAGATGAGGTTGACCCAACAAACCCAGAGATACTTCTAGACCGGACCAAAACCTTGCTGCCCATCACCAGCCCAAGGCACTGCTGGCACCCCGGCACACACCAGTCCATGATCCCTTGCCAGCACAGCCAGGAAGCAGCTGTGACCCCGCACCCTCAGAAACGGTCCCTTCAGAGAATCCCAGCCTGGCTGGGTTGAAGGGACCTCTGTAGATCCCCAGCCCAACCCCTGCTCATGCAGGGTCACCAGAGCAGATCACACAGATGGGTCCAGGTAGGTTCGAACGTCTCAGAGAAGGAGACTCCACACCCTCTCTGGGCAGCCTGGGCCAGGCTCCGGCACCTCTCAGCAAAGAAGTTTCTCCTCGTGTTCAGATGAAGCCTCCTGTGTTTCAGTCTGTGCATGCTGCCCCTCACCCTGGTGTTGGGCACCACTGAACAGAGTCTGGTCCATCCTCTGACACCCACCCTGAGGTATTGATCCATTGATCAGATCCCTCTCAGCTTCTCCAGCTCAACAGCCCCAGCTCTCTCTGTATCTCTTCTTAAGAAAGATGCTCCAGACCCCTCAGCATCTTCACAGCCCATCTTCTGGACTCTCTCTAGGAGTTTGCTCTCCTCCTTAAACTGGGGTGCCCAGAACTGGACACACAACTCCAGATTCGGCCTCACCAGGGCAGACCAGGGGAGAGGAACAAGCTCCCGGTCACACTTTTCCTAATTTGCCCTTCACCGATGTTGCAGCGTTTTAGTGGGGCTGGCTTTAGGTACTTCAGAGCTCAGCAACACCAACGAGACACTGCGGCACACCAGTGCCACGCCACAGCACACCAGCGCCACGCCACAGCACAGCAGTGCCACACCACAGCACACCAGCGCCACGCCACAGCACAGCAGGCTTGCTCAGCTGCTCTTGAGCAGCCTGGCTTTCCTACACACACGTCTTTAGAAGCCTGAGGAAGAGGTGGGTGATGGGGTAGGGGGAGCACACAATAGCTCACTTTGCAATGGGCTTTTCTTTCCTCCCCTCTTTTACCATGGAAATTAATTCTCCTCCTCTGTGCTCTCACTGTCATTTCACCAATTAACATTTTTAATAGTAAGTATTTTCTAGGAAAAGCTGTAGTACGCAGGTGTGTGCTTCCAATTTAAACGCTGACACCCATGCTGTGTTCACACCTGAGCATCGCTCCTCGCCAGAGGTTCCCTCCGCAAACAAGAGGGGAACACCTATAGCACCACAGCCCCATGGCAGATGATGCGCTGGCATCGCACCACACATGGCCAGCAATCTCTTTTTCTTCTTTTAAGCTTCTCGTTTCCCTGAAGGTGCTACAGCAGCCCTGGGACGTGGGTCAGATCTTGGGGACCCCAGGGACCCCCATCATCCCATCCAGCAGCACCACGTCCACCTTCCCCAGCCCCGGAGCAGAGACTTGTCCCCAGGACACCCTTGTGCCTGCAGATCCAGAGCTGTGCCCTGAGCTCCTACACACAGAGTAACCAGGGAAGGGTTTATAATTACTCGTATTACTTCTTTTTATATTATCCTGGCTCCAAAAATCCTACATCTGTCTTGGATGTTCACCTATCACCACATTATCTGAACACAGGGTACTTTCCATCACTTCACCTTCTGTATGAGAAAACACCATCAAAAGTACTTTTACTTACAAATACTAATTTATTTTTTTAAGAAAGACTGAAGTTAGAAATTAATTTTTATAATTACGCAAGGAAAATTATATTTTTTTGTAAAGGAAACATAATGATGTTACATCATAAAAACCCACACATTACTGAGGAAAATAAGAGTTCAACTTAGAATAAATGAGCAATGTAGCAGCCAGAGCTACAAACCTTCCTGGCTTTATTTCCAGTTTGCATTTATGTGGGTTTCGGCTGCTTCCAAAACAGATATTTAAAATGTCGAGAACCTGCAGCTCTACTGACTGGCTGTGTGCTGCAGGTCCATGCAGAGACAAGGACACTGGTTTTAAAACCAACATAAGAAACCCAACCAGTTGAGATCAAACACTTCATAGTGCATTGAAAAGATTTTCAACTCAAAGTTATCAAAATCTCTTCTCTTAGCAAATGTTCTTTGCCAAGTTCAAAGGTTTATTTCTTTGGAAATCCTTACACACGGTAGTCAGAATCTTTTCATATTGATTAATAATGAAATCAGCTTTTAGAAGATGCCAGAGCCTGTGAAGGTGCTCAGGATGGGCTGCTTCAGAGTTCTTGCAAGACAACAGGTTCCTCCTGCTCTCTGAATTGTGACCAACCTCTTCAATGCTCTGCAGCAGAGATCAAGTCGAGGGCGTTTGAAGGGGTTTTATTCAGCATTCTGACATTTAGAAGTTAAATAAGACAAACTATAATACATGTAGAAACAAAGAAAAAGAGCTTGATGTGTATGGGAGGGCGGTCTCTCTCGTCTGGACCTTCCTGACTTGCTCCCGACACAGCCTGTCCCCAGCGGGTTGCACAGCCGGAGCTGGGGGGACACGGGGAGAGTGGGGACAGCCCAGGGTGCTGTGCGACAATGGGGCCCTGCCGGGATGGTGGCCTTGGTGGGCACTGGACCGAGCCACACAAGCCCAGGGTGCTGGAGGAAGGCTGAGAGGACAACAAACTTCACGTGGCCAAAACAGGCCTCCAAATGGGGACAGTGAGGAAGGAGAACGTGTTTTCTGTAGCTTGTCCAAATAAACAGAAAGCAGGAAAAATTTAATGCATTAATTCTTGTGGGGGCAAGTCTGTTTGCTTCATGAGACCCTGGGATCCCCCGTCTATTTTCCTGCTTTGGCAGCCAAAATTAAACCCAACTCTACAGAACGGCACAAGAATAGAAATGCTCAACATCTGGGGGGTGGACAACGGTGCTGGGATGAGAACAGTGGAGGAGAGGACAGGAACAGCTGGGAGGGAACGGGCAAGGAGAGCCCTGAGCAGCAGAGACGGCCTTAAAAACACCCCAGCACAGGCATTGGAAGCCCTGAGCAAAAATAAGTCTCCAAAGCACATCAGGATGTTCCTCCCCTGAAGATACCAAGTAAAAATTGTGATTTACACAGCTGGGAGATGCCATGCAAAGCAGAAGAGAGGGGGAAAGGAGAGACCACAGGGTCGTTTTCTTCTATTTTGTGGTTCGTTTCTCAAAAGCTGCTGCTTCCTCTTTGCTTTTTCTCCTCCTTAAAGGAGGGAAAAATTAAAAGAAATTGCAGAAGGTGTTTAAAAATCTAACATAGTATACTGTATAAAATAAGCATGAACAAGCAAAACAAGAACTCTTAATGGCAAAACGTCAAATGTCTGTGTCCTAAATGCTGTGTGGTGTTTTTCGTTTGTTCATTTTAATTCTTTTGTTGTTTCTGTTTGGTTTTTCACGCTGCACTTTGTTAACCTGTCCCTTGCACACATGCCCAGAGGCTGCAGTGACAGGGACCCCAGAGCTATTGGAGAAAGGGGGGAAAATACCAACCTGTCATTTACTCTCATGATTCCTGGAACGTGATTATTGAATGACACTAACGTTGGGTGTGAATGGGTGGTTGGGCACTGGGACTGGAGATGCTCTTCAAGTCATGGACACTGCAAAGATCCCCCAATGATCTGCAAACACACACACACAGACACCCTGTGCCCCTCAATCCCAGCACTGAGGCTACAGGTCCACAGTCCCCTATTTCCAAAACTCTCTCTTGATCAATATGACAACTCGTAGCTGCATTCAGAAACAAGATACCTCCAGTTACCTCAAAAGCAGACACAAAAAATAGGCTTTTAGGTTGGTAGGCTCCTAAGGAGAAGGCAAAATCTGCTCTGTTTGCCCCAGACAGTTCAGTTGAGCTTCCCCGGGGCCTCACAGTCCAGCTAATGAGAAACTCCCCAGCAACCCCCATGTAAAATGCTTTCCTAGGTCTTTAAAATGCCTTAAATTCTCTATATATTTAGTAAGACTTTTTTACTTCTTTAAAACGTCCCTCGTTGCTCCTCAAGATAATACTCTCGTGATGTATTACAACAGCAATGCAGCATTGCAAAGCAAGGGTCCAGCCAGACGAATACCGAGTCTTATTTTCCTCTCGGCTTCGAAGGAGCAGCAAACCCTTGTGCAAAGCTGAGGTGGGTGCTCGCCTGGCCCCCCACAGCCCTGCCCACCCTCCCCAACACTTTTGGGGGGCGATGGACAGGATCAGGGGCTGCACTGGCTGTTCAGAAGGAAGAGCAGGGGAAGGAGCACTTGGCTGCTCTTCCACTGGGACAGAAAACATCTCTGTCTCTTGCACAACAAAACACTACCGACCTGCTACTGAACAGCAAGCAGAGTCCTCAGATCAAGAGAGGAAAGGAAAAGCTTTTTTCCTTCTTTTTACATTAAGGAAAGAATGTTTACAAGACCCAAAGAGGAAGGAAATTCACTATATGTCCATTGTTAAATAGGGCTGATGGATTATTTACCCTGGCACGAGGGTAGCCTCTGGCTCCTTATAGATTTTCCTGATTAAGTTAATACATATGGCTTTAAGTTGCGGTCAAAAAAAATAATAACAAAACTATTTGTAGTTGCATCTGAAGTACTTGAATACATTTGTCAGTGAACCTACACCAAGGGCTGGATTCCTGCAAAGTGTTTCGCCTTTACAGGTTTCACCAGGGTTGTGCAGTTAAGTCGGAGCCGACAGCGACTTGCGCACGTGCTATAGGAAAAAGGACGGTGCCCTGTGCTAAACCACCACCACACAAATTCAACTCCTACTTACAAAAAACTTCCAGTGCAGCTTCTACTGGTTGATGAACAAAGTAAGACACAGCAGCAGAAGCACCTTCTCTGCCCACAACTACACCTGTATAAATACTTCACTAGAATTAAAACGAGTTTACAAAGGACATTGTACCTGCTCTTGCTGTCCCTGCGTTCCGGAGCCACCGCTCGCCCGGCCCACAGCAGCCGTGCAAGGGCCAGCAGACTTTCAGAAGTCGCTTTGTACGTGTTTGCACACACACAGAGATGTGCAAACACACACAGGAGAAGGAGGCAGAGAAATATGTTAATTTGAAACAGCTGGCAAATGTTTCAGAGTTAACAAGTCTCAGGTTCGGCCTTTTGGTTTTTCTTCTGTTGGAGGGAGGGTCAGGGAAGGGGAGGCGATTTTGCCAGTTTGGGCTGGGGAAGGAACAGGCACAAAACAAGAAGTCGAAGGGTGTTTTTTCACCCTTTATTGAAGTTCAGCATCACACTACTGGAGCTAATGCAAACAGGAAGATCATAAAAGAACATAATGAAAGGCTCGCACACTGGGACCGAGGGACTGGTTTCAGTTACTGAATATAGCTTTGGAGGCACACCACACAGAGCCGGGGACTCCACGCAGCTGCACCGCCACGAACCGCCGCTTTTCAGCTCTTTCTACGTAGTTCCTCAGTTGTATTTCAGCCCGCAACCTCTACCCAATGCACCGTGCCCTGTCACTATAGGATCCTGTACTGCATCTTTATACACACGCAAGACTGACATCTGTAGCTAAGTGTATTAAGAGGAAAACCCCCCCCAATTAACACACATTTTCCTTATGCTGCCATGAATCACGCATGCAATACATTTTATCCACACCCAATGTCTTGAACGAGAGATGTAATTATAGGAGCAAATGAAGAAAAACGGAGGATACTCAACTAATTTAGGAAAAGCCTTGCACAGGCTGCCTTTTACTTGGAGTCACCGATACCATTCAGAAATCCCAAATTAACTCCCACTCCGCACAGAAACCTGTGTTAAGTTTAACCCACTTCAAGATGTGTGACACACACCACCAGTAACTCCACTCCGGTGCTGTCTGAGACGAAGGTCGAGCGAGAGAACGGAGAGTGCTCTTTTCACGTGCCATTAGCTCCAGGCACACAGGGGCCTCTGAAACCGCGCCGGGGGGGTTGCGGCAGCAAAATTTGCTCTCAAAGCCCAGTAAAACACAAACCCTTCCAAACAGCACCCCGAGGAGATGCACCCAGCGCAGCCCAGGGTGCACTTGTACCAAGGGAAGTGGCTCACAAAGGCATTTTCTGCCTTCAAGCCCCGCTAGACGCTGATTTAGCTCGAAACGTCTCCCGCGAGCCCGTCTCCCCATCACTCTTATAAACAACACAAACCAGGAATGCAGCACCCGTGTTAATTTTCATATTATGCTCCGTTTCTGAGCTGTTCTTACGTCGCTGCTGAGCTTCTGAAAGGATACCGACACACAGGCCAGAATTAAGAGAGCGCAGAAAGAAAGCTACTGCCTTCAAAATCCAAAATTCTGAGGATCTCATAAATGTTTACGACATAATAGATGGTAAAATATCTTTACACAGGACACAGTGACTGAAATGCACCTAATTACTTTAAACTCAAAATAATGTAGCATTTGTCCTCACATTTGTCTTATCCATACACATTACACAACCACAGAAATCTTGCTTTATCCTCTTCAGTTTCCTGAGGTTCTTTTTGTTCAAATTGTCAATGAAACACATTAAAATCTTTAAGCGCTATTACTATCAAGCAGACCAAAAGCTGGTCCAAATGCTAAGTCTTTTTACCATGGAGATGCACCACTTTTCTTCTCCAGCCCTGACAGCACTTTCCAATTTCCTCTGAGAGAAGAAATACACACATTCCAGTTGAGGCTGAAGTTTAAAATCCCTATTAAAGCAGCTTTTATGCAATTAGATGGGAATGACTGTGCAACAGTGCCCATTGCAGAAAACTTCAAAGTAGTTATACTGGAGAAATCACAACCCGTTTCAGCGTGCCCGCAAGAAGAAAGAATGGCTCTCCCGAGGATAAGAGTATATTAGTCTCTGTATGTAATAGATTTTATTGACCATATGGAACTGATATAAAAATTGTGTTGCAGTGGGTAGTCTTGGATTTGAGACAGGAATGTGACACACAAAATACAGTTCCTGTAAGAAGCCTGGCAGCTTTCTGGCAGTTTTTGCAATCAGAAGAACCTAAAATATTTACCTGATTGAGTCACTGATGAGTCCCAGGTCAAAGCAAAATCTGAAGATTCACCCTCTTCAACTGAAAAAGAACAAAAAGAACAAAAATGAGTTGTGATAGCTAAAACAAACCAACTGGAAAGCAACACCATCAGAAAACTAGGTCCGCTGTGACATTAAGTATTAAAACAGATTTCTGCACTGGTGAAAAAGAACTTACTGCTTCCTATAAAATAATTCATAAGGTAGAAATTTAGTAAAGAGATTTTCCCTATGTTTTAACCCAAATATGGGACTTCTGTGTGCAGTTTTTTCCTCAAGAGTTAACAGTAAGCTCATGTGAAATATTAGCAGAGGCTGCTGTGTGTTCATATTTGAAATCTTGTACATTCACAACTACTTGCATGTGTAAAATTTCAAAAACTACCTATACATTTACAACACAATGTACACTGTAACAGGTCACAGTAAAGAACAGTCCTATGAGGGGAAAAGTGTCCAAGTTATGACATCTTAGCATACTAACCTATTAGCCCTATTCAGACCAGAGCGATAGCTTGAGTTCGTCAGAGTCCTGAACTAAAAAATGCCATTAGAATGTGCAAGCCTGTTCTGGAATATGGCAGCCATCAATAACTGCATTAGGGCTTGCTGATGTGAAAGCTGTCAGAGCCAGGTGCTCCGCATTTGCAAGCAACATATCTATAACCTTCTGCCTGTTAAGAATTACAAAATGTCATTTGATTCTTACATTCTTAAAAATAACTAAGATCAACTGACAACAAGCAGAGCCTAATCCTGCTGTTACTGAAACCAATGGCAGTTTTACTAATGTCAGACCGGTTACTTGGAAGAGGTAGCTGCGGAAATTCTTCTTTTTAATTGCAAAAGTTGGTCATTATCACCTGCCTGCTCTGTCACTGTGACACCAAACATGCAAATCATGGCTCTTTATTTCCTGATGAAAAGTATTTATGCCACGCACGGAACAATCTCTAAACCCTTTGATCTGAATCATGTTGGATTCAAATAAAAATTCTACATAATTCTGCGAGCGAAATCCAAACCACGTTGCACAGCCCCTATTGACTAGATGGGACCTGGCCCTGGAAGCTGCTACAGTGATTATTACATTGAGTAGTTATATTTTCATCACAAGAGTCATGATGTTATGCTTTCCTCTCCCCTTTTTCTCAATGCAGTACAGAATTCTGGCATCCCGTAAGCTTACCGATCAGCTTGGTGTCAATGGTGACATCATGTGGCATTAGGAACAGAGAAGATAATTTGCATCAATGGTGCCTTGACAAGTTTTGATTTTATATTCAGATTGTAAATAAATGTGCCCCCTACAGCGGGACACAGCGCTGGCCTCGTTAGCCTGCAAGTTCACTAACACAGCAGCTGGGAATTTGGCCACTTCTTTTGAAAAAATCAAACTTGAGACACAGTCATACTTCTCCCAAAAAGTCTATGTTAGCATAAAGGCTGTGTCACATAGCACGACATTCCAGAATGACAGAGAAAAACGCTTCCCGAAGCGGTTATCAGTGCCATTCCCCAGGCACGGCCTAGCAGGCCCAGCTCTCCTAGAGCTCACCTACCATTCCGTCCTCCACAAACCACCATCTTGTTCCCATTTCCACCCATCCGATTTCACTCCCGTACAAACGTATCTCATTCTAACATTGCAATCCACATACATTAGGGAGGTTTTTGCCCCGAAATTAAATAAGCTGTGCTAGCACTTCATGTAACTTGTTCAAAACAGACGAGCGGAATGTTTTCATTTCATGTTATCCTCGACTGCTTTTAGGTTGGCTTGCTTGGACAGTTTTTTAATATTACTACTTTCATGCTGAGGGTGGTTTTTATTTCTTTACATTGCATCTTAGAGGCATGAAAAAGAGTCAGACTGCTAAAAATACACAAGTGCAACAAACTCAGCCCTAGTCAAGTAGAAGTAGATGAGATCACTGCTGGTCACTGGCAATTTTAGCAACTCACTGCCTTTTGTGTTGGTTAAACACCGGAGACTGCTCTAGCCCTTGTGCTGCTGCAGGGGCTGGCTCCAGCAAATAACAAAAACGCGGGTTTTTTTTGGAATCCCTTAAATGAGGGCAAAGGTTTGAGTCAGCCTCTGTTGGCATTAATTTGCTTTGCTCCCCAATGACTGAAAAGGGGACAGAGAACATACATGTGAAGACGACGGCACCTAAATTCACTTTATATTATTGCAGCCAGGGTTTCCGGTTCTCCCCCAGTTTGCTGCTCACACCACTACTCCCCTTTTTTCTTTTATTTTCTCCTTTTGTTTTTTTTTTAATGATTTTGTTAAGCAAACATCATCTTTCATAGGATCGACCATAAGAAGCCCTCCAAGAACCATTGCTATATTGGACCGATGTGTCTCTTGCAGTAAAGTATCAGGTCAAATTGTCCCCTCCATCAGCGAGCACCACTCCAGGGGAGCCAGGACCCCATACTGTTCGCCATAGTGCTGGCTGGGGGTGCCAAACACATCCAAGTTGGTGCTGCTCAGGACAAGTATGAGGTGGGTTTATGGAGTGGCACGGTCACAGTGACAGTCAGCATCACCTGTCTGCCCATCCAGCCCCTAAAGCAGGCAGAAACAAGGGGCAGAAGCTGCTATATCCAAAAAAGACTGGGTCCATACACCGGTGTAATTAAGAAGACACAGAGGTCTGGAGGGGAAGAGAGTCTGTGATGCTAGAGCAAATAGGTGATCGGGCTTTGTCACGGGCACTGAGTGCAATTGTAGGGAGACACTTAACTCCATCACGTTTCTGCTCCCTCTCTCTGATGGGCATAAAACCCAGAGCTGAAAGGTTCTTCCATAGTCACCTTAATCTTCTGGATATGAATCGTTCTTTAAAGAGCCGGCATTTGAAGCGGTGTTGCTGTTGGTGTTGCCTCAGCCTCGGCAGTGAGCGGACGTCTCGCAAGTCAGAGGGAAAGGGTTTCTTCGTCCCAAACTCAACCTCGACACCCAAGCCATGGCAGCTAAACTTGCCCTCAGCCGCATGGGGCTGTTGCTGGACACACGCAGCAAAAGGAGGAGCCTTCTCTGGAGAGAAGAGTCCCACAGACCCCCCTCTGGGGACAGACCCCCAGGGCTGCCTTAGGGCTCAGCCAACCCTCCCTGGGAGGGCAGGGTGGGTGCAGAACACACTGGCTGCTATGGCTGTGAAGGCACTTCCAGCTCTTGCTACTGTGAATCGAGTCAAAAAACCTCCTTATGTTAGCCAGGGAGTAATTCACTAAAGTTGCTTTTTCAGTTCAAGTTTCAGATTCTTAATATTTGTCTCATCATCACTTGAAACCTAGGTTGGCTCCGGTGACCAGTGTGCATCAACGGTCACTTTGGATGCTAGTATTTAAGTAGCAGTCATGAGCAAAATAGTCAGTGAAGAGGTATGAAGCACTCAACACAATCACTTCCAAAACACAACGCATGGTAAAAAAAAAAATCCTGTTTTATTAGCAGGAAAACATGTTTTCTGAGACACACCAGCCACAACCACAACTCCTGGAGTCAGGGACTAGACACTTCCATCTGTGCCAGTGAATCACTCAATGCGTGGACGCACATCCACGTTGCTGATGTTCCACATGGGCAGGATCCACCCACGTACCCAAAATGCCCCACGGCCTGGCAATCCTGCAGGGAATGGCAGCACAGCTTAAGGCACAGAGCCACGATTTTATAAAGCAACTAGAGATCTCGTATAACCTCTAACTACTTTATGGGAGTCCTGGTGACGTAATGGTGAAAGCTCAGCAACACTGGGCATTGAAAATGCAGACACCCAAAAATCACCAGTGTTAAGCTTCAGGCAGGATGTTCCCAAATGCACTTCATTGGATACTTTCTGTTTTCCTTCACAAACCCCATTTTCTCCCCAAATCCTGTTGCGTGCCTGCACATTAAGCCATGGTTGCAACCACAGAAGTTGCTATGTAATTACACTCTTTTCTCTACCTGCTCTCTCCATCCAAACCATCATTTTTAAATGCTTTGGAAAAGCATAATTTTATTTCTTCGGTGATATGGAGACAATACAGCAAGAGAAGCATTCGGTCCCGCTTTGCCCCATGTGTCACCAACAGAACAGCACTCGAGGTGCAGCCCAGCACCCCAAAGAGAAGAGACATGTGCCAGATTCTCTGTGCAGCTGATTAGGAAGAGATGGGCAAGAAACTACAAACTACAGCACTAAACCTTCATATCAACACTCACAGCCCAGTATTTCTACTTTTAAAGCATTAACTTTTTTTTTCCTCCCTTTTGTCAGTGGTCCATAGTATATGCTGGCATATGGAGATAAAATACTGGAAATAAATAACAGAGACGCTCTTTTAGCTGCATCCTTTAGGGGGAGGATTATGAGTTGGTTATAGGAAACCGTGCCCTTCGGTGAGACCGGGGGCATCTGTGAGGCTGAAACTCTTCAGGAAGACTGGGTTTGGCTTGAAAACAGCCTTGGTGCGGCACTGTAGAACATCTTTTGTGACCAGCACCCTTGTGCTCTGCCCACCCACGGCCCAGTGCCGGGAGGACACATCTGCTCCAACTCCTGCTCTGCCCAGCAGCCCTGGAGAAAACCTCTGCTCTGCTTGTGCGACCCCAACGCAAGAGCCAGAGCGAGGACAGGGCTGATGTGGGGAGGAACCGTGGGCAACGGCAGCATCACAACACAGCACCCCCACACATGCCAAATATTTGCATTTTGCCTGCTCGTCTCAGGTGTTCTCCAAGGATTCTTATTTAATTGCTAGGTCACCAGTGCTGCAGGCTCAAAGATTTCGGTTCTTTGTGCTCAGAGAAACTTCTGAAAGGATTCAGCATCCATTCCCATAAGAGCGAGAACATCTATTTATGGGGCTACCATTACCTGAACTCCATTCACAGTCACAGTGCTTATTTAACACTTTATCACTCCCAGGAAAGAAGTTAACCTTATCAAAGTAAGACGCTTTCTGAACCAAATGTTGATTTCTAGATGCAATCAAGCTTTACAAGCGAGCAACAGCCCCTCAGTAATTCAGATGGCATGTGTACGCTCCCTTATCCCATTACACAGGCCTCAAGGACCACAAGGACCAGTTTAACACTTTCCATAATATAAAAACTCCACAGTATGCTAACTAAAATGTCAGGGAGTGTGACAGTTTGAGAAATATGTTGAGTTACAAGCAAGGCCCCAGCTGATGGGGGAAACTTTCCCAAGTCAGGGCTGTTACCAAAAGCTACATTCGGTACCAGGGCCACCCCCTCACCCATGACCAACCCGCGAAAAGACCACGTACGGCACAGTTTGAGTGCAGAAAATACAGAAAACTTTAGTTTGGAGTATTTTGTCAGGTTTTGTTCGTGATAGAATGATTTCAGATAAACCTGGGGAAATCTCGCTGCCGCCTGGGTATTAGCTTTAATGTTCGTGTCGAGATTCACAGCTTTCCCTCTAGAGAAATACTCCAGCACCGAGTGAGCCCGTCGCACAATAACAGCGCGTTTTCCCTGACCTAGCTGTAGGTATTCGCAAGCAAGAGCTCTGCGATCTTCTGTAATCTTCAGGCTTCTTCTCCGCCTTTCAGGCACACATCTCCACGCTGTCCTACCAGCCTTCACTCCATCCCTCCCATCACATGCAATCACACGCTCCCGAATCAGCGCAGAACAGCCCCATCCCACCACGACTCATCCCCCAGCGCTCTTAATCCTGCCAAATGCAAAGCAGCTTCCATTTCCACCACGTCGAAAGAAGCTGTGGATGCTCAAAACTTTGCGGATTGAGGATTGTAAATTAGCCAGTTTCCAGCTGCTTGGCATGGCAGGAACACAAAAGATGTTAACAATTTTTATACTTTAAATAGCCGGGTCTTTTCCGTGCATGTCTAGAGTCAGGCCTTTGGAGAGGTGCGGATAGGCTTGTTCCTCAGTCTGAAATACATGGAGAAAGCGCCGGACACACCTCTGCTGTCACCCAACCCACTGCCTGGCACAGCACAGCTACCAAAACTAGCAGTGGCATACAGCAAAGACGACAAAAAAAGGTTAGAAATGGCTACTCTGAGCAGAAGCCAGTTGGCCTCTCTGTTCCATTTCCCTCCCGGCTGGGTGTAAGGCTTTGCCTCTCTCCTGCTTCCATGTTCCCCCTTAGATCTTCCACCTTCTAACAGCAGTGAGACAAAAGGCTGCAAAACAGAGATATTTGCAGAAGAGCAGCAAAGAAAAGCAGCGTTATGAAAAGCGGTCACATTTGCTTAAATGAAGCTCTGCTGCAGCAGAGCCGCGGTGCATCCCCCAGGAGCACAGCGGGGTGCTGGGCCACCCCAAAAACTCGGGCTGCCCTGCGTTGCCAGTGGGTTGGGGCTTTCTCCCACCACATTCAGCAGGAAGAGAGGAGGTTTTGTGGGGCTATGCCACCGCACTGTGAACGCATCCCAATCCACTTCCCAATGCAGCTGAAGGGTGAGGGGAACCCCCGGGGCCAGCAGCGGGTGTGCTTCACACGAGCCTTTTGAGCCCATCGAATCCTGTCAGAAAACCAGCTTCACAAGAGGATTGCTGCCAGGTCTCCCCCTGCTCACTAGATATTTTGCTTGTTTGCATAATCATTTCTATTTGGGTTTAGTATTAATATCACTTTGCCATTTTTTCCCCCGGTGGTTGGTAGGAAGGAGCCCCGGGGCACCCTGGAGAAGTGTCCGTGCCCCAGCTCCCCACATCCCCGCAGGATCACTCCTGGTCCTCCACACAATCACTCTCAGCTCCAGAGCCACCTCCCTGTTTGCACGGTCCCTTCGGCCATCGGTGGCCCTCGGCCAAAACGGGGCTTTCTACCTTAAATAGGACCATTATGTATTAGTCCTTTCGTGGGCCAGCAGGCCAGGGAGTAAGACAAGAGGGTTTACTGACACAGTTTATTTAGCTAGTTCAGAGCCTAAATGTGCACAAGCTCTCTAGTTGCTTGTCTCCAAAGTCAGTAACAGGGCTTGGCACAGACTGTGGGTTTTGCTGGCAAAGTCAGCCTTTTTGTGTGAAGGAGGGAGGAGTGGGGAAACCCAGACTGCTGTGCTCTCTAGGTCAGGGAAGAGAAATTAAAAATAATAATAATAATAATAAAGTAACATGGATGACACAAATGGGAGAGCATTACAAAAGGAAACTGAGAAATAGAGAAAAAGATGTGAAGGTGATTAAGGAGAACAAGACAAACAACAAAATAAGGTAGCACTAGCAGGTTTATGCAAAGGAGATCTAATTATGGGTGGCTAAATCCTCCAGGACATTAATATTCCATCGTAATGTGTCTAGTTTCCTCCTTTCCAGACATGGCAGGGAGGAAATGAGAATCACTTAGATACACTGTTTAATGAGCAAATGATGGACGATCACCCAATACAGCCTGCCTGATAAGTATCCATTAGCTTAAACTCGCACAGTAAATCTGCGCGCAGCTAACGGGGCTGCCTCCTCAAACACTACGGCGAAACTTAATGTAACTGCAACGAGCAAAAGGGATCATTGTAAATAACAATCTCACCTCTGCGAGAAGAGAAAGGCCATAGGACATCCATAACAGCTAATCACAGCCCTGCCCACGGACCGCACACCTCGCTCACCAGCCACAGCCTATTTATTCCCAGCGCTCGTATTTAGTTTTTGTGTTTCTAGTTCACAGACTCCACTGGAGACAGATATTTCCCATCAAAATCTATTATGTAAATAAATACGAGTGTACAGTGTAATAAAATGCAGCCGATGTTCCTGGTTGCTCTCAAGATCAACATCTTATACATGCGATACATTAAGCTTATAGTTTTTGAAACTGGGCCTGTAGACACCTAATTTCTATACTTTACATGATAGATATGGAGTCAATACTCTTACTGACTGTTCTCACCGCTTGTCACTGAAGGCTAATCCCCAGGGTACAAGGTGGGTTTTTCCCCTTTAATTGCCATGCAGTGTGTTGAATCTGGGGAACATTCAGGAGTTCAGAGGTTGAGCTGGAGGAGGCACCTGGTTGAGAAGCCCCCTGCTTTGTGCAACATATGAGACCCACTGCTGATTCTAATTGCTGCTTCCACCTCGGAAGTGTGGGACGGGGACCAGAGTTTGGGGATCATTCAGCTTGTTCTACCCACAAGAATGGTGGGGTACATCCCACCCAGCCCAGGGACCCAAGCCCACCAACGGGCCACTCATGCCCAACACAGAGCCCCCAATGCCATGCTCCCCCAGAGCTCCTATTGTCTGTGAGCAGTGGAGACAGATGAGGACACGGGGCGCGGGGACAGGGCTGGGGACGGTGAGCACTGGCTGCCTGCGGGCACACTCCTCCCTGTGTTGTTATATGCATTTCTAAGGCAACTGTCACCATAGCATCTGCACCTTCTTTCAAAAATAGATCTACTATTAGTAAACAGGCGCTTTAAAGCTCCAGTGAAACAAAACAGGTGAATCTGGCGTTCCCCACGTTGCTCATAAAACCTTGTATTTTACTTCAGCAACCAAGAGTTTAAATATCCTTGCTCCATCTGGAATGCTGCTGGATGACAGAAACATGTACGTGTTGAAACTCTAACAAACCGAAACAAGGCAAGGAGAGAAAGGGGCAATTAACACACCTACAACTCACAGCCAGGACTTCAAGTCTCTGAGTCGAATTTGCAAGTTGTGAAATGATCCCTTGCTCTTCTAAAATGCCAAAAGCAGGTAGAAATTACCCAAAGACGAGACGGTAATGCAGGAGACCCATGAGAAGTGGGTCAGCAAGCACACAGACCAAGCTGCTACTCAAACGCTTCCAATTTATCACCCTTTCCTCCAAATTCAGGGTGCAGAAGTTGCACTAGTGAAGGCTCTGCTACCACTCCACACGCTTTTGAGCACAGATACCTGGTAAGGGAAGGTACCCAAGTCTCAGGTAACACCTAAGACAGAATTTGCAATGGTGGGTCGTGGGGCTCTGCGTTGGAAGACCACGGACCCGAGGGTTGGGGTTGGCAGAGGGATGGCCCAGGTCCGGGGGATGACAGAACCACCTTCAGTGTCCACAAAACAACGAAATGAAGTTTCAGAACAAAGCCAAAGCACCACGAAGCTCAAACACGGGGCGTTGCACAGAGGATGCAGGGTCTCAGCAAGGCGGATTTATTGCGCGCTTTGCTTCTCCAGAAAAGAGACGGGAAAGGGCACTATTTTTACATTAGGGCTATAAAGTTTCTATATAAGCAGAACACCTAATAAAATCATTTACATGTGTTGGCCCTGTCTTGAGGCAGCTAATGAGGACGCTGAAAGGCTAACAGCTAACAGACTAAGGACACAAAGAAAGGTGAACGTTCTGAAGTTAATTTACATAAACTTTCATATGGAAACAGGAACCAAAGCAGGGAAGAAGAGAAGCAGACAAGGATCTGCAGATGGGCCATACTCCTTACACTATCTCTTACACAGCCTCCCCTGTACCAGTGTGCGCTGCCCAGAGCTACTCACAGGGATTGCCCTTCTCTGTACTGGGCGCTGCTTGGGCAAAACCATCTGAACAAGCACAGTTCTGAAACAAAAACTCACCAAAAAATCTCGTTCACCGCCCCACCTGCTATGGTCAGACCACGAGCCACATCCCTCCAGATCCTCCTGCCGCAAACAGCCTCTTCCTTTCCTTCACAAAGAGCTGCTCTCCAGCTCATCCCATCACCGCTGCAAATCAAGTCCCACTTCACGGCAATTTGCCCACTATGGATTTCATCCAGAACCAACAGAAGATACAACATCTCCCATTTCACATGGATTGGGTGAGATAAATATTGTCAATCTCCGTCCTGAGCTGCCCCAGATGGTGGGGGGACCCGTTTTCAGACAGTCAAGTTATGCCATGAAAAATTCACACTTCCAAACATGATAAAAAGAACAGAAAACAACTTAAACAGCAGCATTTACCTTGAGGGTCACTGATTAAATGCTAAAGCGTGCAACAGCTCTGCTCTTACACATGTTTAAGTCCCTTACTCCGTAATTCTTCAAAGCAGGTTTTACTAGGTCGTGCCTAAAGCCCTCACCGCCCCTGCAGCAGCGAGCTCCGCAGGAGCAGGGGGACTGCACCACTTTGTTGAGCACCTTACGCTCCCTTCCACATACCCCGTTCACCACTGAGGGCTATTAATCACAGCTGGAAAAAACAAGTAAAATAAAATAAAAAGCTTCAACCAGATTTCTACACCTCAGCCTAAAAAAACCCACCAATTTTTACTGCTAATCCTCCAAGCTTGGAAATGGTTTCACTGGTGAGCTATGTTTGCAGCGTAGGTAGCGTAGCAAAAGGAAAAGGGAGAGAGGAGGCTTTTCCTGACCAGCCATTTTAATTAGAGCTACGAGGGCTTGGAAAAACCCATCTAGTGAGTGGAGTCATTTCCCCCTCTCCCCTCCTCTTTGATGCTGGTCCCAACAAGCAGGACCCACATTTCCAGCAGCAGAAGCGCAGGGGATGTCGGTGCTTCGGTGCCGTCGCAGGGATCAGCTCTAGGTGGTTGGACACAGGGGCTCGGGCTCCCCAACGCAGCGCGGGGTTCGGGGGGTGATGCAGGAGTTGGTTTCTCGAGCAAACAGCTCGCCGGGGCTCTTTTGTGCATGCAAGTGTGGATGTGTGTGTGGCTGTGCGTGTGGCAATGCTCCCCAGGCTCGCTCATTTTAATGTTGCTTTCTCCCCAGATGAAAATATACATATTCTTATTAAGGAAAAAAAAATGTGCAAAGTATAAATTTGCATCTCTGATCATTTCTGGTTCATAAATTGTATTTTAATAATAAAACTATATGCTCTTATGTACTGCCTCTTAAATACTAACAGGAAAGTCCGTCTTATTTGTACACAAGCCTAAAATGGTATAAAATACCATAAAGGTAAATAAAAGCAGGTGTAAAGCACCTCATTCTGCTTCCTCTGCCACGAGGAGTTTCTGTGGTCACAGGGAATGACCCACGTGAGGAAGCCCCACACCTTCCCACTGCTGAATTCCATGGCACAGGCCAAGGGAAATGCTCCAGCTGAGATTGTTCCTACCAGAAAAACAGGCTTTGTTGGCTGCATTGAGGTGAAAGAAATCACAGCGAGGCAGAGAAAGTCATGTATATCACATATATCCCTTCGTAGCATCCAATTTAATTTGCAGAAAAAACAACTTGGCCACCATAAAGTGGAAACTAATATTTTTTATGACCCCACAACAACCTGTCCTTAGTGCTACCATACCATAAATAAATCTCAACATCTTGTTATACACGCTGTTTATTTTAAACGAGACTAAAAGGGGAACATGGTTCTTACTGAAAATTGGCATGCATACTAACAAAGGGGGAGAGTTGGATTATAAAGCTTCTTCCCAAAACCTACTTCTTTTAAATTCCTATTAAACTTCCCACCTTTCCGCTGAAACGAAATACAGAAAGAACTTCCAAATATTTTATCATTCTGAATGGATTTCCCCAGTGTAACAGTAATAATATTTTTACAGTTAAAAGATCCACTGATTTAATAAGTGTGATTTGTGTATTTAGAAAATTCATTAGAGCAGACATTCCCCGACATTTTCCGATTTATTTCTTTATTTAGCCTAATTTGGGTACACTACTTCAAAAGAACGCTTAGAGCTTCCCAGTTCCTTAGTCACTCACTAATAACATCTAATAATTAATAAAGACATGTAAATTCTTAACTCCCAGAACCATTCCAAACTTACTATCTGTACGCTTCGTGTCATGTCTCACTTATAGATATCTGCATTACTTTGTTTCATAAAATGCTGAAGGGACACGTACTTATCTTGCTCTCTACCAAGAGTGAATATTCAGGCGCACTGCAACCAGCGCAAAACGGAGCAAAGTTTTCCAGGCAACCCCCACGTTTGGGGCTGGTTTTACCGTGGTTTTTTGCAAACGGTTTAAGTGTGATTTTTGCAAATGGTTTTACTGTGATTTTTTGCAACTGCCTGGTGTAAATGCACACACGTGCTGGTGTAAATGCACCTATCTGCGGTGACAATGAGGGACATGCAAAAATGCAGGCGTGGTATGGGGTGAGTGCATCAGGATGGTCCCGTTAGCGCTGATTTTTTACAATTATTTGGGGGATGAGAGGAAATGTGCGGCTGGGATATGGAAAGGCCGAATTTAGAGTAGGTGGGATGCTTGGGATAGCGACTCCCAAAGTATCTGTAGAAACAAAGAGGACACAAAGGGCACAAGCAGCCACCCTCATCCCCCTCCATAAGGCTGCCAACCCCTTCTGTTAAAATCCCCATTCTGCGGACAGGGACCACAGGGAATAACATTAGCTCAAAAGATCTTTACTTGGAGGCAAATTATATTGTGTCTGCTCCTCTCTGACAAGTGCTCCTGTCAGGGCTTTGTGTTCTGCAACATTTCCTTGTCATATTTAGTTGCTTGTTTTGATTTCTGGTCTTCTGTCGGGAGGAAGACTGCCAAAACCTAAGCCCTGTCTAAGCCTGGGAAACGGGGCGTGGGGATTTCCACCAGTATGTTGACAGAAGTTTCCTTAAAAAATAATACAACTGGCATGGAGTTTTGGATTTGAAGTTCAGTGGACTAAATGAACGCGATTTGAAAGAAGAAGAGAAGTAGCCCTGCCTCCCTAAATCAAAGGTACCATAGTAGGTGTTATGAAATGACACTCAGAATGAACTTTGCACACCAGAACCGCACGCAGATGCAACGTTATTCATACACAAACAAATTATAACCATGCTGGTAGTTTTGCTGTTTGTAAAATGACTCCCTCAACTTGGAGCGGTTTGTTCTGACTTTCTTAAAATGTACAAACTTCCGCCTCAAAACCAAACTGAGACAGAAAAAAACGCACAAAAGCACCTAACTTTCAAAAGAAAGAACTTTCTTCAGTCTAACCATGATACAAAATGCTTGGATAATGAATTTACACTTGAGGCAAACAGGGTTGCTCAGCCACACTAATGTTTTTTGCCAGGCAAACCTCACCCATAGTCAATAGGTCAGCAAAGCAGAGTTCCTCTACAAATTTATGACATCTGAATATATTTCCTACCCACTCTTGTATTTTTTTCCCTGCTAATGAGATTGTGCTGCTGTTTGCTTGAATTCCTGATAAAGTTACATAATCTTATGGTAATTCTGCGGTAAATACAAGCTGTGCTCGGGCTTGGTCCACGCTTACACTTCCCGATGCAGGTGTTCTATGGCCCCGCACCCATCAGCACACAAACAACTCTGAGTCCCCCTGACTAAACACGCTGTCTAAACAGCAAGAGGGTAGCGAAGGGCTTGACCGCCAACATCCCTCCTGCACGAGCCACGGACGCCACCGTGTTCTGGGAAACCAGCAGTTTGTATTAGTGCTGACTGGTTTCAAGGATGGGCTGTTAAAGTGAATGTCACTCAAGTGTATGTAAAAGTTTCTATCGATCGGAAAGCCAACCCTGTAATCAATAACGGCACAGACGCCCTTCCTCCCCCATCATGCAAGTGATTTGTCTAAAAACATGAAACGGTAAGACAAAACTGTCTGGAAAGCGGAAGACAAATGTTTCTTCTAAATACATGAAAGAATCATCATAATTCTGCTAGACTGAGGGAGATTTGAACTTGTCCCAGACCTCCTGGCCCTTCCTGCATCAGCCCTTCAGCACCGGTCTCACCAGCGTCTTCCTCACAGGTGGGTTAGTGCCAGTACCTCACGGATGAGCTCTCTACCATGACAACAGTGAGGGTGCCAGAGTGTGGCCCAGGCTGCCCAGGGAGGTTGTGGAGTCTCCTTCTCTGCAGACATTCAAACCCGCCTGGACCCCTTCCTGTGGAACCTCAGCTGGGTGTTCCTGCTCCATGGGGGGATTGCACTGGATGAGCTTTCCAGGGCCCTTCCAACCCCTCACATTCTGAGATCCTGTGATCTTTTCAGATAAACCAGGAATATGTTACTTCCCATATGGGTAATACTGCACATACCCATGTGTCACCTCAACAGACAGCCTGACACCACAGCAGGACATGTTGGTATTTCTGACCAATAACACTGATAACGTAGCCTCCACAGCTGCTCACCAACAGCTCCAACATACAGAAGACTAGAAAGCTTGAGACCTTAAGGTATTTAACATTATACAGTATTTTTGTAGGGAGGCAAATAGTAAAGCTAAGGCCTCCTTCGAATTAAACCTTGCAAGCGGGGTAAAGGACAACAGAAAGAACTTCTTCAAATTCATTACAGATAAAACACTAGAGGCAATGTAGGCCCACTGATGAATGAAGTAGGTGCCCTGGTGACAAAAGATACAGAGAAGGCAGAGTTACTGAATGCCTTCTTTGTCTCTGTCCTGAGGAGCCCTGTACCGCTGAGGCCCCAGAGGAAGGCAGGACAATGGAGGAGTTTGGCTCAGTTGATGAGGACTGGGTTAGGGAGCAATTAGGCAATCTGGACATCCATAAATCCATGGATCTGGATGGGATGCACCCGCGGGTGCTGAGGGAGCCGGCTGAGGTCATTGCTGGACCGCTCTCCATCGTCTTTGCCAAGTCTTGGAAAACAGGAGAGGTGCCTGAGGACTGGAGGAAAGCAAATGTCACTGCGGTCTTCAAAAAGGGCAAGAAGGAGGACCTGGGTAACTATAGACTGGTCAGCCTCACCTCCATCCATGGGAAACTGATGGAACAACTTTCTCCTTGGTGCCATCTCAAGGCATATCAGGGATAAGAGGGTCATTAGGGGCAGAGTCAACATGGCCTCACCAAGGGGAAGTTGTACTTGACCAACCTCATTGACTTTTATGAGAACGTAACAAGGTGGATGGATGATGGCAAAGCAGTGGATGTGGTCTACCTTGACCTGAGTAAGGCATTTGACACAGTCTCCCACAGCATCCTCACAGCTGAACTGAGGGAGTGCGGTCTGGATGAGCGGGTAGTGAGGTGGACTGCAAACTGGCTGAAGGGAAGAAACCAGAGAGTCGTGGTCAATGGGCCAGAGTCCAGTTGAGGCCTGGATCCAGTGCAGTGCCTCAGGGGTCAGTACTAGGGCCGGTATTATTCAATATATTCATCAATGACTTGGATGAGGGAATAGAGTGACTGTCAGCGGGTTTGCTGGTGACACCAAGCTGGGAGGAGTGGCTGACACTGGAAGCTGTGCTGCCATCAGAGACCTGGACAGGCTGGAGAGTTGGGCAGGAAAAATTTAATGAAATAGAACAAGGGCAAGTGTGGAGTCTTGAATCTGGGCAGGAACAACCCCAGGTTCCAGTGTAAGTTGGGGAACGAGCTGTTGGAGAGCAGTGTAGGGGAAAGGGACCTGGGGGTCCTGGGGACAGCAGGGTGAGCATGAGCCAGCACTGAGCCCTTGTGGCCAGGAAGGTCAATGGTACCTGGGGTGGGTTAGAAGGGGGTGGTCAGTAGGTCAGAGAGGTTCTCCTGCCCCTCTACTCTGCCTTGGGGAGACCACACCTGGAATATTGTGTCCAGTTGTGGCCCCTCAGTTCCAGAAGGACAGGGAACTGCTGGAGAGAGTCCAGCGCAGCCACCAAGATGCTGAAGGGAGTGGAGCATCTCCCGTGTGAGGAAAGGCTGGGGAGCTGGGGCTCTGGAGCTGGAGAAGAGGAGACTGAGGGGGGACTCATTCCTGGGGATCAATATGGAAAGGGGCAGTGTCAGGAGGATGGAGCCAGGCTCTTCTGGGTGACAACCAGTGACAGGACAAGGGGCAATGGGTGCAAACTGGAACACAGGAGGTTCCACTGAAAGAGGAGAAGAAACTTGTTGGGGGTGAGGGTGTCAGAGCCTGGCCCAGGCTGCCCAGGGAGGTTGTGGAGTCTCCTTCTCTGCAGACATTCAAACCCGCCTGGACACCTTCCTGTGGAACCTCAGCTGGGTGTTCCTGCTCCATGGGGGGATTGCACTGGATGAGCTTTCCAGGTCCCTTCCAACCCCTGACATTCTGGGATTCTGTCACTAAGTCCTACTTAAAGTCAGGTTTTCTGTCTCTGGCAAAGAGAGTTACAAACAAACTTTCAAAAATAGGACACACAAGTGGCTCCTGTTGAAGCAGATATTGTGCTCAAGCCTGAATATTTTATTCATCTTTCCGGAGTGCAGAACACCTGAAAGAGGTAACACTTACTCCAATTCCTTAAACCCTGCTCTATTTTAAAATAATGATCTGCAGACATGCATTCAAAAATAAAATAATACATCTGCGTTTTAAATAAATTAAGGCACTGTTGAATAAAAAAAAAGACAAGTAATAATCATCCTTCTCACATCTGTGCTTATATGATAGATGCTGTTCAAAACCACCAATCCGTCTCCTAAAATACCACACTTCCACCCACTCATCTGAGCCCAGAGATGGCTTTCAAAGGTCTGTTTGCGGGCTACTGGAGTTGGTGGGAATTTGGAGCCAAGCCTTCCCTTCCAACCAGCCTCAGCAACTCAAGTTGGCTATGGACTACACATGGAAAACACTTTGAGCCAAACACTGGTTCTTTCCCTCTCTAAAAACAGGTGCATGTGAAGAAACCAACCTATCATGTTTTTAAATCTGTGGCTTCAGTGATATCTTTTAAAACCCCCTTTGCTCCAGCAGCAGCAAAGGATCATCTTCCATGTGCCTCGTGTGTCTGCACCCATTAAACAACCACCCACCCCTGGCTTTGTGGGCAATAACACCTTCTGAAGTGCCACCAGCTGCAGGCTTTTTCCCCATGGCTGGGCTTGGGCCTGTAGTATCACATTATTCAAACATAGCTAGTTAACAGCATTTAAGCTTTAACTAGAAATGATACAGATTAATAATCCTTAATCTCCGTCACCATTGTGCTGCCATCGAAGCACCAGGTTGGCGATCAGTGAAAAACCCCAAATTCTGGCAGCCATGGCCATTTTCAAAACCAAAATGAGAGAGCTTTTAATAATCCAAAAATACAGCGTGATGGGTTTTGAACAACAGCTTCTCGTTTCACCAACTTATATATTATAATATATGTCTCCTTGAACTAGGAGATCATTTGTTTAAATTGCTTGATTATACATAATGATCCTTCTCTTATAAAACAAAATTCAACATTGCCACTGGGGGAGAGGGTGGAAACGGCACGGAAATTTAACGAGAATGAGAAAATATCGTACAACTCTTGCAGTAATAAAACATCAGGAGAATTTTCACTTGCCTTGGAAAAAAGGGGAGCTAGAAACATCTTGCTCTACCCCAGCTATTAACGCGCTGCATTCAGAGTACAATGTACAGCTTTGATCAAGCTATAGGATCCACATGCTCACAAAATGTTTAACTTTAAATACATAGCATAGAATTAGTCTCCAACAATCCATGCCATCGCCTCCTGCCACTCTACATTTTCCTAAACCTGGCAGTCTAATTCACATATGTAAGTCAGATTATTTTATGTTTAACCTAATAGGGATTGGATATCATTTATTTCAAACCTGCCAAAAAGGGCATGGCTTCAAAGCAGTCTTTTGCACTTTCATGGACTGAAATGAAAATAAAAAATTTAATACAATTTGAGAGCTAGAAAAGCGAAATCATTGGGGGAGGGCACTAGATGATCTTTCAAGGTCCCTTCCAACCCCTGACATTCTGGGATTTCCCAGCAAGTTGGAAAGCAGCTCACACACACATTATGAAAGTTGTCTGAAAATGTCCCACAGGGCAAACAGGAAAAAGGAGAGCTTACCTATTTGCCTACTTTTTATTCTATAACTTTTAAGAGGAAAAACATGGATTTTTAGTCTCTCTACACTTAATTGAGCTTAAGTGAGGGAAGAAAAGACAGGCTTGCTCCCAAATGAGAAGAAACTAATAGAAAATTCTGTGTTTATCTTGTTGAAATCATTAACCGGCCTGGATCCTGCCACTGCCCCCCAGGACAGCTCCTCAGGACGAGTTCAGCTTGTCCCAGAGCTGCTGAGGGGGATGTTTGTGTATTTGATGAGAACAGGGAACACAAGCTGCAAATCCGCTTGTTGAGCACCCAGCCACACTCACCCACAGCACAGTGGCTGCACTATGAGAGAGAACCACAGGCAAGAATTGAACTTCTGGAGAGAGTTCTTGGTGATCTACATTTAAACACACAAACCCAAGGAGAAGGACGTAGCCCTTCAGCACATCCCTTCATCCACCCGTCCCTACGGCTGCTCCCCCTCCCGAGCAGCACTCGCTGCGTTTGCCCATGCACCTGGCACAAGGCGAGGAAAGGACAGAGATGCTCAAGTGCTACACTGAATATCCATGCACTGAAGAGACAAACCATTTTTAGACGTCAAAGCATTCCCTGACCATTTTCACAGTATCTTTGGAGAGCAGAATTGCTATCACAGCTAAATTTATAATAAACATTGATATTTCTTGTGCTAACTATTCACAGTATTATTTTTCTAATATATGGCAGCTCAGTGCTTTCTCCAACCAGGCAACTGGAAATGAGATGTGTTTATAGGCTTGCTCTAGGAGATATCACAGTTCCACATGCAGATGCGTCCCTTCAGTGCCACCTCAGACTCAGCATGAATATCTGTGGGTATGTTTGTACGTATATCTGCAACCTCTATTTATAACAGGGAACACCTGACTTGGGGATCTGTTTAACTCCTTTAATTTGGCAATCAGGTTTTGTGCTGTCAACTAACACTTCCTAAAAATTAAAGTGAGTTCCTGGCTACACGGACTGCTTTTCCAGAGCAATGGTAGCTGAACACTGTGGGTCCTGCCTAGAATTGCCAACAGGATCATTGTCACCCCGATTTACAGCAGGGAGCTTGTGTGCCACCATGGCGAGGCAGCACGGTCACCCAGGGCACACGAATTTCTCTCCATTGCCCTGTTTTGACAACCAAAGGCTGCAAAACCAAACATATTGTCCTTCAAGATTTGCGACGCTGCCTCCAGTTATTCCCTGCCCTACCCATGCTAACCATTTACACCTTTAGTTTAACAGACAAGAAAGAGTAAATAATAAGTAAATTAGTACCAAAATACCCTAAACCTTGAAGCCTCTCTCCCTCCATTGCTCCCCACAGCAGCCACACTGAAACCACAAGACTGGAAAGACCAGCCTGGTGCTGCTCTTTTTCTCTCAATAAACAATAGCTTTAAGTATATTTCTATAAAGACCCTGGTTTGTGCTCTCCAGGTGTTGTGATGCATACAGCAGTTTGTTGGCGAGTATAAAACAGAAAAATTAACTATGCTGCCAACTTTCCAGCAGCAACACAAATATATACTTTAAGAGATAGACTCAGGCTTAAAAGCTGATAAATTAGCTAAAGAGTGGAGTCAACATATCTTATCCATCTTCATTAAGCTGGACTTCCAAATACTAAGGATGGGAGTAAATCACCCCCTGATGCTGTGGGCAGAGCGGAGTTAGTTTTAGCTGGAGATGCTGAAAGCCACTTGTAGGCCCACGGCCACACCAAGTGTCACAGCCAAAATCAGCACGGAGCACCAAGTGCAACTATCGAGTTAGGAAAACATACTACATTTGATAAAACTTGCTCTTTTTAAGTCAGTTTAAATCACCACCTTTGGTTTCACAACCTCAGCTGTGTGCTGGGAGTCCCTGCCTGTGGCTCCAGCCCAGCCCTGCGCACAGGGGGACTGTGCTGTGGGGACAGCGGGGGCTGTGGCGGGGCGCCTGTGTCCCCTACGGCCATGGTCCCCTCGCTCCACAGCCAAACAAACATAAATTAAAATTAGCAGCACCCTTGGCAGGGCTGGACAGCGCAGGTAGTTGCGAGCATCCTGCTCTCGGAATGGCACAAAGCACGTCGGCAGTCAGGCGGCATTGGATACCAAATTAGCAGTCTTGAACAAAACACAAATTGAGAAATAATTAACTGTGCTGTGAAACACTGTGATAATTTCAAGTATTAAAAATGTAATCTTGCATATTAAAATGAATTTACTAAAATCAAATCAATAGTTCTCTGTCCTCTGTATTTCTTCCAGACAACTAATTTAATTAATCTTTTTGTTCACTTGGATATAGATTTTAGACTTGCGTTTTACCATCAGAAAATAGCTTGTGCAATACTACAAGACTTCCACAAAGCAAATACATTTTTACACGGATTGGATTTTATTCCCTCAGCTGAAATTCTGATCACTGAGCAGCAAGAACACCGCCGTAGCACACAGGATGTCACTCAGGATGTGACAGTTTCCTCTTGTTTTAAACCACTTTAAAAGACAAAAAAATCTCAAATTAGAAACAGAGTATTGCTTTTGATCAGCAGCAGAGACTACGAGCACATAGTGCCTAATTAGTTATTTACCGGTTTTAACTTTGATGGGAATTAAATGGGAATTAAACGCAGCGCAGCAGAACGGGCTCCTGCAGCACAGCCCACAGGGTGCTGCCCCAGGACGGCCAGGAGCCACTCGCCCCATGGGGCAGGTTCTGCCCCGAGCTGGACCAGGGCGACCAAAGGAGAAAACACCCTCCCAGGGGTACGATAACACAGCCCTCCCTCCCGCGGACATGCACCAACTTCACTGTTACCAGCTTCTTGTGCAATACTCAAGTAATACGTGCAAATATAAGAATCCAGTGGCACACAGGTTCAAACCCCAGCTTGAATTTTGGGGAGAGTCATTGAAAAATTCAGCTCGGACTGCTTTTTTCAGGGTCCTTCCAATGCTACTTTCAAGTGGACCTCAAATCAGCCACATCTTCTCAACCTGTGCAGTCTTGATAACTGAACTTCAAGTCATATCCCATACTGCTTCAAAATGCACTTACCCTTGACTCTCCTATGTTTGTCTTGGTAGAACTTTGCTTGAATAACCCATTTGTTGGGCTAACATAACATTTTGCTTGGCTTGTGAGCTCTATCTGGGTAAATGCACATTTTCCCATTTCATTTTTTTTGATCGTTTTCTTCTGCAGGCATTTAATTGGCCTCACAAAGATGTTTGCAGAAGTTTAAATAAGGCATAGTTAGAGCTTTCAAAAATACATATAATTACCCACACCTACATTTCTAAAGAAAAAATAAGCCTACCCAAGAACTGATCCTGAAGGGCCCAGCGGGAGGTTTGCAAAGTTTCGGTTAAACACCAGCAGCCACGTGTTTGGAGCTCATGGCAGATCAAGTGACGTTCCCGAAGCTGGGCAGGGTAACAACACCACGTTGGTATCACGGCATCGCTAACTGGACCCACCACAGTGGAGCTGGACAGAGTTTGGATGGCCCCTCTCTGATTACGAAGGTGGACTGCATCCAGCGCTTTAAGAACCCTTAGTGCATCCATACATCCCATCCCTCCCAGCAGCTCTCACAGAAAGCTCAAGACTGGCAGCACCACGTCACAGCAGAACTGGGAGGTCTGCAGAATTCACACCAGTGGAAAAGCCTGACAGATAGGTGTAGACCAACATCCTAAAATTACCATCACATGATTCAGTTGTGCACCTAATTAGGGGGTCAGTAGACACACAAAAAATCACCAAAATCAATCTCGTACACAAGAAGGGGCGAATGAACAGGGAGGGTGGGACAAAAGGGGACAGCCAGGCTGACAAGCTTCTCCCAAAAGAAGGGCAAGGTTTTCTTGGCAGCTGGAGTAAGCAAGCAAGGATCAAGGTGGGCTGCAGACTGTGTGTCAGCTGGGGCATAAAGTATTGCAAAGTGGAAAGAAAAATAAAGAGGAACGGGAAGGAGGATTTGGCTGGACAAAATCTAATCCGGCTACTATTGGGGATTATGGGACCTCTGGGTCAGCACTAAGTTGGGATCAACTCTACCACATCTACCTGTGCCATGCTGAGAGCTAAAACCAGAGTGAATAAACCTCAGCAAACAGCAGGTGCCACTTCATCGCCCCCCAGCCCCTTCCCCACTGAGCCCAGGGTGAGAGGCACAGGAGCACCGAGATGCTTGGGAACCAACTGGGGGGACACCAGCCACCTTAGCCTACCCTCCACAAACATTTCACAGCTTGGAAAGCCAGCAGAGCCCACAGCTGCCAGCAATCCCCGTAAACAGAAGAGACCCCAGTGGGAACAGGCAGATCTTTTGTCCACAGAACAAGAGCCCAGAGGAGGAGCGAGGGCGGCAGGCGAGGCAGCCCCAACCACGACAGCGGCAGCGCTCCTGCAGCAGCGCCGAGCTGCCACCCGGGGAGGGGAGGCACAGACGGGACCGAGGGGGTTTGCTGCATTATTCAGACCTCAGGCTGGCACACTCAGAAGTGGCAGCTCAGGGATGTGGAGCAATTTAGGCGGAGGCTGGCAGGCACGTCACACATGGACTGAGACTGCAGTGCACCGCCGGGGCTGGAAAGGCTTGTACCGGTCCAGCTCTTCTTTGCAGCATCATTTGAGCCCGGAGCGGCACACAGTGCAGGAGCAAGAGGCTGTCACGGTCGCCTCACCAGTTCAGGTGCCTGTCTGCCCACGGCTCCTCCAGCCCCACCACCAACCCCTCCAGCAGATGGCTGTCCCCAGCCTCCCCCACACCACACAAAATAATACATAAATTTAAACAAGGCAGGGAAGAAAAAGAAGAAGAAAAAAAAAAAATCAGGATCATTTGAGAGCGGTACAAATAGGAGGCTCCGCTGGCTGCAGAAGGAACCAGCTGATGCAATTATGCTGGCGGCCGCAGTAGACCATCTGCCCAGCTCCCGGGTTGCTGTTGTTGCGGTCTCAGCGGGACTCGCTCCCAGAAGAGCGGGGCCCCGCGGCTGGGGGGGACCATCTGCCCGGCCCCGGGCTGCTCGTGCCAGCACCACGGGGGCCAGCCCGGGAGCCAGCCCGCTGCCCACGGCCTCCGCGGCACGGCCACGTGTGGCCCATCACGGCCAGGGCTCGGTGGCCAAAATGGGCAGCTGTGCTCTATTTTCTGCAGAGTATTTGCTCGCTCTCCCTTGCCTCCGCACAAACCGGTTGTGTTCTTGGAGCATCTTTGTGCCTGCATGTTTAGGATTTGCTTGGTGTGTAGGCAGGGAGACCAGGACATCCCCTGTACACGCACCATATCAAGCACATAAAACTACTGCTGCACCAGGCATCTGCAACCCAGGGTGCACAAGTGAACTGGGTTTCATTCTGAATTTAAGCTTCCACATGTAAAAATGTACGCATTCCCACCCTCAAACTAATTCCTATTTAGAAGAGTGAAGCAGGGAGGGACGCAAGGCTGTGCTGATACATCCCACCACCCCTCAAAGTAGTGATCAACAGCTTAGTGTCCAAATGGAGATCCATGACAAGTGGTGTCTCTCTGAGGTCCATACTGGGACCAGTACTGTTTAATATCTTCATCAATGACAGACAGTGGGATCAAGCACATCCTCAACAAGTCGGTGGATGACACCAAGTTGAGTGCAGCAGGTGACACACCTGAGGGACAGGATCCATCCAGAGGGACCTGGACAACCTCGAGAAGTGGGTCCACATGAACCTCATGAGGTTCAACAAGGTCAGGTGCAAGGTCCTGCACCTGGGTCAAGGGAACACCCAGCTGGGGGACGAAGGGATGGAGAGCAGCCCTGCAGAGAAAGACCTGGGGGCACTGGTAGAGGAAAAACTGGACATGAGCCAGCAACATGCACTCACAGCCCAAAAAACAATCGTATCTCGGGCTGCATCCCAAAGGAGTGTTGCCAGCAGGTCAGGGAGGTGACTGCTCTGGTGAGACCCCCCTGCAGTGCTGGTCCAGCTCTGGGTGCTCAGCACAGGACACACATGGACCTGCTGCAGAGGGGCCAGAGGAGCCACAGAAATGACCCGAGGCTGGAACAGCTCTGCTGGGAGGACAGGCTGAGAGAGCTGGGGTGTTCAGCTGGAGAAGAGAAGCTCCGGGGAGACCTTAGAGCAGCCTCCAGTACCTAAAGGGACCTACAGGAAAGATGGAGAGGGACTTTTTACAAGGGTGTGTAGTGATAGGACAACGGGTAATGGCTTTAAACTGAAAGAGGGGAGATTCAAAGTAGATGTAAGGAAGAAATTTTTTACAGTGAGTGTGGTGATTCACTGCAACGTGTTGCCCAGAGGAGTGGTGGATGAACCATCCCTGGAGACATCCCAGGCCAGGCTGGACGAGGCTTTGAGCAACCTGAGCTGGTGAAGATGCCTCTGCTCATGGCAGGGGTGGCACTGGGGGAGCTGGGAAGTCCCTTCAAACACAAACTATTCTGTGATTCTATCTCCCCAACACTGACAAATCCCTGGGCACAACGAAACACCCACAGCCAGTCTCTTGGGCAGTAATTTTGCAGCTGGCAGCTTCAGTGGGGATGCAGCCTGGGGGACTTTCCCATCCCTTGTGCCACCCAGCCAATGACAACACCAGCCCCATCCCTGTCCTGCACCTCCCTGCAGCCAGATACTTTCCTCTCTGAACCCAGAGCATCCAACCTGCACTGTCAAGGCTGATGAATCCTTTATAAAATAATACCATAACACATGGGTTTAAGTTATCAGACCACATTTATACTTCAGCTTTGATTTAGACAATGCCTGGAAATGTGGTCAGTCACACAGCTGAACTATTAATCACTTTAAATGAGTAAAGGAAAGGGAGCTCCGAACACAAGCCAGGCTGGCCCAGCCTGTCACCGCATCCCTGTTCCCGCATGCTGCGGCCCCATCAGTACCACAAGCACTCACCACCTCGGGCTGTTCTGCATTTACTGAAGCCTTTCCAGCTGATTTTAGGGGCTTCCCCCTTCTTCCACCCTGCTGTTGTTCGTAGGTTGGAGACCACAGCTGCCAGCAATGGGCACCCCCTGCCAGGGCCGGGGACACCAGCTCAGGCAGCACCACCAAAGGGCACACACACAGATGAGGATGGATTTCTGCTGGAAACCAGGCTGAAATGCCGCACGTGACCTCGTTTTTAGTGGCCATGTGTGGTGACATAAGACAGCCAAGTCCAGTGACAGACCTAAGCCAAGTCACGCTCTGTGATAACACCATCTTGCACGTTTCTCACAGCCTCTTTCCCTTCCCTCCGTACCTCTTCCCAAAAGGCAGCAGCGACGGGCAGGGACCGCTGAAGGTAGAGCTAGACGAGGAGTGAACGTTCCCCACCGCACTCCAAGGGGGCTCACAGTTACTGCTTCCCTAGTTTACAACTACACAAGTCTAGAGGTGCTGAGGCAAAAATCACCCCAAACGTCACCTGCCATGACTACAGCATCAACCACGGTGCAGCACAGCGTGTAATGCAGATGCACAGGAATCGCTCTCAGATTTCAAGATGTAAATGGTTAATATTGCCCACTAAAAGTCCTCCTCAAGATAAGGATTCAGGGGATAAAGGGCACTACAAAACCCAAAATCTTGTTTTCCTGCGGCGATACAGGCTGCTGCTAAAAGAGCGTAAAGGAGATGAGGGACTGACGGGTTTTTCTTTACAAGGGAAAACAATAGTGGTGATACCACAGCAAAACTTGTAGCGCTTCCTCTCTAGAGGAAGGAAATTCTTCCAAGGCTTTGCTGGCACTGTCCCTGCACTCCCCTCACTCGGGGTGCTCGTCCCTTGGAAAGGGACCCCAGCGAGGCCATCGTCACCAGCTCCTCGCAGCACCCACAGACCACGGGGACACAGGCCAGGGCAGCGAGGCGTTTTATTGCCCAGATTGGAATAAAAAGCTATTTTAAGATTTTTATATGTCTTCAAACAACACTCTCCTCGGTGTAGTTACCAAGCACAACCTAAATAAGAACTCTAATCTCTAAAACACAACACTTTTTTTTCCAGAAGGTTGGAAGCGGGGAGGGAAGAACGTAAAAACCAAAACAAATGGGTATATTTCTTGTGGGATCTGCACTACAGATGAAATGCAAAGCAAGTCTCACTCTCCCTAGAGGGTCTTTTTTCAAGAGGGAGAATAATAATAATGTAGTAATAATAAGCACTTATATAGCGCTTTACATTTTCAAAGCGCTATGCAAACATCAACTAATGGGACACGGTAGAATAAGTAGTGTCTAAAATGAGTTTATGTACTGCATTATATTTTCCTACAAAGTGGCTGGGACTGTGTTTAAAATTAAATTCCTCCACATATTGATACTTTGCAAATGGATTTACTTTGAAAAAAAGAGCAAGCAAAACATATTTGTATTAGTTATACTCCACAACCTGTGTATTTCCAAATTCTGACTCGAAAGCAAATTGTTTACGCAGTTTCATAGACACAAAACACATTTTGCTTCCTGAGAAGAATAGGTGCGCTAAGTCAGTCCTTAGGATGATACATCGAGACACTTGGACACACGCCAGCGTTTCCTAAGAGAAAGTCACATACAGAATAAAAAGTATTTAAGCAAAGGAAGCTTTCAGGAGAGAAACTAAGCAATAGTAGCAGTTCTCTGTATTTCTACATTGTGGACAGAAAACCAAGGCAGCCAGCACCTTCTCAGTAAGAGATTGTCCAGCGAGGACAGGAGTCCCTATAACGTAGCTATAAAACAAGCTTCACTTTCCACCGTGTCCCATTAATTCTAGTCTATAAAGCTAATCTTCTAGAGGAAGCAAGATGAAACAACCACAAAGCAAACCAGAATATTATGACCTGAACTATAATACAGGCGTTTCATTTCACTCTTACCTATCCAGCATCTCACAGTATTTAATAGATTCACGCTGCTCTCCAAGGAACAAACGCTACAGCCTCTTTGCATATAACCAAGATGGAAAAAATTAAGTTAAAGAGAGAAAATCTGCGTGACATGTGCGCATTCATTGAGGACTTGGGGCAGAAGTAGAAGAGATGGCAGGAGGAGAGAAATCTGAGCCAGCCTCTCTTCTAACAGCCTGGAGCATCTTACTATTTTGCAGACTTTCCGTTCTTATTATCAATAAATAGCTTTGTAGCAAACCTGGGTGCTTGTGCCGCAAGCCACAGCGCTGTGGCTGCGTAAGCACCGCACAAAAAGGCTGCACGAGACTGAAGTGATTGAGGAATATTGTTTTCCCTGATATTCTCAAGCTAGGAATCAAACGCAAGTCAAAACCGGCACGCTGAATATATCTACCTTTAGGCATGCGCTTAACTGTAAGTATATGAGTAATCCCAATGGCTTCGGTTTTGGGGATTTTAATAGTTGTATGGTTTTCATAACTACAGGAAAAAGCCTTTCCAACAAACTGCCAGTGTGACTCCCTGTTGTACTGCACCACAATTACTGGAACATATTTGGTATTTCTCAAGAGGTTCAGATAATGAAGAATCCTCCAAATTTTCTATTAGCCCAAACTTAGGAATTCCGCATCAGGGAGTTAACGGCAGAACAGACAATGTATGTTAAGTATTGCAAAAGAGAGAGAGAGAGACTGAAATATTTATAAAATTTAAAGCATTTTTTAAGTAAGGTTGTTTGAGAGCCCAGACTGCAGCCCAACCAATGCTATTGCACCAGGTTATTTAAAGATCTTACTCTTATTCCTTTAGACGAGTCAACATTCCTCCGGATTTTCACACCACAATGTTTTCCCATATCTGAACAAGATTAATAATAAATAGGTAAACACACAAGAAATGACCTTATTTTATTCTTTGATGTGCTATTGGTTTAACATTGAACCACAAGCTTTTATGGAAAAAGACACATCAGTAGTCACACTTAAAGGGAATTCTTTTTAAAAAAAAGCAAGGAAAGGTACAATGTTTTGGTTGCTTTAGGGTTTTTGTTTGTTGTGTTTTTTCCTTCTTGGCGAATGGCCAATTATTTTACTTTTATCACTAAAAACAAGCAAAATAGGAAAAAGAGGAAAGAAAAAGTAGCCCTGTTTTCCCAGCAAGGAAACACATCAAAATTTGCTACATGAGAAATAATCTAAATAAGAACTCGAGTACAAGCCACTGCCACAACACCGAAGGCTGGGTGGGCCCAAGGACACAGGGTGGCTTTGACCTTCCCCAAGTCACAGCTACATCACAACTCCAGATGCACAAGCCAGCCCGTACGTGTGGTTATGGAACACAGTGCTATATCTGGCAGCCATTGTTAAAATTCACCCATAAGAAAAAAAGCCTGTATAACGTAACAAAAAGAGCTGGATTTACCAGCACATCTCCCATCATCAAAGCCGAGGAGGTGGACCAGCATCTGCCAAGGTTAACAGGATCACCCATGTGGTGACACACATCCCATGGTGCAAACCAAGAGCAGGATAGCAAGTCTCCTTTCTTCTTGAGATCTCAGTGCCACCCTTCCCACCCAGTTAGAACTGAGAAGGGAGTTGTTCCCCAGCAACACTGCTGCTAGCAAGCCCCACCAGCACAGGAGCAGTGAGAGATCCCACGGGATGCTCCACAGCTCCCATTTCCACTGGGACACGCGGGAGAGCAGTTGTGCAGCTTGGGTCTATTCATCACTTTCAGTGAACTCCTGCAGCCTGTGCTCACAGGGTTTTGCATCCTTCCCTTCAACACAGACTCAAGAATTTGCTTCAATGATAGTAATTTCTTGGAGACATCTCCAGGGGTTTTGTGACCTATCAGCCCTCTGCAGATGTGGACACGCACCCACAACCCGCATGGGTGGCTGTGGACCAGCCTCCCCAGCAGAGGTTCATGTCTGAGAGGTCTGACCCAAACCAATAGCACTAGAACACTGCCCTGCTCACCCTGTGCTGACACACGCCAGCCCTGTCCCCAGATAGTGCAGAGCTACAGGGTTACCCACCAGCCCCTCAGAAAAATCAAGCGAGCTCCTGGGAGCCCTTTGCTCGGTAGGCAACGGGATAAGGAGCCTGAAACAGAGGAAGAGCAACACCTGTCAGATCAGCCCTTACCTCATGCAGCAGCGGGCACAGCCACGGGACATACCCAGGAGGAGAGAACCAGAGTTTCACAGGCTGAGCCTAAGGTAACGGCCGCCCCAAACCAACCAGCATCCCTCTCTACACTCCCTTCCAGAGCTGCAGGGTTAAACATAAGCAGAGTTGCAGGGTGCATTTAAGCCAGGGGCTGGTGTGCATTTTTCCAACATGGCAACATTGAATAAAAAGCAAAAAAAATTTCAGAACAAAATAAACCTGTTAAGAAGGACAAGGAACTGCTGGAGAGAGTCCAGCGCACCCACCAAGATGCTGAAGGGAGTGGAGCATCTCCCGTGTGAGGAAAGGCTGAGGGAGCTGGGGCTCTGGAGCTGGAGAAGAGGAGACTGAGGGGGGACTCATTCCTGGGGATCAATATGGAAAGGGGCAGTGTCAGGAGGATGGAGCCAGGCTCTTCTGGGTGACAACCAGTGACAGGACAAGGGGCAGTGGGTGCAAACTGGAACACAGGAGGTTCCACTGAAAGAGGAGAAGAAACTTGTTGGGGGTGAGGGTGTCAGAGCCTGGCCCAGGCTGCCCAGGGAGGTTGTGGAGTCTCCTTCTCTGCAGACATTCAAACCCGCCTGGACCCCTTCCTGTGGAACCTCAGCTGGGCGTTCCTGCTCCATGGGGGGATTGCACTGGATGAGCTTTCCAGGTCCCTTCCCACTCCTGACACTCTGGGATTCTGTTGGGATATGCCAATAAAAGATAATCTAGCCAACCAGCAGCAGACAGCAAGAACAACGTAAGAGTGAACTTATAATTCCCTGTAATAAGAGCACCAATGGCCTTCAGCTTACCAAAGCAGCAGGATGATTCTGCTGTGTGTCCCTGCCATGGCCTTGGCCAGTCCCACCACAAGCAGAGCGGTGGCTCCTGGCCTCGCAGGCACCATCCTGCCCCTTCCCACCACCCTCCCCAAGGCACGGCCGCTCAGGGAGCTCCGCTGGTGTCCTGCACAGCTGCAGAGGCAGAACAGCAAGGAGCAAACACAACCAAGATTCAAGGGAGGAAAAACCAGCACATAAGCTTCTACCCAGGGAAGGAAACCAACCTGCGTTCCCCAAAAACCAACACTCTCAGGCTTCCCAGGCTGCAAAGTGGGAGGTGCTGTGGGAAGGGAAGTGAAGCTGCCAAAGGTCTCCACTGACACTTGCACAGGCTACAGATAATAGGAAGAAAACAGGCGAGAAGGAAGTGAGGACAGTGTCACAAGGCTACTTACGCACAATAATACCTTCATGTAAGGCAGGATTATTTCCTACTATTATTAATTTGCAGCTGCCCAATTGATACAGGCACTCAGGTACTACAGGGAAGGGTAGATGCCCCTGCCCGGCTGGGGCAGCTCTAACAAGATGCTCTCCTGAGTTTTCCTTCAACCCATCATCACCTGACCATAGATTAAAACTCAGAGTCCTTGTGTCTACCTCCAAACAAGCTATCACAAGGTGGTTTGAGGTTTGCAAGGAGAGAAGCCGCGTTTGTCAGCTGTGATACCCGCCACATGCGCACGCTGCAAGAGGCCAGAGACTGTGCAGCCAAACAATACTCTCCAAAATAAAACCTGTAGAACCAATATTGCCTTTTAAAAAAAAAAAAAAAAATTCAAAGGGAGCTTTCCAAAAGCTCTCTGAGTGGTTGCACAAATAAACAGTTTTGCTTCCTTTTTCCTCAGCGTTGCCGGACAGAAAGCTCTGAGCAGACCCCGCTCTGGAGGCAGCCAGGACCTCCCAAGCCACCGCAGACACCGGTTTCTCTACCTGCCTTTTTGTTTGCTCACGTTCGGGGCTGTGTTGCCTTTGCTCGTACCAATCAGACAGCAGCAGTTTTAAGCCACCGGTCTGATGTCTTCAGCTGCGCCACTGACAGCCACGATACGCAGAACATTTCTTGGATGGCCGTGTGTGGGGATACAAAAGCCTCATTTACAACTTGGCATCTCGAGGAGGACAGGGTGGTTCAGCAGCAGGTGACAAATTAAAAGCTCATTTTTCTATGCGTTTTCTTTGGAGCTGTATTTTGCATACAGACCTACTGGCAAGGAGGAAAAAAAAAATCATAGCAGAGATACCTCTTTATAAAAACAAGCATTTGGTCTTCGGGTGAATTCCTGGTGCACAGCAAAGCATCCACACACCCTGCCACTAACAGCCCCACCAAAGCAGCAGTTTTCCACCAACTGCGGGGGATTTTGTCCCCCTAGGGATGCCCAGCAGCTCCACAACACCCCCCAACACACTGGAAACCGCTCACACCAGCACCCTACCAAGGATCTCTGAGCCAGGAGGTTTTTCAGACCCTCACCTTTAAGTTTGGGTATATTACTGAATTTACTTTAATCAAGAAGATAAAAGCAGAAGCTATCTGTTGAGTGTTTATTTAAGACCAAAAATAGCAATCAAAAGAAACCAAATGGGAGCTTTAAAACAAATCTCACTTATCTGTTATCAAGCAGGAAAGAAATTAGGAAAGAAAACACCCTCAAAACGAAGGGAATCAAATCAGTGGGCTCGCACACAAGCATTAGGGGAGACTCGGTACAAGCACTCACAGTTTCATTTTAAAATGGCTCATAATATATTGTACCATACCCCTAAAGGATGCTCAGAATTAGATTGAAAATACTTCTTTATCCTTAAAAAAAATAATAATCATCTTAAAGCAACAACTTTCTCACCCCGAGTTGCCCACCACATTCCCCACAAAGTCTCACTGCCAGCAACACACTATTTTTGCCATATAAACCTAGTATAAACATAAATAAGGTGCAATTCACACACAGCCCTTCTTCTCTACTTCTCCATCCCAGTATTTTCAATACTCCGCCACATCCCACATGCCCTCTGGGGGAACAGTCTGGTCAGTAAAAGCAAGGAAATTATGAAGGGCAAGGCATGCCATTTTCCTAGAAATAAAGGAGGCCACGAACTGAAATGCATCCTCAGAATTCAGCAATAAATAATATACAAGCTTGGCATTACTATGTAATCCAGTATATCTTTACTCATGTGAGTAAGCTAATGAAGCAAGAGAAATTTGGGTAAGAGCTTGAATACGTAAATTAAAGCAAAGCTGCGTTTACCTAGCAAGCAAAATAGCCAGAAGGCTGCTGCTTTTTTTCAGAGCAAAAGCAACACACGTGCAGCAACAAACCTCCTTTGCAACCGTATTAGTTGGTTTAACAAAGATACTACCTACTCCTCTGGACCTCCTCTTTCACATACATGTGAACATGTTATATATTATATATACTCATGTGCATTCACATAAGAAGTGTTGAAAACCCTGAACAATCAGGAGTCCTCACAGGCCAAGTTCAGCTGCTGCCGTGGTCATAAAATAGCTGAAACTTCCAGAATTAATGACTGTAATCACCATTCTCCTCAAACTTCTCTATATTAAACAGAAAACAACTACAAACCGCAACAAATACGCTCCTCAGGAGCACAGGTACTCACTGTTAAGAGCAGAAAAGCTACTTTAAGTGTTTCACATTTCTAGTGTTTTCTACTGATACTGAATCGTACCCTTTTCCTTAGGTTTGGAATCACTTTCTAGATCTCTTTCTTCTCTAAGTCTTTGAAGCAAAAGTTAAAAATGATATAGATAAAGCTCCAGGTAAGCAAGCCTCTGTGCCAAAGCTTTACATCTAAACATCAGGCACCCTCTACACTCAACCACCAGCAACACATTTCCAAGTTTCCCTATGTTATTTCCATCTTTGTCTGTTCAGCATTTCTACTCCCTCAGGTACTAAGTCCATCCTTCTACCATGTGTTTTGTCTCCCTTCTTTTAGCTTCCCAGTTCTGGGGACAGGAGCCTGAAAGGATGCAGAATCGCAGTCAGTTTTGCTCACATAAGTCTGTACCTGCTTACATTAACAGATGTTAACCACAACCCAGGTCTCTCTCTGCTGCACCCCTAAACCTGCCCACGCTCTCCTAGAACCACCCCCGTTAGCAATCCCATAGAAACAGCAGGAGATGTTCTCTGCAGCACTGGATGCTGAGTATTCCCATCAAAGCTCTTCGCTCCTCTTGCTTTTTCAATTCCAATGCAAAAAATAAGAATAGAAGCCCATCCCCACTCAGGTCAGTAAGAAACACGACCACCAAATCAAGACAGAGGTTTCAACCCATGGCCAGTATCACCTCAAGCTACTCACAGTCCTCCAACACGAATCATGGTTAACACCATTAGTTCTCCAGCAGATTCAGGGAGCTTGGACTTATGCTACCACTTTAGATTTAAACATCCAACCCAGCTTCAGTTAATGCCAAGAAGAAAAATTGCACTCACCCTAAAAACTGCAAAAGTGGGTCCTACATGCTCACCCAGCAAAGAACTTCATCTCCACATTTCTCCAAACACCCTCTTTCCAGGGACACAAGTGTTCATTAACAACACTTGCCTCGTTACTGCTCAGCTCACCACCATGTGAAGGGAGTTCCAGCCATCACTGGACAACCCCAGAGAAGGCCATTCTAGCCAGGTGAGGGTCATTAGGGAACGAGCAGAGCTGCTAATTGAACACCAGCTGTTGGACCTCACCTGGGGCCGCATCCCATCTCTGAATGACCTGTACACGGGTAAGGGCTTTTGTGAGCCCAACCGACGGAGTGGTTAAACTTGCACAGCCAGCACACAACCCAGGGAGGCACAGATTTTAATGGCAGATGCGGAAACAAAGGAATTTTGATTAGCCTTGGGACTGGAGGGGGTAAAAATACTGGTTTAGGATTTTCCCAGGATATGCATATTAAGAACTTGTCTTTTTGCCCTCTGTATGATTTTTTTTTTTTTTTTAATATTTAGAAAGCAGAATTAGGCCACATTTGACCAAACCTCCAGAGCCCAGCAGGAGCCAACAGAGACCAGAGCACAGCAACTTGTTAACTCTTGTACTTGTAGCCATAACAGGATTTCACCAGTGAGCAGCATGTTTTCTGTAGTGCTATCAGAGCCTTAAACAAACCATTTCTCTACAAGCAGGGACCTTTCCCTTTGCTTTAAAACCCAAATGCATTGTTTACTTCCTCTAATATGAACTGGAAATAACTTCTGCGTAAAGAAGCTCCAACTGTTCCACTTCTGAAGCCGCCTTCGTTATCAGTACCAGACCCAAGAACACGATGGCAGGTGATGCTACAAAGAGAGCTGAGATCAACCCTGCTGGAAATTGCCCAGGAGAACACACGGGTAGGGTGGGTTTAAATGAGACCACGACCGAGATTATTTCACCCAAGCGAGCCCTTGAGGTCTCCCGAGCAGCCTTTATCCAGCAAAAGGCGACGCTCCTCTGCCACAGAGGCCGCCCCACATTTGTAGTCGCCGCTGCGGTAGCAATAAGTCCTTTACTGTTTGTTCAGCTCTTGAAAGTCCTGTAAAGCATTCACCGTTCACCTGTCACACTGCACCAACCGAGCCCTTTGAAATTAGAAACTAAAAGTAAACGTGTTAGTCGACGGCGGCGGTGACAAGACGCGTGGCCGAAGCCGGCGCAAGCCTGCGGGCAGGTAATTCGCTTCAACACGAGACGGGCGAACAACGGGATGTTTTATTTAATTAGGATGAGCAGAAGAGATAAACCTCACAGCAGGGCGGGTAATGACAACATTTCAAAAATAATTCATGCCCAGGTAACAAAAGGGCAAATTTCAATTACATAAAAAGCTAAAAAGTTGACTTAATACATCCAAGGGGGGAAAGAAAGAAATAATTAATAATTGTACTGCATATGATTAACAAGTGGCATTTACAAGCTCTGCAAACTGGTCTTTCTGTTGCCTAATCTGTGGCTGGAAAAGGTTTTCTTTCTAAGCAAATGCAAACAATATAATGAAGCTACTTATCACCAGATTCAGATGGGTATTGGAGTGCTATCCGAAATAAGTCGTACACTGGAAAGCTAATGCCAGTTCACTGTACCGCAACGAGATTTGCGAGCCCGTTCTGAACGGCATCACCCAGTTTCCAACCCCATCGGGTCCCTTTGTTTGCATTTTAGAAAACAAACCATTGCAAGAGGTCGAAGCTCGGGCCTTCTGTAGCTGGAAATGTCACAGGAGACCATTTAGTCTGCACATCCTGCTACTCCCCAGAACCGAGCGACTCCGTGAAACCACCATAATTCACTGCTGCACACATAGATGCGCCTACATGTTGTCAAGAAGATGTAGCGCTTCAAACTCGCACCATCTTATTTTTCTAAGGGAATGAGGAACCGGCTTCTCTGCGTTTACTCATAGACACGGGAAAAGAAAATGCACAAGAATGCACTTAGAGGCTTTACAATTGTGTTGAAGAAACGTGCGCAGGACGAGCAGCTCGGGGCTGGTCCTGTCTGCTCCAAGTCCGTGTCCACACGTGCACCAGAACCCTCTACCTGTCCATCAGGCTTTAGCAGGAGTCTGTTGTAAGGTTTCTATCAGTAGTATTTCATTACTCCAGCGCATCTACTAGGATACAAGGGAACATAATAGCCAAGCTTATGCAGAGGCATTTAAGGAGAACACTGATGGAGTGATGAGGGGCTGATGGAGGCAATTTTAGAAGACAGCTCAATTATTGTGGGTAATTAATAATGTTTTGTTTAAGATAATATTGCACTCCATGAAGAAAGCTATGATCTTGTAGAGATTGCAGGCTAATGTGTAAGACCAAGAGATTATTTCTTTTTTAAAAAAGCATGTGGTTTGCATTTTCCAAATGCTCTAATGCACTGAAACTGATTTCAAGAATTGGGGGGGAAGATATAAACTGACTAGTTCAGTAAAAATCACCAAGTAAACAATTAAGAGCGCATTTATCAAAACAAAAGTCAATATTAATTCTACACTATGAGAAAATATCGTCATTTGCAGAGCCAGCAGGTTTTTTAAAACATTCAGTGTAATAACTGATCATTGGGTGCCTCCCCAAACACTTGGCTTAGTTAATTTAACCCGGCTGAAACCACTTACCCAGGTTTAACCTAAAAGTTAATTTGACAGCAAACAATAGCTAAACCAAGCCAAAGCCCCGGCTCTGATAAGTCAATTTGTATTTACACAAGCTTAATGCATCTACAAAACATCATTTTTATATCCAATTCAGAGGATGGCATGAACATCTGCTTTCACTTCAAGACATTAATTTTCAATTATTGAAGAAAAACAAAATAAATCCTGACAAATTACTGGTAACTGCGGAATCTTTTGTTACTCTATTAGTTTATAATAGTCATTTAGAAATCCTACAATTAATGTCCTAACAAGAGCTCTCTGATTATTTTTTTGCACGTGCTATCTGAGGCAATTCAGCTGTGAATGATGTTCTTTAACTTGCACTGATCGTACACAAATATTGTTGAAGAAAGGAAAGAAATCAGAGGCTTTCTCTGGTAGTTGTTTTTCATCAATGTAGCACCATTTAACATACGAGATTTCTATTTCCTCCCCATTCATACTTCAACCTTTTGCATTACGTCTCCCGCTCTTGTCAATTTTCAGCCGCGTTTATTCATTCTATTCACCGAGACCAATGGGAACAGGCCACAATTAAAAGGTGTTTGCACACAGGCAGGAGTTTCAATTGGTAAAACCAGTTAAATACCAGCAGATCCCATCCAGGAAAGCATTCCGGAGGGACGGAAAGCGGGAAGATGGGACTTGTGGAGTTGAGGGGAGAACGCTGCTGGGCTTGGAGCAAAATACACAGGCAAAAATTAAAAACTGCGGGCTAATCCCTGAAGGCGACGCTCGGTGTGCTGCACAGATTCAAACGCTCTCGGGGCACCAGCCCCGCAATGAAACACCAACATCTCCAATTATTCCTAATCCCCCAAAAGCTACACTTGATAAAGAACAATCACGAGCGTAATCTTATTTGAGATGAGTTTTATCAATTTTAGCTGCTGCTTTCACTGTATCAATAAAATTCCGCCGAAACTTGAATGAACTGTAAAATTAAAGGATAATCGCACAAGTCTCTTCTATTTGGCAATTATGATTATACTTGTCAAAATTTAATTTGCAGAATGTACTGCGCCGCTACCTTCAGGTTCTTCTCTATCAGCTGGGAAAAAAGGAAAATTATATCTTTAAGACAAGTATGAAAGACATTGTTACTTCCACAGTCAACTCTGTAACTGAGCTCCGACATTGTATAATTGACTTTGCAAGCAGAACAACAGCAATATAACAAAGAAAATGTCAGTGTTTTCACAGCGCTAATCTATAGCGCTAGGAGGGCCTCCTGCTGTCAGCCAGAGCTGACAATACAATAGCTTTCAAAGGGATATTACCATCACGCTTTTATTCTTGACATCAATCAAGACAAAGAGAATCCTTTTCACAAGACATTCAAAATCAAACCTTTGTATGCGCAGATAGGTAAAACAGCATTCCTTTAAAGAAGATCATTCATAGCAATCAACTAATTGGAACTCGGCAAATGGTTGAAGTATTTTTATTTACTTTGCAGATAACGAAGTAGCGAGCAACCCCCCTTTTCCCCTCTTGACTGACACAAATGAGGCAGGTAGGGTGGGAATCAAAAGTTTCTATCAGCATTTTTTGCCAACTGAAAGCAAAAAAATATGACAGCGATTCTGCAACTTCAAGTAGGATAACAAATCTAGACTTAATTAGTGCGTTCTTTTGCAAAACAGTTTCATTACCAACTAGCACGTTTATTCGCAAAATACCCTTGCAAGCTGACAGCAATTTGCAGGACTGTCAAATTCAGCAGCCAACTTGCATTTGATGCTTAGAAACTTGTACGGGCGCAAACCCGGTCCCCACAAATCACAATCTAGTAATTCCTAAATTAAAATTACAGGGGACTGCAAACCTACAGGTTCCTGTTACCAGCCCCTCAGCACTTTGCTTTACAGAACTGTTTCCAGAGGCCCCAGTTTGCAGCACAGAAACTACAGTTCAATGCAGCGGGTGATGGACGCGCACCCTGCTCAGCCCCCACCGCTCCCCGGAGCTGGCTCCACAGAACAAACTCTGAAGGGCATTGGTGTTGACATCGCTCCCCATCACTTTTAATGGGGGACAGACAGCGTGTTTGGATGTTCGCGACTGTGTTCCGGTGCTGGGTTTAGGAGCACGTGGCTTTAATGGCACTGAGGAAGGTACAACTCCGTACACACAACCAAAAAAGCCCTCGGCAGAGGAGGCTCCTGGCAGCGGGGCAGAAGGAGGGTCTGTGCCGAGGAGAATTACCTTCCCAGGCTTCGTCTGTGATGCGAGGCAGAGCTTCAGAACAGGCCAGTGTTTTACTCCATCACTGCTGCCACCACACCGTCACCGAAGCATTTATTTTGTGAGCCAACAAAGACTCAACCCCTCCTACCTCTACTCCATCCCCATTGATCTGAAACAACCTTCCTTTAAGCCAAGCAGAACTTTGTCCCCAGCCACCAGCTACGAGGTTAATATCTCCAAGTTTGCACAAACCAATGATCAAAACAAATCAGCGTTTTGTATTGCAAATCATAAATCCCACATCAGGGGAAAGCCCTCGGTTAGTGCTGGAGTTCCAGCTGCAGGAATCACTGCAAGTTTCTGCCAGGCTGACCCTGCGACAATACAGCACAGGGGCCACATGCCCTGCAGCTTTGCTGGCATCCAGTTTTGGTTTGCAAACACTTCATTTTAAAGAACATGCATCTAAGAGTTGCCAGCATCTGATGCTTCTGTCAGTCACTTCTTTAAAGTCAGCATCGCTCCCAGTTAACACGCGGGCAACTTGCCTTTCGCATGCAGAATAATCCCTTTCATCACAGGCACACACCGATTCTATTTTAGTGCGTAATCTTTCTGAATGAAAAAGGATGCGCAAATCTCAGTAGTGGTTAATAAATAGCAAAAGTGCTATATAAAGTGAAATAAATACACAGAAAAGAGAAAGACGGTAAATTATTTTAAGTCCTAAATGCTACCCATATATCCACATAATTTATGCTTGTTTTCTTCTCAGTTGAATTGGGAAACCTGTGACCTCAGAGTGCCTTTATTTATTACATCTCAATTATTTCCATGGAAACATGTACTGTGGTAATCTACTGGGTTGCCAGCTCCCTGGACTACTAAATGTATATGACAGACTTTTTAAAAGCAGACGATATGGATGAATATTCAGAAAGGAAGAAATTCTTTATCCTACATCCACGTATGAGTTGCCTCCTATTATCCAAAATTTCACCCAGATTCAGCTCATTCTGCAGACTCCCTGTTATTCAGCTCATGCTAAGAACAGTTATTTACAGCCAGTTTATGCTGAAGCTGAAAAGACATTTTTTTTCCTGCCTAGAGACTACAGAAATAATTAGAATTTTTAAAAACTCAGCTTCACCCTGTTCACTGTTGAAAGGACCTTCTAGATATTTCTACATTACAGGGATAATGCTTCTTAGCTATGACTTGCCAGTAAGTTACCTGCTTCGATTCATACAAATGCTCTCGTAAATAGTGATCCATTCTGTATTAGAATTAGGGTCAACATTTCGTTACTAAGTTCCAACCCCTTGCAAGAGATATTGCCACCTAAAAAGTAATGAGGAAGGAAACAAATTACTAATAAAAAAATAAACATTATTATGGTATGAGATGCCAATGTTTACTAACCGAGCTTCTAGAGCAAACACAGTTCTCACTGGCATCGAACTATTTCCTAAACGTTAAATGTGACACTTTAGCACAGAAAAATATTTTAAAGTCCAGAGGCCCGGCCTCTAAACGTGATGCCCTGATCCGAGGGAAGTCACGACCCGCGGCCTGCACCGCTGCTCTCAAACTGCCATCCTTTTCGTCTCAAACAACGCGTTTCTGAGCATCCCCTAGAAATAGCTCTGGCTCTGCCCTTTCTTCTGCCCGCGGACTGGAACGTTCATCTACCAATTACTGAAGTGGCTCCTTGAGCAGAGGTTGTTGGGCTGGCGGAGGGTCACACCGCCACGCTGCAAAGCTGCCCCCCAGCACGGCGCTGAAAGTACCGTTAGGCTGGGGGAACATGATTCGGGGGTTCGGATAAAGACGAAGGACTTGACAAAAACTTCCTAAACATTTGAAGCACGTACAACTTACATTGCAATAATCTATTAAACAGTGAATACTTCACAAACCATATAAAATGGCCCTGGATGGCGTTTCGATTCCTTCTTTAGCTGGTTGATTAACTACACGCTGATTTTGTTCACCGCCAAGTTACTTAATTACAAACACTTCAGACTTTTTGTTTCATCTTCTGGGCATCCGAATTTATGATCCTTTTGTGCTGCTACAACAAAGCCCCTGGACCACTGAGTTTGTGACTTCTGCTTTGTGCAGAGGACAATAAAAGCTCAGCCCAGACCAGCTAACCTCCTCGCCGCTGGGAGCAAAAGGCTTCGGAAATCACGTCTTCCCCCTCGCACCACTTCACTTAAAAGTCAAAAAGCTGGCAAGGCGTGCAATACAGCACGGGCTGGCCACGGCCCTCCCTTTACGTTTTGCCAGCAGTTTTCTTATAAACAGGAGGTTTTAAACACCCCTTTTGCTGTGGATGGTGAAAAACACCCGAAGTTTAATGTTTAACCTTTACTAATGCAGCCCTGACTAAATTTGGCTATTGTTTCTTCAAGTCCAAGCAAGTTTTCTAGTCCTATCTATCAAACCGCTTTTAATTCTCCCCTTCTTTCACCATCCTTGCGCGCATTGGACAGCGGGAGGGAACAGACGGCGCTACTATTCCCAATCATAAAGAAACACTAATTTCAAGCTCAGCGGCTAAAACACGAGTGTGCTCCGAGCATCACCGCCAAAACTTTCCTTCCTTCCTTCCTTCCTTCCTCCCTCCCCCGCCCCAACGATGCTACCGGCTTCTTCCATCAATTATCGCGACACGTGTCGCCAGCGAGTCTCGGCCGGTCCCACGCACGCACCCCCGGCACGGACGGCGTTGGGCCCGCGTGGGGAGCCCGCCCGTTCCGGGGATAGGAGAGGGGGGGGTTCCGCCATCACCGGCCCTAACCGGGGGGGGATTCGCAATCCCCGCCAAGCCGGGACCCGGCCCTGATTGGCCGCGTCGCGGCGGCGGAGGCGGTGGCGGCTGCCCGGGGCCGGGCGGCGGGGCCCGGCGGAGCGTCCTTACCTTTCACCGAGCGGGGCTTGGCTTGCTTCCTCCTGGACATGTCCGGGCGCCGGGGCTTGTCCTCCTCCTCCGCGTCTTCCTCCCGTCCCTGCCTTCCCTTCCTCTCCCTGCTTTCTCCCTCTTCCCCCCCCCCGCGCCCCACCTCCAAACTTTGCGAGGCGAAGCGGCAGCAGCAGCAGCGGGATCGATTATTTGATTTTTCCTCACTTCTATTGCCTGTTGCAATGCGGCAAGTTCAACTCCTCTTTCCAACCCCTCGGGCACCTTCCCCCCGGGGGAAAATAAAAAAAATATATATAATAAAAAAAAATCACAAGCGCAACAGTTTAAATATTTTTTTCCTATTCTTTTTTTCTTTCTTCTCCCCCCGCTTCGATGTGCAAATACTCCCGACGCAAAGCGAGCCCGGCCTGCGCCCCCACCCGCCTTTTTGTTCTCTTTAAAGTTTGCTGGCGCCCTGCGGCTCTCAGTCCGGCTCACACTTTCGGAATAATTAAAAAAAAAGAAAAAAAAAAAAGCTAGGAAAAAAAAAAAAAAAGAAAAGTCGAGCCCTGCGCGGGGTCCCCGGCTTTGGGGTGGGGGAGGGCGCGCTGGGAGAATTAAGTGTCTAAACCCACGGCGAGCAGCGGCCCCGGCAATGCGGGGCGCTCCGGGGTGCGACCTTGTTGCGATTTTCCTAAATCCTCCCCCGGCCGCGCTCGGCCCCCTCCCTCCCTCACTGCCCGCTCGCCCCCGGCTGCCTCTCCCTTCCTCGCCCCCGCCGCTGCCCGGGGAGGGTGACGAGTCCTTTTTTATGCTGGCCGCGGGGCCCGAGGGGCGGCCGGCCCGTGTCCCCGGCGCGGAGCTGGGCGGGCGGGCGGGTGGGCTCCCCTCGGCCGGCCGCGCTCGCCGCCGCCTTCCCCTGCACGCACGCACTTCGCGGAACAAGGTAAGTGCTTCTTTGCATCGATGCCGGGGCCGCTAGCTGCCTCCATGGGTTATTCGCTGGAAGGTGGCACCGCTCCTGCCTTCATTGCTGCCGCTGCTGCCGCTGCTGCCCTGGGTTTTTATTTTCTTTAGCTCTCGCCAGCCTCCCTCTCTTTTCTTTGTCCTGGCTCCTTTTCCTCCTCCTGATCTTGCTGCTGGGGCTGCAGTGCAGACACACATAATAAAGCCAGGCTTGGCTGGAAATGTAGCTGAGTCCCAGCAGGAGGATGTGAGGAGTGGAGTCCCGGCGGGGGAGCGCTCTGATCCCGTAGGGAGCCCCGCGCAGCCTGCGCCGATCAGACGGAGAGAGAGCCAACAGCACCGAGCCATGGACGGCCCGGGAAATACAGCGGCCGCCCGCAAAACGCGGACCCGCCGCCGCGGACCGGACTCGCCGCCGCCGCGCGGAGCGGCGCGGAACCGCGCGGAGCCGCCCCCCCCCCGCCCCTGCCGCCCGGCGGTGGCTCCGCAGCGCGCAGCCCCCGCGGAGCCGGCTCCGGTTGCCTTTGATCTGCAGCGGGGGGGGGGGGAGCGGCGAGATCTACCCCCAATGCGAACGGCTCAGCGGCCGCGGGAAGAGTCCTGGGGGGGGTTATCCTCCCCCCATCCTTCTGCCGCTCGGCTGCTTCTGGAGAGCTGGAAGGGAAGATTTATTTACTTTGCCTTTCCCAACGTGTTAAATTTAGCAGGAGCTGGAGTCACCCGCGCCTGTCTGCTGGGAAGGTTTCTTCTAGAAAAATCCTAAGTGTTTTCAACTTGTTATCCCACCGATCGCTCGGTGCCAAGTCGCAAATGAAATTGCTCATGATAAACACTCAGTGAGTTTCTTCTCCCACTTAGACGGGGCTCGCTGGTGTCACAGTCTGTGCTGATCTGCAGGAACAAGGAGCTTCCAATGCTTTATGTGCGCGACCCCGACCAGCGCGTGGGGAACTCACTCTGAGCATCCTCATCCCTGCACGCGATGGGCCCGTGCTGCCATGAGAGCCCGCGCGCTGGTACATCCAGACATCAAAGGAGAAGGTGTCTGTAACGGAAGGAATTCGGGGTTTATTTGCAGGTGCACCCCGAGCTGGTCGCCCCCCGGACAGCAGGAAGGGATCTGGCGGAGGATGCAGGGCGCTGTGTGAAGACACTGCTTTCCCGCTCATGATCTTCACCTCTTCTTTCCCCAAACCCAAACAGCTCAGGACTGGGTTTGTCATTTGATCAAGTGAATTCAGTACACAACTCTGAAGATTTTTCCTAGCACTGCATCACATTTGAATGGATGTTTAGTGGCAATTTTCTGGTTTCTTAACGTTTGACAGAAACTATTGAGTTTATTAATGTCACAATAAAGGTTTATGGTTCTATCCTACAGTATGACTCCAGATTACCACCACAGACTGGACATAAAAAATGTTTCCTATAACACTGCTATAATCAAGATATACTTCCACTACATCACTGCGCTAAGTATCAATTTGGGGTTCAGAAAGACTAACCCGGGACAAAGATGGATTGTTAAAGAGCCCGTGGCCCCGATTCCGATCCCAACTAGAATATGGGGATAACACTAATCAAGGGAGATTCACCGTTACAAAACCCGATGTGATTCCAGTCTCTACAAAGACATAAGCAGTGTTGACATGGAAAAAAAATTGTTGTGATATTGATACACTGAAAAATCCACCCGGGATGGTTGGTAAATTTGGTCAGCGTGACCTGAGATTCATATCCGTTCAGCATCAGAGTCAGATCAGGAACTGAATTACTCCTGTATCCTCGTCTTATTGGAGAGGCTTAATCCCCAGGCTATCAAATTGTTTCTGTTCTCTCGCTGGCCCAATGAATATTTAGTTATTCTTACAAAGCAGAACAGCTTCAGCAGGACAGATTCTCATCCCAGAATGTGCTGGTGGTTGGGCACTCTCAGAGGAGTTCAGAGACCCAAATTCAAATCCCCGTGCAATCAGGCAAAGAGGGGATTTCAACCTTAGTTTTACACATGCCACTTGGCAAGTAATTCCCAACCCTGTTGCCACCCCGAGCCCCTTTGCAATCCAGCCCTCTGTGCCCACATTTTCTATTTTTTTTTCATTATTTTCAATGCCACAATTGAACCATTTCTACAACTTTCACTAAGAAATCTATGCCTTTTCTTTTTGTTCTTTACCTTTTCTCCTGCCAGAGGGCCAATGAGCAGGTTTATTTGCAAGCCCCTACCTGGTTTAGAGCAGCTACTGGCAAAGTGCAGAGCCTTGGTCTGAGCATCCCAAACCCCTCCATTGAAAACAGTTCAAGTTCACTCTGTCAAAGCAGCAGCACCCTTGAAAACACTGCTTGCCATGTCGAAAAATACCCAGTTTATAGCTAGACATAAAGTGGGACGTTTAATAGTAAAAAAATGAAACACATGCATAAATCTGTCTTTAACATAGCACATACATATATTAGTTCATCCCTCTCTATTATCTTGAAACCCAGCAATACACGGATTTCCTCCAGGCCCTGCTCTGCAAGTACATCTCTGTGCAACAGAGTTTTTGAACATGTACCTAAATTCTTTGCTATTGTCACAACACATGGTTTGCGTGTCTCCTCCAGATCTATGCACAGGGAGTTTCTGGGGTTCCCCCAGCCTCTGGTCCCGCAGCCACTCTTGGGCAAAGAAAGCCCCAAAATCTGCTGAACCCCCCAGGGAAATGGGGAGTTCACCCATCCAGGCTCTCGTCCCGATGCCGGGACTTAAACTCACATTGTCATTTAAATAGATTTTTCCAAGAGCTGCCTAATAACAAGGGAAGACTTCACAGGCTTTATTAAAATATTTAAAGCAAATGACACCAGCCTGTGTGCTAATTTAATAAAAAGACATTTAATAATTTAATTTAATTATGGTAATTTAAGAATGCAATAAAAATACATTTTGAATCTATTATCAATCTTGTTTCCTCACAGATGCCTTTCCTTTATATTCTGGGGAACTTTAATAAAAGCAGAAAGCCGCGAGTGTCGAAGTGCAGAGCTGCTCTCTCCGGGGGAGAACCAAGAGCCCTCCTGCTGCTCTGGATGACGCCCACATCTCACCAGGTCGCTGGGGCAATTTGGATGCCGATTCTCTTCTTGGAAGCCCATTTGGGGTTGTCACAGTTCTATATTGTACAGGACACCGATGACATTTTCAGGAAGATACTACCCATAGCAATGCTAACAATGAGCTGTTTTCTCTTTGGAAAGTGGTTACACCATCCCGCTATCTCAGGACATTGTTCCGCCCACAGCAGACGGAGAGCATCCCGCGTATTAGCACTTTGGCTTGAGTTTCCCCCAAACGATTATGTTTAAAGCAGAGAGTTGGCACAGACAATGTTATCTCAGGTAGTTCAACCCTGGCAGCATTATAGGAAACTGGTGGTTCAGCCTTACTATGGGAAATGCAGGCAGGACTACCAGCCTCTCTATAATGTATAGATTTATTGGCATTCAATACTGAGAGCAAAGGCCTATGTATTTCTATATATAGACATAATTATTTTGAAAGTGTTTTAGAATCGGATTGAAATTACAAGTTATACAAAAATAGCACAGTTGTGTAAAGGCAAAAATAAAAACTTCATGACAGCTGGGATGTTCAGTGAGGACTGAGGGAGTTAGGCACCTGATGGACCAAGCTTGCTTTGAGAAATCCGGCAAGGATTTAAACTTTCTGAAGTCAAAAAGAGGAGTATCTGCAACACATAAAAGGACTGATCTGATGGACACTGACTGACTGGGCAGCACAAGGAAGATCATCTTAATTGTGTAAAAGAATCAACCTGAAATGAAAGAATATATCATACGCATAGACCTAATTAAGAGATGCTGCATGATATCTAAGAGAAACATGGCACAAGGGTAATGCCCTGGGAGAAGCTGTACGGCAGGTTTGATCGGAGGGTTTATGTAGAGCTAAAAAGACCACGCAAAATGGGAACCAATGCCTGCCAAGACCTGGTGCCCACAGCACATCCACCCTCACCAGCCCTTGGCTCAGTGGGAACTGCTCTGGCTGAGGTTTGACAGAGGTGGGCAAACACCTGAGCTCTCTGGATCTGCAAAGGAATACAGGCACATACAGCAACCTATTAACAGACTGGATTATTTCTTAAAAGGAGATAATGTTTCCAAAGCACATGGCACAATGCAGTCATTCAGCCGAGAGTCAAATGTCACAGTGGATACAGCTGCAAGACAGTGTCGCTCTTTATTTACAGTAAAATATGTCAAATAGGGAACACAAAGGCATCATCAGGATAAACATGGGACTGGAGCACACAAAGGCAGGCGGCATCCACAGCGCATCAGACAACCTGAATAAAAGCCCCAACTACAATACCAGCCCAGTTTCTATGGTGTTCTTGAGTTAATGCCTCCAAACACTTTACATAAATAAATAACTGGCATCCTGCGTTTCAGTCAGAAGAGAGGACTGACATAGCCTGAAATGTTATCCAAGAGCACTGAAAAACAAGGAGAAAGTTTCGCTGTGAAGCGTATTTTACCATGCGCAGGACGACAAGCGTGTTCCATGTGTCTGCATGCCATGTGCACCAGCACTAGCATTCATACCCATCGAATAAGCACGATGATTTTAAATTCCTCTTCACTTGTGTATGGCACTAACTTCTATCAATCACTTTTCCTTGTGTTAAAGACGGCATACAATAGTCTGAAATCAGGGCAGAGCAAGTGGTGCAGTTAGGGACACTTTTTGAAAAATACTGTCATACACTGGAGCTGAATTTAGCTCAAATTTCACAAAATACCCATCTGTAGAGGAATCACACACCCCTGCACAGTTACAGGAAAACAATCATTACTGATAACAGTGCTAAAGATACAGGCCGTGCAATACCCCACAAATACAAGCAGGTATTTTTCCCTTTCCATAGCTGACCAAGCAAAGTATTCATTTTGGCCTCTGTTCCAATTAGATGGGGCAGAAAACGGTGTGGGAGTCAGACAGAGGATCTGCACTTTGTGACAAAACTGCCCTTAGCATGAAGAATTTTTCAGGCTCTGAAACCACCTTTTGAATATTCCCGCAAAGATAACTTCTAGCATGATGTTACTTAACAACTTACAATGTTTGGTATAACAAAGTAGCACATTTCCGTATTTTTAACACAGCTCAGAGGAAGTACCTGTGATTGACTTATTCTGGGTTCCTTTTGTCCCTGTTGGATATGGGTCTGTATTGCTTCTCAAGGGACACAAGGAATAGAAAATGCATTCTCAATTAGAAGAGGGTGAAGCCTTGATGTGCACAAGGTGCTCAGTCACGTCAGGGTCCATCTGCAGCGACAGCCCCTGGCCCTCACCAACCCTGCGACACCAACTGGGAGGCATTTCTGCCATCAGGATGGGTCACTGCACCTTCTGCCCCATGAGAGCAGCTCACTGTGCCCACTGAGACCCCTTCTTACCAGGGTCACGATCAAAGAGCTCATCCACATTCTGGGGCTTTGTTACTTGGGTGGGAGCTCCCCTGGTACTCAACAGGCACCTTCGCTGCTGTCTGACCAGCAGCCGTGGCAAAAAAACCCACCGTATAGGATTTATAAGTTTATTTACATCTCTGCCAGCGCTGCTGAGCGGGATAGCGTTGAGATGCAGAGACACAAAGCCGGGCAAACCGGGCAAGAGCCTTCGGGCTGCCCATTCTCCACCTACAAAGGCGTTTAAGCGCACTCTTTCAGCTGAATGCTGTGTACTTTTACATAACTGAAGGAGAACAAATACCCCATTAGCAGATAATTAGCATTTGGACTCCGAGTGCTTATTTAAGGTATTATGAATCGACCTCCAGCATTCATTGAGTGATTCATTGTCCCTCATACATCCAGGCATCCCTCTTTCTTTTTATGATTATAAATATCTGTGCCATGTATCTGTGTAATGTTTATGAGATGTTCAGAATGACACTCCAGAGACACACGATTTCTCTTTATTCAAAGAAAGGGTTTAGCAATATTAATAACGGGGGGGGGGGCTCGCCTTTCCTTACACCTTGTAGCCAAGAAGTCCTATTCACACTAGTCCCCGACCATCTCTACAAGTGTAAGGTGGATTTCCAAAGCCCTTAAACCTGGTCCCAGCAGGGTGTTAGGAAGTACTGGGAGGCCTCGGGGCACACTCACCGCGGGAACTGGACCTGGCAGCACCCACACCATGGAAACTGTCTCCAAATGCCATATCAAAGGCTGCCAAACACCACCCAGGCAGCAGCCACCTGGACCAGCCTCCCAACAGCAGCCAAAGAGCAACGCGGTGCCAGGGTCTAGGCTCTTACAAGCATTTTAACACAGGGAAGCACAGCTCCTGTATTTCTGAAGGCTTCCAGTCCACTGTGAAATTCCCAGTGAAATAACAGGAGAAGCGATGGGAAAGAGAGGATCTGTGGTCCCTTCCTGCTCTGCTGTGTGTAAGAAGCAGTCTTGGACAATCCGCTTCACCGCTCCCCACCTCTGTTTCTTCATAAACCAAAGAGAAAGAGGAATCCTTGACCACGTTTCTACTCCTGCAAGCATTAGCCTGCCATCTACTACTGCTGCTACTTCTTAAGAAAGTGTGACCAAGGAGAGACGGAGAGACACTCGCCCTCTGCACCAAAACCTTCTCAACCTCAAGATCATCTCTACCATGAAAACTGTCACCAACAGTTTTTGGATACCTCTTGCATTTCAGCCCAGCAGTATGAGGCCGGTGCTCACAACCGCACTGTAAAGTGTCCCAGCTCAGCCCTGTCCCTGCCCGGTGCCCCCATCCCAGGGGAGAAGCAGCATCCCCTCTGCTTCTGCACTCCCAGCCCTGTCCACAGGTCCAGGAAAGCGAAGTCCAAACAGCGACTTCACATTAAAGCGAGCAGCTTGAGGACGGGCAGCCAAACTACTGCTCTCACCTCCTCTTCCAGCTCCTTCCCACTGCACCAAAGAAAACTGAAACACAAATCAAGTCCTATTCTATAAAATTAATAGTTTCCACTTGCTTCTTTTCTGCGTTTGCCTTCGCTCTGTAATTACGCAAAAAGACACGGCGTACTGTGTGGTGCTATTGATTAACAAACCCCACAGCTGCACAGCCGGACCCCCAGGCAGTTTTAAAAGCATCATTTTAAAGAAAGTTTGTTCTTTAATATTGAGATATTTATGGTCCCCCCTCTGAATCAGTGTGATAACATGAATGAGCTTGTGGTGGGGAGCAGGTAGCGGTGTGAGAACATCCTGTTTTTATTCTTGTGAAAAACTTCTGTAGAAATTAAGAGAAAATTATCTCCTCACAATTGAATGATGTGGGACGATGCCAAAAACCCAGGGAAATATCTCATTCTCTATTAAATTCACTAAGATTTGTCAAGAAGTTTCTATAGAACCTGCCGAGGTTTTTACAGATCTCTCAGTTTCATCCCTCCACAGGGGTTTGGAAGGGTCACAGAATATTTTCTTATTATCATCCCCACTGATGTCCAGTTTAAAATCCTATGACTGGCAGGGTTTACTCTTCTCTTATTAGGATTCCTTTCTTAGATAAAAATAAGCCTTATCACTGATAAGACTTACAGTCAGTTGGGCAAAATAGGAGAGGCCAGAGGATATTAAGAGAGCTGGGTTTGTTTACCTTTTTTAAAATCCTCCAGCACATTTTTAATGCAGCAGTATAAATTCTCAAAATACATATAACAATACCACTTTTTAAATTGTCCTGCTGTTTCTTTATTTTATTTGCTTATCTGGCTGTGCTGCCTGATACTGTTGTGTCCTCCAACCAGGCACCAAATGCCCAGGACCGTGGTGTGCGGTGTTTCCCAGGGCCAGGCACAAACATCCAAGAGAGCTGCAAAATAACTCGCTCACCTGACACCTGCGAACATCTCCGGGCAACCACCACTGCTGTATTGGGGTGAGCCTGTGCCGTGAGGCTGGCTCTGGACTTTTGTGGGTCTAGCACTGCCACAGGGGTTTTTGCTGTGTCCTGGTGTGGCACGGCATAGCACGGCACAGCACCAGAGCAGTTCAAACACTGCCACACAGCATTAGCATCCTGGCATGCATTAGGAATAGTGTGGCCAGCGGGACTTGGGAAGTAATTGTCCCACTCCACTGGTGAGTCCTCGCCTTGAATCCTGGGGTCAGTTTTGGGCCCCTCACGAAAGGAATGCCCTTGAGGTGCTGGAGCGAGTAGAGAGAAGGGAACAGAGCTGGTGAGGGGCTGGAGCACAAGCGTGATGGGAGCGGCTGAGGGACCTGGGGGGTTCAGCTGCAGAACAGGAGCTGAGGGGAGACCTTCTGATCTCTGCACTGCCTGAAAGGCGGATGTAGCATGGAGGGTGTTGCTACCAAGTAGCAAGTGATAGGACAAGAGGAAATGGCCTCAAGTTGCAGCAGGGCAGGTTCAGATTGGATATTAGGAAGAATTCCTGCAAGGAAAGGGTTACAAAGCATTGGAACAGGCTGTTCAGGGAAGTGGTAGAGTCACCATCCCTGGAGGTGTTTAAAAGATGTATAGATGAGGTTCTCGGGGCCATGGGTTAGTGCCAGAGTTAGATTATGGTTGGACTCAATGATCTTGAGGGTCTCTTCCCACCAAAAAGATTCAATGATCCTACGCTGTTGCTCAGGCCTGTGGGCCCAGCAAGGCAGGCTGCAGCTGGCAGCAGCGCTGAGCTGCAGTGCCTGTGCCTGCAGCTCCCGGGTGAAAACAGAGCCCGAAGTGGCCATCAGCTCGTGAGCCACGTCACTCGGGGAACAGCACAATGTCACCTCCCCGCATGTCTTCTTAGAGGGGAAAAAACGCCTTTCTGTGGGAAAGGAGCTCGGTGCATTTCTGCGGCTGTAGCTCCGGTGCCGAGCCCAGCCCCGGGCGGCGGTTCGGGGAGGGCTCATCGGCGGCTCGGGGCGCTCATCGGCGGCGCGGGGGGGCGCGGGGGCCACGCTGGGAGCAGCTGGACGGGCCACAGATTCCTGGCGGCGGCCGGCCCGGCGGGGCATAGCAACGGGAGCCGGGGGAGGAACGCGGAGCAGCGGGAGCTGTGAGAAAGGCAGCGGCGCCGCGGGGCGAGGCGGGGGAGGGGGACGGAGCGGGGGACAAGCAGAGGAGAGAGGGGGGGCAGGCCGGGGGTGCGCAGCGCCGTGGCGGGGTCTCCTGCTGTCAGCCGGGCACGAGCAGCCGTTCCGAAGCGAGTTTTTCGCCACCCTGAGTCGCCGGTTTGTGCAGCGCTGTGATTTGTGCCAGCCCGGGCTCGGTCCCTCGGAGCAGCCCGCAGCCGAGCACAAAGCACACACATGGCTGCGGCTGCTGCAGCGAGTCCAGAGGGGACGGCCGCGTTCCCCAGGAGCGCACCGAGGAACGTGATGGTGCCCCGGCCCCGCGGGGGGCTTTGCCCTCGCTTTGTGCGAGGGGCAGCCGTGGGGGCCCGGGGCTGGGGCTGGGCTGGGCTGGCCGGGGGGGGCGCGCTGTAGCCCCAGGCCGGAGCGCGGCCCCGCGGAGCCGCGTCGCTCACCCGCTGCCGCCAGCCCCGCTGCGGGGGCCGGGGGTCGGAGCCGCCCGCTGCTCCCCCCACCGAACCGCCCCCGGCCTCAGGCACGGATTAACTGCCCCCCCGCCCGGTTTTGGGCTGCCAGTTTCACAGCCCCGCTTTCTTAGCCAAGGATTTGGCTGCTCCCCCCTCACACACACACACACACACACAAGCTCCCGCGGGAGCTCCTCGCTCGGCGCAGCCATTGCTGTTCTGCACTGGGTCCGGCTCCCGAAATGAACAGGCCCTCGCTGGGAACAGTCGTTGCCCTGCCGCTAGATTTCATGTCCAAAGAGATGTTTTACTACACGTGAGTGTTGGTCCTCTGCGTGAAGAAAATGTTAATCAAACTGCAGAGGAGACACAATAGCTGCACAGATACATTAAATATCTAGTTACTATGCAATAAATAATTAATAAAGTTAATCTATTTGACCATACTCTGCTCAAGTCATACCCTTATGACCAATCGATAGCAATAAGACATAACATTTGTATGAGGCTTCACTTTCTCTGAGTGCTATGTGATCATTAATAACCAGCAGCTGAGCACTCCCGGTACAGCAAGCCTGGGAAAACTTTGGGAAGTTTTGATTACATCAACAATTCTGCTTTCAGCTTGTGAAATGCTCCTGAAGTGCCCTGGCATATCTGGCACATAGGCTGGGGTTTCCCAATGAAGTTAGGGAAGCTAATTGCAGAGCTCCTGTCGACTTTTGGTGGAAATGAGTTCCCAGCAAATTCAGGCCTTTCTAAAACTTCAGCCTTCATATTTTGAAAGCTACACATACATAGTACCAGGTTTTTCACATTTTCCTAATTCTACCCATAAACATGGTCCTCTCTTATAGAAGAAAGAAAAAAGATGAAATAACCTGGTTTAGGGAATGCAGAAGATTGCTCAATTGTATGAAGTTTACAAAATTTGTATAAAGCTTACAAAATCAGTACTATGATATCTGTTTCAGCATTAGCAGGCACCTGCACCTGAAAGAGCTCTGGGCTCAAGGCTACCACAGGGCAATGGGTCATTTCAGACAGTAGCAACGAAATAGTTCTCGACACACAGCAGTTTGTACTTCTGCAGTGATTTGGAGAGGGAGATTTGTCCCCCCCCAGGGTGCGAGGTGGCATGTGGGGCCACACTCCTCCCAGGCCACTCGCCTCTCGTCCCTGGGTGGCCACGCACACGGGGGCAGGAGCGCCAGCCCTTGGAGGCAGCGAGTGAGCTGAAGCCAAGACACTTTTTGCTGCAGATCACTTCATTCCAGCTGGGCCAGTCTGCCCATGGCCACAGCTGCCTGCAGGCTTTCAGTGGGCTCAGCCGCCTGCCGCCTGCTGCCTCAGGCACCGCCACAGCAGGAGGAAAAAGATGGATTGTCTCTCTGAGGGTCCCTGGCACCACCCCTGGGATGACTGCAGAGGTTGGCTGGTGGGTTTTGTCCCCGTGCGCTCTGTTCTGGGGGAGCCAGAGGAAAGGCTGAGGGAGCTGGGGCTCTAGAGCTTGGAGAAGAGGAGACTGAGGGGTGACGCATTCATGGGGATCGATATGGAAAGGGGGAGTGTCAGGAGGATGGAGCCAGGCTCTTCTGGGTGACAACCAGTGACAGGACAAGGGGCAGTGGGTGCAAACTGGAACACAGGAGGTTCCACTTAAATTTGAGAAGAGGGTGCCAGAGCCTGGCCCACGCTGCCCAGGGAGGTTGTGGAGTCTCCTTCTCTGCAGACATTCAAACCCGCCTGGACACCTTCCTGTGGAACCTCAGCTGGGTGTTCCTGCTCCATGGGGGATTGCACTGGATGAGCTTTGCGGGTCCCTTCCAACCCCTGACATTCTGGGATTCTCTGAGCCACACACCCCAGCCAGCATCAGCACTTTGCCACAGTGCTTCTGTCTTGGTCAGGGTGACATCGGGGTGGGGGGTTGCTCCCAGGCACTCTGCAGCTCCTCTGGCTCCTGGGAGCTAATGACACCTGGGTGAACAAGCAAGCTCACCTTTTTGGGCATTTTTAGCAGTTACCTGCCTGGTGACCGCAGGATGAAGGCAGCCTAGCTGGATAGGAACAGGTCACTGAGACATGGTGACATTTGGTGACGTGCCAAAGTTTGGCAAGGCAGCCAGTGCCAGAGCTAACCGTGGCATCGACTGCTCCTAAAGCCGAGTCCGTTGCCCTTCTACAAGCCCACCCTTGCCCTCTGCCGTTAACTCCACAGTGGATGTGAGCAGGCCCGCAGGGGACGGCACAGATGGCCATCCCCAAGCGCTGGGGCCGCGCTGGGGCTGGACTAAAGAGCCGCAGGAGGAAGAACATGAGAGCTTTGTGGAAATATGTATTTTTACATCAGAGTTTTTGTATATACAAAAAAAATCCCATCCTGCTGTGCTAGGAGAAAAAAATAAAATCCTGTGGGCATTTCAGACCAATCTATTTTATTAATGCAAACTGCCAGATTCAACATGCGAGCCAGGCTGAAAAACAAGGGGCTGGGAAGGAAGAACGTATCCAGGGTAAGCACTCGGCGGGCCCGGCATTTGCATTGCCCCTAGCTGGGAATCAGAAATAAGAGGTGGGCAAGGGACAGCGATGCAAAACAAAGATGTCTGTAATTTGGAGTGGGTTTTGCCAGCTCTGCCTGGGGCTGTATTGTACCTGCCTGCTACTTACTGGTCAAAGGAGCAGAGCATTCCTGGGCAAAACAGTAACGACAAGCATGTTCTTGACATGGAAAATGTTGATGGCAACTGCTACTTACATTTGCACACCTGAGTGTGTACGCTTGAAACGCGGCTGCATGCGCGCTGGCCAGACCTGGCTGCGACACTACGGGCTTTACACGGCCAGTTGCTAACTGCCCTGTATGATATCAGTGTGAAATATTCATGTAGTAGTGTGGTGTACAATTTCAGGAGATTTCAAACTATTTTCGAATAACTACATTTCAGAAAAGGTCTGTAAAATGAATTCTCAAGAAAAGACACATGAAAACTTTAAACCCCACCTCATTAAATATTCACGGTGATGTATTTGCTCAGCTCTACTCAGCATCCGAAGAGGGCTGATAAATGCTGCTTATGAGCAGTTCAAACAGCAGGATAGGTCAGCGTAAAAAAGAAAGCAAAATCCCAGGGTATCAGCTGCCAGTATGGGGAATTGCTTGTCCGACAACAGGAAAAAAAAGAGGTTGGGATAAAAGGCTTTCCCAGACAAATGCAAGTGACTCATCCTGATGGCTCGCTCTGCAGGTGCAGACACCAAAGGGCTCCCAGCCTCCGGGTGCCCTTGCAGGGCGCTCTCATCCACTCCCCACCTGGAGAAACTGGCTGCCTTTGGGGTCTCTGCCTCTCCAAGGCTGTCAGAAGGTACAGAATTGCCCACACAGAAGGCTGCAGAGTCCTGTCTCACTACAGAACCACGCTGCAAAATCCTCTCACTATTTTTAGTTAGTACAAAATACATCCGTGCAGGCAGGGCACAGAAGAGCAGAGCAATACTAGTAGAGACGGGAGCTGGAGTGGGGACTGAAGTCAGGCTCTGGAGTCGACAGAAGCGTGCCCGGGTTTTCGCTGAATATTGTATGGCCTCGGGGCAGTGCCGTGCTACTCGGGCCCTGTGTCCATGTCAAGTGCAGTTACCTCTAAAAACTGTGCATTTGAGCGTATGCCGTGAGGAAAACAGGGCTCTTGAATCACTCTGACTCAGTTTCGCCACTGAGCAAATGGAGCCGATAACTGCGGTGTCCCTCTGGGGACTGCGCCATGACTCAGGCTGTATTTGGGTCATAAGAGACTTCAAAGGTCCTTTGAGCAAAAGCACTCAAGTACTGCAAAATACGACAGGCGCTGGTAGACAGTGACCTGGCAGTAAGGCATGCCAGAACTACGAATTTGTTCTAATCTTTCCTCCCCAGGCAATTCTGTCAGCCCTGCAACCATGTTTGCAGCTCTTCCTTGAACTCACCCCTGCTGTCGCTATTTTTTGCACACGATGGGGTGCCCAGACCCATCATGCTGTGATGCTGATGAGATCCCGATGCACCCGGGTGGTGTCAGATGGGTGCGAGCCCCGGACCCGCTGGCACCCCCTGCTCCCAGCAGCCTCGGGAGCACAAAACCTCACATCAGGCAGAAAAATATCTGTAAATGATGGAAGAGGCTTGGACACCGTCAGAAACCAAGCCATGGAAAAAGCTGGCAAAGAGTTAGTTACTAAATATTTTAAGACCAAATAAACCTGACATTTCAGAGGGCTCCGGCCCACTATTTTTGTTCAAATTACATGTGCATCCTCTGATATACACCTCTGCAGCTATAAACACAAAACATGAGAGGGACAGAGAAAGAAAAATCATGCTGAACGGGGAGTTGCGTACTGTAGGAATGCTGGAGCCTGTGATCTGCGTTATTTCTTTGCTTAAGGCCACCTAGCAACAGCACATAGGTTAATCCTCCACAGACTGAGCAGACAGCATCAGCCAACAGGAAAACAAAACATCCCTGCTAGACAAAAATCAGAACAAGAATTACCCATTTCAAGAGGGTTGTAGGAACAGGCAGCAACAAATAAGAAAGAGGTATACATGATACTCCTGCAAAGGAAGATTTCCCTGTGAATGGAATTATTGTCCACCTTGTTATTAAAAATACAAAAAGAGCTTTACAACATTCACAGCAAACCTCTGCGGGAGCTGCAGGAGCCCTGCTCCGCAGGGAGCTGGGGGATGAGCTGGACCATGGTCAAGGCTGGTTGCCATCTTAGAGAGCGCTGTTAAATGGTAAATAGAGTGTCCTCTAAAATGATAAATAAACCCCTGGAGCTGTAACCCTTCTGCCAGGGGCCAGCAGCACCTGCAAGGGCAGGTGCAGATCTCCAGGAGCATCTCTTGGACATTAAGACATACCATCACCTTTCTAAAGCCATTGTTTGCAGCAGCTCAGCCCCCACTTTGCAGCTCTGCCAGGCTGCCCGGAGCCAGGACATTCTGCTAAAGGGGCCTGGAAATACAGAATTAATTCACCAGGGGATCCCCACCATGCCAGGGCTGCCGCACACAGCCGCTGTGCTCTGGAGCAGACACCCCATGGGGCTCCCCAGCCCCAACACCGCTGTGCTGGCAGTGCCTGCGCTTTGGCAGCGCATGGGGTGGCCCTGGCAAAGCTGCAGCCCAGGAGCTGTGTCCCCCGGCATCGCCCCTACCTGCGCTGCCCCTCCTGCTGCCCCAGCAGCCATGGGATTCTGGAGGAAAAGGGGCTGGGAGGCCAGCGCTTCTCGCCAGCCTGCGGCAGCATCCTGCCTGCCTTCCCCACACCCCCAGCTGAGTGTCACCTGCTGTCACCACTGCCAGCACAGACGGCACTGTCCCCAGGGAAGCTTCTGACCCAGCTTTTCTGAGGGGTCCTTGTGGCACGGGACACCTTCCCATGCTCGCTGAGGGATGGCAGCCAATGTGGTGCTGCGCATACCTGCGTGTCTGGGATGTGATTTATTAGGGGTTTACTGTTGCTCCTTTCTGCTGTTCACCAACAGATGGTAGCAGCATCGCTGCTGTCACGCCAGGCCAGGAGCTGTTGCAGGAGGAGATGACTTCTGCTCCAAAACTTTTCCTACCCGATGAAAAGTCATACTTGTTCATCCCCTTGCACCTCACTGGCTGAGCTTCTAGAGCCAGCCTGGAGAGCAAAACAAGTATCTCCCAGCACAGCGCAGTCTCAGTCCAAGGCTCTAGGGAGGGACCTGGGCAGCTGACGGAGTTGTGGCTCCATTCACTGAGGCTGGTGAAACAAACGGTGTTCAAGTACACCAGTGACGCCTGGGCTGGACGCCCCAAATTGTGACTCCTGGGCTGCACGGGACTGCAGCAGCACACCCTGCCTGCTCCTGCCCACGAGCTGTCCCCAAACCGTGAACAACACCCAGCTTGAGCACAGGCACCAGCAAGGCTCCAATTAATTACTTCATTTATTATTTACAAATTTAATTATTGGGCGAAATCTGAGCATTTCCTGCCACTGGCTGCACCGTCCGCCTTTGCTGGGCGAGCGCTGCAGCCAGCTGGAGCTTTGCCTGCGCGAGGTCTGGCTAAGACAGGGCTAAGCACAGACCTCAGGATCTGGTCTGCGGCGGAGCTGCTCTGCGGAGGAAAAACAAACAAACAACAACTCTGCTCTAGAGGCTTCCCTTAATTCTGCAAAGTGCTTTGCGGCTTGCGAGCGGCTCCGTGTAATCAATAACACCATTAACAAAAGGATGGCCGAATAGCAGCTACCTCTGATTAAAATAGAGCCCTTGGTGGATTGCAGCAAACAGCCGTGTAGCCATTTCTCTGATCAGAAGCAGGTCTTTCCTAGTGTCATATAATTCATGTTAAAATCACAGCAATAAGGCAGACTTCCTTGCAGCTGTTCAGAAGTCTTTGGAGGCTGCCATTATACTTCACCTTTTTAATGCTTTACGTATTACAGCTTTATTTTCACCTAAGGCTGTGATCCTAAGCTTCCTCACAGCCTTATCTACAACTCGTATTTCAAAGCCTAATTTTCCTGCCCTCAAACGCAGAATAAAATAGCTCGCAAAGAGGGCTGCAAGGAAGCTGCAAGTTCTGCGGTTTTACAGCCCTCCTCGGTAAGATCTGTATAGGTACTATTCCTCACGGAGTCAAAAACTTCCTGGAGAAGTACTGTAGCTAGAAGATATTTCTTGACCTGGTGTAACACTCTGTCCACTCTGGCTGGTGGAGAGATTATGAAATTTTAATTGGACTGAGAGCAAGATATCACTATAATTGGAGCCCAAGTGCCCACACAAGCCCGAGAGCTAGGACTTGCTGGAAATCCTCGACAGCGCCGGCAGCCCCAGTGCCCGAACACGCCTGTGCCCCTGCGCGGAGGCGATACGCGTTTTCCTTTGGCTTGTGCTGCAGCCACTGGCTCCCTTCCAGAAATAAAAGGTTTTGCGAAGGATGGATGCTCAGGTCTGCCTCGGTTGCCATCTTCCCTGTGGTGGCACAAGCAGCAGCATGAGAGACAATGAGAACATCCCAGCTCATCCCAGCCCGAGCTGAAGTCTGGCCTTGGGAACACGTGTTCGTCATCATAAAATGACGGTGCTGCAGCGCGGGCACAGCTTGCCCCACAGCGCGGCATTTCGGGGCTGTGCGCTGCCCGGTTTTGTACCGCTGTCTGGTAGGACATAAACCAAGCGCCGACTTGCACCAGCTCTGAAAGACAGGCAGGGGCTGTTGGTTAGAAAAGGTGGGGCTGCTGGAGGAATGCAAATGGTGGGATTACTTATTATTCACATAGAGGCTCAGCCCATAGTATGTCGCCTGGCTCCTTGTAATTGTACAAATCGCTCAGCTGAGTCAGCGATCTAACTGTAGACCCCGCAGCTCAGGGACTCAAATGGTCCCAGAAGAACTATGTTCAAACATTGATGCCCAGATGACACTTTCTCGCACACATACTTTTCAAATCTTTGCCAGACAGGATGAGAGATCATTCCGCGTATATCACATATAGAGTAAGATCTTGGGTTTACCGGGAAGCCCACATGGAAGAATCTTCAGGAAAACAAGTCACAGAATCCCAGAATGTGAGGGGTTGGAAGGGACCTGGAAAGCTCATCCTGTGCAATCCCCCCATGGAGCAGGAACACCCAGCTGAGGTTCCACAGGAAGGTGTCCAGGCGGGTTTGAATGTCTGCAGAGGAGACTCCACAACCTCCCTGGGCAGCCTGGGCCAGGCTCTGACACCCTCACCCCCAACAAGTTTCTTCTCATCTTTCAGTGGAACCTCTTGTGTTCCAGTTTGCACCCATTGCCCCTTTTCCTGTCACTGGTTGTCACCAAGAAGAGCCTGGCTCCATTCTCCTGACACTCACCCTTTACATATTTACGAACATTGATGATGCCACTACAAAGTAACAGCCTGAAAGATTAGCAAAGATTGTCTTTATCTGAACGTCAAAGCAAACCTCCCTTGCATGACAGGCTTTTTTTCCTAGGTAAGTACAAATCCAGCCTCCGAGGTAGCCAAGCGCTGCCCCTTCCTAGTAGCTGTCTGGTACCAGAGCCGCACGCAGCGCTCGGGTGGGGCCAGCCCCGCTGCAAGGGGCTCATCGTGCTACTGCTGCTCCAGGAAATCCCGATCCTGACTCTGGCACTACGACGGCAGCTGCTGCTGAAGCGCTGTCACTGTGCACGGCAGCTCAGCAGCAGCTTTGACTTCGATTCTACCTGTAATGCCAGAAAAACTCTGCGGGCAAACAGCCCCACATCAGGGCAAGGAACCAGCTTTGCCAAACGGTATTGTTGGGTATGGTCTTTGTTTACGCCGGTGTGAGGGACACACCAGGACCTCCCTCACCCTCGGTGGTTGCTGTACCAGGGTCCCCTCTGCTTTGCTGTCTGGTCTGGGCTATTGATGGGATGGGCACTGTTGTGAGAAGCCCAGGTTGTGCAGGTCACTCATTGTCCTAAGAAAGGGATTATAGTTTAAAAATAACAATGAACCAAGGAAGCAGAAGGACAATTTAAAGTGGTTGTGTTGGGCAGAGGTGTCCTGGGAGACACCTGAGCATGATTTCTGCTGCCAGCTGCTGTTTGGAAACCACTGAGCAGGTTCTTGGCCCCGACTAAAGGCAATGGCACAACTGGGGTTCACTTTGGTCAGGTCTCCAGCACCAGCTCCAGAACACACTTGGGGACTAAGGGTGAAATTTAAATTGGCATTTGGGTCTGATCTCCTTCAGCATCATGATTGCTGAACAGAGAAAGTAATATAAAAAGCGAGGCACCTGAAGGGTGGACTGTGCGAGACACACGTTCCTTGAGACAGAGCTGGGAAACAGCGTGTGTGACCCTGAGAGACGTCCTGTCCCGTTTAGTGTCAGCCTCCTCCTCCCATTCCCTCACCTCCCCGTGGTCCACATCTCCCATCACACCCCAGCAGAGCTGCAGGCCTGTGTCCCCAGACCACGCACTGCCCGATGCCCCCGCCCACCCCCAGCCCACCTGCACAGGAGCCACAGAGGGGAAGCAAACAAAATAAACTGCAAGAAAACACTTTGCTTTTTTTGTAGCGGTTTTCATCTGAACAAAGCATTTTGCAAATCATGCTGAATTCAATTAACAAAGACTTCATTTCTTAATTCATTAAGAAACAGAGTCTGCTTTATGATCTTGTAATTGAAATCAAGTTGTCAGATATTGACTGTATTCACTTTTTTCTCTTTTGTGAGAAAATTAATAAAAAGCAATATTGAAAAGCTCAGTGTGTATCAAGTGGGAAGGGAAGGAAATCCAATTCTTTTTTTTTTAACCAGCTATTTTTATTTCTGCTTAAACACTTCCCAGTCATGCCATGCAGCAGGTGTACTCTGCGGCTCTGAAGGCAGCAGGAGGTCCCTGCCCCGGGAGCGCAGCGCGTCGCTTTGGGAAGAATGCGGCCCAGAAGCTCAGATCTGCAGTCAGTGCTCATCCTGCCGCCACGGGGTGGCCCAGGAATGGACCTGACCGAGCAACCGGGGACCAAAGTCAAACAGCACCAACCCCCCAGTTAGCATAAATAATTGGTTTTCCAACATGAAGGCCCCCACAGTGACTTTCCCATCGAGGAGCCATGTGCTACTAAGAAGATTAAAGGTTGAAGGTTCATTACTGGGACAAGTAGAGCACGAACTTTTGCAAAGTGCCTCATCGATTAGCATCATCTCTTGACCTAAAAGAGAAACTCTAAGGAGAGCTGATAGGAAGTTGATTCCTGCTGGAGTTTATTGCTATTAAGTATTATTATTACTATTATTGATTTTGGCTCATTATTTTACTCTATAAAAAAAAGAAGAAGGAAGAAGAGGAATGAAAGAGTTCAATGGGCTTTCCATCAGCCTGGCTCCAGGTAAGGCTATTCACTTTGAAAGGCAAAACAGAGTTGCACATACAGATACTATTAATACTTCCTTTCTAATTAAATTCCACAAGAAATTGTGCAGGATATTTCTGTCCCCATACTCATTCTAGTCCCATCATCTTTTGATTAACTATCCTCATGCAGTAGGAATTAAGGTGTGACCTCTAACTTTTTTTGAGAGATGTGCTGTTTTTAATATTAACAGCTCCATCTTTCCATTGTTCCTTGAGCAGGGTTGAGAGGAGAAATATAATTACACACAATGGGGGTATAATTCATACATTAAAAGTGACATTAAAATGATAGGTAGCAAAATATAACAATATAACAGCTTGTCTGTCACTCGGTTATGGATTGCTGGCACCCTCCAACCCCATTACAAACACGTCCCTGGAGGGAGCGCAGCAGGAGGACGTGAGCGAGATTAACGCCAGCGGAGACCTCACGGTGCTTGGTTGCACGGGGCTGCCTCGGCAGGGAGCTCCGATTTAAACTCCTCTTGGGGCTTTGCTTCCTGCAGGCACCTCGTCCACAGCCCACAGCTTGGGCACCCACGGGTCCTGCTCTCCTGGCCACGAGCCGCCCCAACGTTGCAGGTTCCTGCAGCGGAGTCCCAGCGCTCCCATCAAGAGATAACGCTACGCGGTGTGATGGATCTGGGGCACGGCAGCATGCGGGAGAGCAGCTCTCCTGCCCACAATGTCGCCTCCTCCCCAGAAAAGCGAGTTGGCCCTGGCAGCGAGAAGCCAAGCACCCATGGGCGGAGAGGCACGTCAAAAGGGCTGTTTGTGCGGAGCCGGGCTGTGGGTACCAGCCACTGCGGGGTAGGGAATGCCCAGGCCCAGCTGCGGCTCTGCCTGCCCGCGGGAGCTGCAGCCCAGTTTCTCTTAGACCACTTGTACATAGCTGCAGAGAAACCAGCGCAAACCCCCATACGTGCAAATTTGGGGATTTTTTCTGCTTAGCTGCAGGGTGCTGCTCCCTGTTAGCATCACCAAAATGATGTTTGGAAACTGAATTAGGGCGTCATCTGCTAAATGCACCAAGGTCCGGCATCCTTCCCCTCCCTGCGGCTGCTGGGCAGTCCTCTGGGGCTCTGCATCAACTCTTGGGAGAGGTTTGTGTGCTGCCCCAGCCAGCCGGGCTGTTGATTTGCCCTAATGCGACCTGTTTGGGCTGAAGTGAGTGAGAAAATGTGTATGTTGTCCCCCGGGCAGGGAGGCACAGCCTCCCCCAGGCCTGGAGGAGGAGGATGCTGCCCATAGCAAACTCCAGTGTGCGCTTTCCTCAGACTGCAGAGAGCTTTCTGCTGAGCGCAAGTGCTTTGGTAACAATCACCATGCTTTATCTAGTATGAAAATCAAATTAACTTAAGCATATGCTTATATTTAAGCATAACTGACTCCTTGGTTAATCCCCACAAAGAAAAATCTCTGATCACTCCTCTCTCGATAACCTTGCAACGCCGGGGCCATGCTGCACTGCCTGCTTGAGCCTCACAAAGTTCAAGCCTTCACGTTCCTCAAACAAACAGTAAACATTGCTTTTGACGGCAATTAGCTAATGTTCAATTAAAATGGTATTTTTTTCAGGTCCAGTTTTGAGACCTGAAGATCCTTATGGATTAAATACAGGTGTCAAAACGTCAGTGGAAAATGCACCTGGGGCTGTACCTGAGAGTCTGAAAAGATACAGCTCCACGTGGGAAGGAAGGTTAAAATCCAGAAAGATCCAGCCTGAAACCTTAACAAAGCAGCCAGCAAAAGGCCAGCAGCAGGAGCTTCATCGGACTCACAATATTCTAGTACCTAAAACATGTAAATTGTTCATTTTTGGCCGGATAGCAAAATGTGTATTTTAAGAAAGGCTTGTTTTGGAGAGCACCAGCTCTCCCTACCCCCCGCTTCTTACACCCGCAACTCTCATTTAGACACCAGTCCATGAACAGGGAGGTGTGACTCCCAGTTCTTTTATTCTCTTTTTGTTTTCATTTTTCTCTTTTTTTTCTTTTTTAAACATAGGATATTTCAGTCCATCCTTTGCCACTCCTCACTGTATAAACGCAAGGCATTAACTGACACCAGAAGGAAGGTTTTGCTCCGTTAATTACAGCAGCCCCAGTTCTTTAGGAGCCGCGTGGAGCAGCGCGCATCGCAGCAGCCCCTGTGGAAAACAGATCAGCGACACCGCGCTGCGCTTGCTTAGGCTGCGGCACCGAGAGCAGCCCGAAGGAATTAGCTTTTCTTGATGTCAAAAATTAACTGGGACAAACAGTACTTGCCATGATGGCTACCCCAAGTAAAAGCATCATATGCTTTTTGTGGCAGAAATTTTAACTGGTTTGATCTGTAATATCCGCATCGAGGACACCCATTGTCACCGTGGCGCAACAGCCCACCCAAACGGCAGGACGGGGGTGACGGCGGCAGCGCCCGTCCCTGCCCCGGGACCCCCATCCCATGCATGGTCCTCAATCTCAGTCCTCCAGTACACTTAGAATTAAACAAAATTGCTTTCGATGGCACCATATCTTTCAAGTCAGCTGGCAAATTGTGGTTATCAGAGTAATCACAGATGTGCCATTTCGGGCAGAACAAACATAGAAACTGAAACAAGCTTTACTGCACCACGTTGTAATAAACAGGCATCACGTTAACTTCTGGAAACCTTCAGAATGGCAAATGTAAGTCTGAAAATAATGCACTTCTGGAAAATGTAGGACAGTTGGGATGTGAGGATAAATTTTGTGATTTATAGCCAGCTGTAGTTCTATGAAGACTTGGAATTTCACTCTATTTTCCTCAGCCTGCTGGCTATTGAAGCTGCTTCCCTGTTGGTTGAATAGGCAAAAGGAGGGTGGCTGTCACCTTGAACCTTTCTGGGAGTAAGCTGGTCTTTAAACAACAAAAATTTAAAATATTGGGTTATGCAAATGCATAAATATTCCAAATATTTGTTCTTCTTGTTCCCCATGCAGTAACACCCACAACTACCATTTCATACTCCTGAACCCGGCACAGCCTGAAGAAGACTATTTAATGGTACCCATGGTATGGACAGACCTTCAATGTGCTGTACCCCATGCAGTGCCGCTGCCCCGGGGCGCCCTAAGAGAAGGGCAGCCTGGTATGATTGCACAGCATGGGGGGTAACCAGCTAGAAAATCACTCCAACACCCCAGCTTTAAGAGGCTCTTTTACATTAAAGACTAAATCTGTCTCTCTGCCTGGTAATTACGCCAAGATTACCACCATGGCATTCAGAAAAACAGGCAGCTAGGATCCTTCGTAAGTTATATAGATATAACTACCCTTTTATTAAACAAAATATTTACACAGTTAAGATATTTTTGAGCCCTATGCTTCCGTTCTCCACAAAGCTTTTACCTGGATGTGCACATTTTCATGTTTTATTGTTAACAAAAGATTTAAGGGCATATCTGAGGGTTTAGGCAGTGGAACCAGAGAGCTCTCCATGGACTGTGAGTCATTAGCTGCAGCTTCCAGCAGCCGAGCGCTGAGACTCTGGGGTAAAAACCAGGGCTCTGGCTTTATGTGGGGTGGTCCGCAAATGCCAGAGGGCAGTGGTGCCATGGTGTGGGGGTCTGGCCCCTGTACATCAGCCCCAAGGGGTCTGTGGTCACATCATGTCCTGGGCACCTGGGGTTGCTGTGTCATCACCATGCTGGCATGTCACCTCAGGACTTTATTTATTAAAGAGCATCTTGGCATTTGTTCTTTTCGCACATCCTAACATCCTCAAATGATTTGAGAGGGCTGTTCAATACACGTGGTTTGGCAGAAAATAAAACATAGAAAAGAAGATACAATGCTCACTTTTTCCAAGACAGCCTGGGGTCAACCTCTACACTTGTTCATTTGGGGTTTCTTCTATACACCTTCCACTTGCAATCACCAGCCAGTGCTCCGGCATGGTCAGGCTCCTCACCCATGCACTTGCAAGAGCAATCTCAGTGCACAGATTTAAAGGCTGGCATTGAGGAAGAACTTTTCCATTAGAAGTGCAGGAACAAGCCATCTCCAGAGATACTCCAGCCCTTTTCTCTTTGGTTTTCCCTACCACGTGAGGCAAGGAGCTGGCAATAGTCTAAATATGCCTGGGCCTGTTTCACAGCAGGAAGACAGACTGAACCGTTCCTGAGATCCCCTCCAAACCTGTGCTCCTGTGGTTAGCTGGTCCTAAAGCTTCCCAAATCCCTTCATGTCAAAGTTCATCAACACAACTGTTTGTGCTTTAAGTGGATAATCTGCTCAGCCTTGTCAAGGCAAGTAGTGTATTTCAGAGAGCTACGGGCTCCTCATTGAGGAGGTTTTAAGACTGGCAGGTTCGTGTACTTTCTGGAAAAGCAGCATGGTAGAGACACAGAGCCCTGTGATGTGAGCATATCGCCAGCAGCGAGCTCCAGAGCTCGCCTCACACTATTTACATTTCCCTGCAAAATTCGCATGCCATCCCAGGTAGCCAGAGCACCCCACTGCTGCTGATTCTATGATTCTATTGATTCAAGGCTTGGTGAAAGGAAAGGATTCTGAGACACCTGGGAGGTCACAGGTGCTCACAGGTGACAGGCAAACGTAACAAATCTGGAAAAGAGCTGATAAGTTCTCCTGTGCATCGACAGCATGGTTCTCCATGTTGCCTTCGCAAGCTCCAATAGACCACCTCTCATATACAGTGTAAATGAGGCTGTGTTCTGGGGATGATCACTGGAAAATGAGCTGAACATCTGGTTCTTCCAGGAGAATCAATGGCAATCGCAGGCACTTGGCTCCTCTGGAAATGGACAGTGCTTTGCCTTGCCTCTCACAAGGGCAAGAAGTTGTTAAATCACATCGCTGTTGTTTGCAATCCAGCCCCTGGGCCAGCACGGCCATGGACCCAGCCGGCACATCCTGCATCTTCTTCTAGCCATGATAGATCTGTTCTAAAAACACATTACAGAACTGTTTAGTGGTTCTGAGTAATTATTCCCTGTGATACTATTTTCCATAGTTTTAAGAGCCAGTGATTTATTTTACTGCTGTCCATCTATTAGATTTTCATCTCCTCAAGAACGCAAGTGCTGAGAAGGAGATGGTACAGGCTCCCTGTACATGAAGCATTGGCAATAAAATCTTGCAGCAAGTTTTCATTTTCTGCTTTCTTGAGCTAAGTTTCTGGAGGACTGACATCCATTTGTCAAAAGGCATTATTATGAAGCGATACCTATGAGCACTGATATTGACTTACTGTCTCTGTGAAATTTCTTCTCATCTCTTTCCAACGGAGCTGAACACAAAGCTGGCACCCTCTCCAGGGAGCAATTCAAATAAACTTTTAAGCTAGTACCAATGCCCAGTGCACCTCCTTCCCGGACTACCAAGACTTGAAGAAACTTGCTGGGAAGAGCTGTGAGATGCACTCCCTCCGATCCGGAGGGGACACTGCTCCGGTGCCATCCTCTGGGCACTGGTCACCCAGCGGACGAGTTATCACTCTCACCCACATGCACATCTCCCAGGAGACAGAGGAACACCCTCTGCAGCACGAAAGCACCCTCTAAATTCAGAAATGGAGCTGAAAAAGGGGCATAGTGTTTGCAGGAACTGCGACCAAAGGAGGTGACCACGCTGCAGAGGGCAGGGCTGGCTCACAGCACACAGGTGTGGATTTCTCCCTTCTTCTATTTGGCAGAGCAAGCCAGTGCCTTGGCAGAGGAACAGAAGGGTGAGAGTGGGGCAAACCTGAGATTGCCATCTGCTCCAGGCAGGCCAGGCAGATTCAGGAGTGTAATGCCCTGTGCCTTCTGCCATGTCCTTGGCCTGGGCAGCAGCGAGGAGCCAGCGCACCCATGCACCAAGAGCCTGTCTTATGGCAGTGAGGGTCTGTGACCATAGGCTGTCATTTGTCACAGGGGCAGGAAAAGTTTTGGCCGTCTTTTGTCATCTCTGTCTGCCACTATCCCTCCTTGTGCTGGAAGAAGGAGGTCAGCCAGACCCACACAATTAGAGGAAATTGTATAAGGTTGACCTCGTACCCTGCCAGGTCCTTTCAAGCGTGGGCAGTCTTTATCAGTAGCAGCACAGAAAACAGAAGAGATGTGCTTATAGGTGGGAGAATGAGATTGTTAAGACATTTTTTCCCTCACTCTCCACAAACTAAGATAGTATCTCTGCCACTTGGGTGAACTTAGGTTATTCGTGCTCATATCTGGCAGCCCGTGGTTTCCTCCTTCATCTTGACTTCTGCTATTTTCATTCTGTGATGTCTGTACTTTTGCACTATTGGGAGTGGATTGTGTGTGGATCACTAACTTTTGGACAGGTCAGCTATCTCAGCCTGAGCACCACTAGATGGATACTAATAAGAGGAAACGAATACATCAAAGAAAATTCTCTCTTTTTCTCCTCATATCCCTCTCCCAGGCACGCTGCTTTCTTCTTCTCTTGTTGTTGCTGCCCTTTCTCACTCTGCGGTTTTGCTCTGATTTCTGAAGATGGTGCTGTACCAAGACGAGGTGAAGATTGACTTTTCAGGTCTGCTGGAACTGCCCAAATGAGCCTGCGTGGAGCCTCCCCTTCAAAAGGGACGAGGTAAAGGGGATAATAGATGCTAGAAACCACACACAAAATTTAACAAAACAATTAGAGCCGTGGCTGTTAGGAGCCGGGTGACGGTGCTGTGGGGAACGCATCGGCAGAGTGTGGAAGTGGCTGTTTGAAGAAAAGATCTAAACCCTGGAGCGCATTGGAGCCTCCAGTCCAATTAAGTCATTTGACAGCTGGACATGGCTGTAGCTAATATTTGGCCCAGATGGACCTAGATAAGAGTAGCGTGTTTATCGCTTCCTTGGCAGAAGGTGAGTCACAGGAGCCCTGGAAGAGCTGAGCAAACACCCCTTCATTTTGCACAGCTGCAGGAGACCCAAGAGTGGAAAGCTGCGGGTCACTGTGGCTGCTATAATAGTTTTTCTGAGGACATTGTCCAAATATAAAATCAATTCCTCTTTATTTGTAAGCGATGGAAGCTGGTACATGATGTGACTGACCATTATATCCATAACAACTGTGTACTTGCTCTACCTGCCAATATGCCATACCTAACTCAACCCAGTGACACCAAAGAATTGGTCATGCAGAAGCGTTGGGGACCAGAGTCTCTCTGGACACACTGATCACAGCTGGGGGTATACACGGGTCTCAGTTGCATTGGTGGAGCTGTCACTGAGGGCCTAATTTGGCCAGCAACATCTTTGCCACTGATGGCAATCCCTGGAAAGGAATTGCTCCAGCTTGATTGTCGGGCTGGCTCACAATGGCCACAGTTGGGGAAAAACATCCCTTTACCAGTAAAAGGAGTAAACAGAATTTTGAATCAGCAAGATACAATAAACCTGCATCCCCAAAACACTGTTTCTACAGCACCGGCACTTTGAGGACTTCCAGGGCAAAAAGCAAGTATCTCACGTGGCAGAGGGAACGTGCTGGATGAGAGCTCGTGTTTCTGCTGCGCTGTCAGATTACAGGAGACCAGGCTCTAAAGCTAAGAAATTTGGTGGTTTGGACCCAGAAATTCAGAGTAGTTGGGCCTTGGGAACTTAGTGGAAGCCCACAGGATCAGAACCCAGGACAGTCTCCCAAGATCACTAGGTTTGCCTTCTTTGGAAATACATGAAGCTAAAAATGCCTCATGTGGCAAAGGTCTGCCAGGCCACTGAGCATTTGGTATGGCCTGGGGAGCAGGGTGGCAAACCTGCTCATTGCCAGCAGCAGGGGCAGTTTGTGAGGAAGTTAAGGATGCACAGAACACTTGCCTAAGCCCTTCCTGACCTCCTGGCTTTTTCTCTTTTCTTTCTTTTGCCTTGTCCAACTGAAGCACCAGCCATAGCAACAGTGGTGTGGAACAAGGAAGAAGGACACACAAACTCCCCCAGTCCAACCCAAAGGGCTCACCCTGCCTCAGCCACGTCACTAACAGGCCTGGGCACAGCAAGCAGTTGCTGGAGGTGCCGTAATCTGCAAAGGAGCCCTGAGACACGGCCCACACCAGAGAGATGTTCCCAAGCTTGTGATTAAACACAGTGGAGAGAAGGAAACCAGAAGTGCATGACAAATTAATGGCTTTGCAATTTGTCAGTACAGTGATGGTGCGAGCTGGGGTACACAGCCCAGACTGCCTGCACCAGCCTCCAGGCACTCCGGGCATATAATGTGTGCTTGAAAGACAGACTTTCAGAAATAGCTTTCAAATCTGTCTTCAAAAACTGTAAGCCCTCATTAAACTAATTATTTAAATCTGTTAAGCATCATTTGTACTATCTTAGCAAACAAGTGAGTGCAGAAACACTGAGCTTTGGTGCCCAGTTGCTTCCTGGACTCCTTTATGCACAGGTTATTGTTTAAAGCTGTTTTAATGGCCATATGGCCCGTGCTAAGTAAAACTGATCCTTCCATTAGTGCTACTTGGAGATGGTGTCTCACTTGTGGTTTCCGTTTTTCAGATGCATTAATAACTGCAGCCCATATTAAATCCCAGCACCAAGGTGTGGTTATTAACAAGCCAGCGGGCAGCTCTGCCAACTTGTGCAGAGCCAGCCTGACCCGTGGCCAGGGCTGGTACCTGGGAATGGTACCCAGGGATGGGACAGGCTGCCTGCCGGCGAGCTCGGGCTCTGCTCATGGAGCTGCACGTCACCTCAGACAGACCCTTCAATGGGCAGCGTGTGTATAATTCTATACACGTGGGTCAAACGCACACATGAGCTGCAGCTGCAGGTCTGGGCACCAGCTACGGTCCCAGGGACAGCACTGCCGGCATGTCCTGTGCCCGTACAGCTGTATCTCCCAAAACCTCGTGCCCACGCAGGGCTGGCCAAGGAGCCGGTCACCAGCTTGTGCTGCCACCACCTGCCGTCACCCCCTTCAGCACAATAGCCCAGGAACCCCAGTCTTTTCTTCATGCTCTTGACTCAGGTTTGCATTTCCAAATGCATGTTTTGCACAGTATTTCATAGACTAAACACCGGTCACCTCTGACACTGCTTGTTTTTAAAACCTCATTCAATATTTGTATCTGGGGCTGTATTTTCCCTGGTGGTTGTAGCGAGAAATGATGGTAGATTGAAATTTTTCCAACACAAATATTTTCCCAAATGTTTTTTGCTAGCTGAAAAGTTGCACATGGGGAAAAAAAGCAACAACAAAATTAAAATCTTAGAGACAGTGGGTCACAAAACACCCACCCGCACATCAGGGTGCTCCCACTCCGGTGTCGAGGAGCTCAGTCACCCACGGCAGACGTGTCAGCCCAGCCATCTCCCTTCAGCCACGAGCAAACACCATGATTGCACCCAATGGGAAATAAGGATACCACAGTTTGCTGAAGAAGGTGATGCCCAACTTTGCCAACAGCACTGGTGCAGATGTTCCCACCTCCAGAATTTTTCTGTGCACATCAAGCTCAAAGAAAGGAGGTCAGTGCTGCTTTCCAAACATCTCTGGTGAGAGATGGGACAGGTAGACATATGCAACCTGAAATGATCGTGGTGCAGGTGCCAGGGAGACCTTATGAGGAATGGACCACAGATGAAGAACGTCCTCTGATCCCAACAGTACTGGCCTCGGCTGTCACCAGGCCACCACAGCCCCTCATTGCCCAGGCAGAGATGAGCCAAAATGGAAGAAAACCCAGACCACTTTTCTCCAAAGCAGCATGGGAATGCTCATACATTCCCATACACCATTGGGATGTCTCTGAGGGAGCTAAGGGACATCGGCAAGTGGGAACATGGTCCCCATTTCAAGGAGATATCACCTGGGATGTGCCTGCAGCCCACTGAACCACATCTCAGAATTTCCAGCACTCATTTTTGGAGGAATTGGCTGTCTCGGGCCTGCCCACAGCAAGTCCCTGCATTCTGCCAAGCCCCGGCGGTGGCACAGCCCTCCCACCGGCCCACACTTGGCCACCCCCGCGTCTCTGAGCTCGCCCCGTTTGCTAACATCCCCATTAGCTGGTAATGACTAACATTTAGAAAACATATTTCCTCCCACACGGTTCCAGAGGGGTTTGCAAACTGAGCGACAAGAGCTCGGCGCAGGGACTGCTCAGCTCTCTGGGGTGAAGCGCGACAGCTCCAGGGTGCAGCTCAGGAGGAGCCCCATGTGCCAGCACTGCTGTGGGACAGCGGTGCCAGCGAGGGGCTCAGCACCAGGCATCGGCTCCTGCAGGGGGCCAGGGCTGCCCCTGGGGGAAGGCAGCTCCCAAACCAGGCCAGCATCTCCAGCGGTCACCGGTGTCCCCCAGCAGCACTGCACCCCAGCGTGGTGGGTGCCTGGTGAGTGACGGCTGCCCCGGGACCACCAGCGCCATGGGGAATTTCACAGCACAGCACCCACTGCCCCAAACCAGCCACGGGGGCCGGGAAAGTCAGCGAGACAACAACCGTGGCAAACTTCTGCTACTTTCCTAATTTTCTAAATGTCCGGCCATTAAGTGTTTATTTCGAATTCCTTGCCACAGAGTCATTACGCATTCAGGTGGGGAGGAAAGTGAGCTCGGCAGGAGGCTGACAGTAATTCTGCATTAGTTAAGCATTAGCTGACAGATGTACAAAGCAAAGCCATTACTCCCGTCAGCCGCTCTGCCCCGACTCCTGGCCCTATTGTGGGGCTGCTCCAACCAACAGCTCCAGAGCGCCACATAAATGCAGGGACGAAAGCCCGGCAAGAGGGGGGGTCAGTCGTAATTAGAGCTGAATGAAAAGGGGAGAAGGATTTTGTCTGGAACACAATTTCGCAAAGTGTTCCCATTGCATTTCTTTATTTCAGTGCTTTTCTGTTGCAATGTCACAGATACAAACCTTTCCGAACGCACACAAGCCACTTGGAGTGGCCATGCCAGAAGTAATGACATAGACTTCAGGATGCTAAATATTAAACAAATTTGAATTTATTTGAAATTCAGCCCGCTAGTAATGATACTGTAAAACCGCAAGAACTCCCTAGAAAATTTGGCCTCCAAATAGCTTTGACTAAATCACTTAATACACACTAATCACTAGGTACTATTAATAGGAAAAGAAATACTTGAAGAGATCACTCAGTACAGCCAGGATTCAGAATTACAGAAAAGATCAATGCTGCTTTTCTGCAGAGTAAACTTTAAAAAACATTAAATACATAGAAAATCAATGCAAATTACAGTTCCCTATGATTACTGTTGTTGGGTGCCAAATCCAAGACACATGGAACAAGTAATTAATTCTCCGCAGTATTTCTGTACCACTCCATCCTAAGCCTGTCCGAGCCACTGTCCCATCACCAGAGACCCCATGGTTAACAAACACACTCAGGACTATCAAGAACACATTTGAAGTACGGTAGAAAATCAAACTGCTGTCTCAGACAAGTCCTTGTCTGACAGACAGACAGAGTCTCAGACAATTCTTTCCTATCACATATTATTTAATGCAAAATTATGTCCAGGAACCTAAAGAGTATATTATAAATGCTTAAAGATTAATATAATAAGAAACAAACCCTCCACAGCCCACTGATGTGCTGTTTAGCAGATGACGCCCATGTTAAAAGGTTTTGTGCAAGCAAATGCAAAGAGACAGTGAGAACAGGACTCACACTCTCTGTGTCAGTCTGTGAGGTGCCCTGTAAGTACAGAAAACAAGGGTCAGGAAGAATTAAAATGTACCACTATCTGTGATCCTGATGAGACTCAACTTATTTTCAAACACCTGAACAAGATCTGCTGACGTTTCTAAGCAATTTATCCCTCCTGGTACCAGTTCTTGCTAATTTTGCCTCCAATTCTGCCACTGCTGTGCAGCTTCAGTGCTTTTCCTCTCTGTGAGACTAAAGACCCTACAAGGTCACAGTTCGCTTTAGGATCTGTGTGGAAAGGCACGAAACAAAGCTCACACCCCACTGCCGTGCTTCTTCCCAACACACAGAGCCTGTCTCACCTTCTTTCCCCCCTGCTTTAACTACTTGGACATCACCCACGTTTTCATGATTGGCTTCAATGTTTTATTACCCTGCACCACTTTCTGTTAAACCATCCTTTATCATTTCCCACCCGCCTGTTAGACGCTCCCCTTAATAAATTATTAAAGCATGTGTTTAGATCACAGAAGCAAAGAAATTAGATTACATTGATCCGTGGCAATTTGCTCCCATTCCATTTCTTCATGAAACAACATCCCTGCTCTGCTTCATTCATCTCGGACTTCAGCACCGAGCTCTCCTCCACCGTTTTCATCAGCTCAGTGTGTGGCTGAGCTGGGAGCCGGGGTGGGCACAGGGCAGGGGACACCCTGTGTGACAGGGATGCCCAGGGGCTGGCCAGGCCATGTCCCCAGCTGCTTTGCAGGATGGAAGGGAGTCCCCACAGAGCAGGTTATCAAACTGGAGAAGGGGTATTTCCTTCTTCTGGCATTCCTTTTCTCTTTGGCAGCATTTTTCCTAAAGAGGAGACCAGGTGGATTTTCAATTATTTTCAAGACTTTCCCGAAACACCAAAGTCTCCGTACAGCCTGTGGTGGTGGTGGCGGCACAACCGCGTCCCACAGGACTGTGGTGGGGACAGGCAGCTGTAGAAGGGGCTCCCAAATACAAATGCATTGGGAAGAGATTGTAAGAGAACTTCTATTCTTTTTTGTCCATGGACAAAAAAATGTTTAATCCGCATGCCCCAAACTTGGTCCTTCTCCAGAATACTCTAGGTATCTCATCCTGTTATGTCACTTTTTCGACACAACAATTTAATTTCAAACGGAAAGGGGTGACCTCATTAATGTTTATCGGTATGGAAAGGGGCAGTGTCAGGAGGATGGAGCCAGGCTCTTCTGGGTGACAACCAGTGACAGGACAAGGGGCAATGGGTGCAAACTGGAACACAGGAGGTTCCACTGAAAAAGGAGAAGAAATTTGTTTGGGGTGAGGGTGTCAGAGCCTGGCCCAGGCTGCCCAGGGAGGTTGTGGAGTCTCCTTCTCTGCAGACATTCAAACCCGCCTGGACCCCTTCCTGTGGAACCTCAGCTGGGTGTTCCTGCTCCATGGGGGGATTGCACTGGGTGAGCTTTCCAGGTCCCTTCAACCCCTGACACTCTGGGATTCTGTGAAAACGGTGAGAGATGTGTCACCTGCAGGGTAGCATAACTAAACATGACTAAACCGAGCCTGTGCCTCCAGGGAGCTCACAGTTCTGTCATCAGGAGGGATGGAGGTGCCCCATCCCGGTGGGGTGACGCTGGGACCCCCAGCTCTTTCTGCAGGGAACAGGGGCCCATGTGGGTGCCGAGGATCACAGCTGAGCCTGGCAGTGGCTCCAGGCCGGCACTGCCCTCCTGGCTCATTACAGGTGATGCACTACATGGGCAAAACCCACTGAGTTTAACCGACTTACCTCTGTGAGGAAATTCATCTGGATCCAGCTTGGTGTATCCAAAGCAGAATAGCTATTTCTGACCAATTGAATCCATTATCATCCTTATTCCAAGCTCTAAAATTAGCCCAGGCTGAAAGTACAGATGAGCACTAACATTAATCAGGTAACTCGGTTTGTGCCTAAGCACGGGAGGTGGCTTTGCGCACCAGTGGGACGGAGGGATGTTTTCCATGGTGAAAAACTATTCCGCTTGTGAGGGGATGCAGCTTTCCAGGGCAGACAGACGCAGGCCAACCAATCCCACCGCAAGGTCCTGCCTTCGCAGGACTCTGCTGCCAGGTCTGGGCCCTTTGCAAGGGGACGCTGGATGTGTCAACCCCCCAGCAGCCCCGCTGTACCCCAGGCCAGGTCACCCCCAGCCACAGCCATGCTGTGGAGAATGGAGCAGGTCGTCTTCTTAGAAGAGTTCTCAGTTCCCCAGTAAGATATTAAAAGGGACAAGTTTCATTATCAAAATTGGCAAGAATAATTACATAGCTGTACAAATAGGAGCAGCCGGGGCACATCTCTTGCACAGAGCCCAACACCACGCTGCAGAGCCTGCGAATGCAAATTTTGTTACCTTCCCACATCAAAAAGTGAAACGCAACACTTTCCTTTAGAGCCCCATCTGAGGCTTGCAAGTAAAGAGTTTTCAAGCCCTCTCCACCGCTGCGGGAAGGCAGGAGAGAACCAGATGTGCAAAGGGGGCTGGAAAAAAATCAGCTGTTTAAGTGCTGTTGCATTTATCAAATCTTTCAGTAGTATATTTGGGAGATTCTTAAAAGATGAGCCAGCCTGTGTTTGCTACATGTTATCATAGCAAATTAAAGTAATGCACAATTTTCTTACAGGTTCTGGGATGTCTAGGCAGGTACAGTGCCTTCTGCACAGGAGATGTTGTTTGTTTCTGATCTGGGGCATTTTTGTTTGCTTGTTTTCAAAGCAGAAGCAGCTGGCAAAGACCATTTCCCTTTCTGACCCACATCCATTTCAGTGTTTGAATGGAAATTTCCACCCTTTTAACCAAATTTTTCATTTCATTACACGTCCTCTTATAAGCTCCAGGTAGGCAGCAGAACAAAGAAACATCAAGGAAACCCAGAAACAACCTTGTGCCCCTCTCCTCCCCAGCTCAGCTACGCAAGCTTTCAATGGCAGAACAGAGATGGAGCACAGACACAGAGACAGAAGACCTTTGATTTTGCCCAGATAAAACAACTTTAAATCAAAACTCCAATTTTAATCAAGAGAGGGCTGGTGATTTTCCAGCCTCGTGGTGTTGCTGAGCCCTCCTGTGTCTCCTCCTGTTGCTGAAGGGCAGGTGGGGGCTGGCCAGGGAGCTCAGTCTCCCAAAGCTGCTCTACCCTTGAATCCAGGGAATGAAGTTCTCTGTCATGCGGCTCTACTTTTCCTTTCTTTTTTTTCCTTTGTCATCTCCCAGAACAGGCTTCACACCAAATGGAGAAAAATACTATAGAATATGGTATTTATACAGATCAGTATCAGTGAAATGATTAAGAACTTTTAGCACATTTTTCTAATGTAAACATCCTGACCTCCATCACAACCATCCCGATCTAGCTGAGCAGGACTCAGATGCGTTATTTTAATTTATCATCTTGCTTTTTCTTTTTCCCCCTTTGCTTTCTCTTTTTTGAAGGTTTCCAGCAGCAAACTCCGACCCCCCTCACCGGTGTCCCTGCCCTCCCCCCGCAACACGGCCCTTGCTCGGCCCTGCGCTGTCCGGACCGCGCTTCGAGGAAACGCGGGTCTCGAACCGCTGATTTCGGGTGACTCCGCGGCCACCGCCAGGGGGCGGCTCCGCCCCCCGCCCCGCCCGCTCCCCGGTGCGCCGCTGCCCCCTGGCGGCCAGAGGCGGAGCACGGCTGGCGGCGGGGCCGCGGGGGCTTCCCCCCCCGGGGACAAGGGGTGATGGTTTTAAACTAAAGGAGGGAGATTCAGGCTGGATATGAGGAAGGAATTGTTGGCCCTGAGGGTGGTGAGAGCCTGGCCCAGGTTGGCCAGAGAGGCGGTGGATGAACCATCCCTGGAGACATCCCAGGCCAGGCTGGACGGGGCTCTGAGCAACCTGAGCTGGTGGAGATGTCCCTGTCATGGCAGGGGGGGCACTGGGGGAGCTGGGAAGGTCCCTCCAACCCAAACTGTTCTGTGATTCTATGGTGCCCTCTAGGTTTCCCGCAGGTTTTCCGGCTGCACCAGCAACAGCTGAGACAACACAGCACCTCTGGGCTTTCTCAAACCCCCGCAGTAAAGCAAAGCCCACGTGGGTGCTGCTCCAGCCTTGGAATGCTGTCAAAAACTTTAAAAATAACCCGTTTGTCCTAACGAGCCCCCGACCTCTCCCATTCACTCAGAAGTCACAGCTTTCCTCACCCCCACAGCCTCTTCCTACAAGGCTGGAAAGCTGGCAGCAGGCAGGTGAGCGGGCAAGGCAGAGCCCAGAGAGGTACAGCTGGGGGTCAGCAACTTCAAAAGTCACAGAGCAGGGTTTCATGAATAAAGGGCTGTTTTTCCCTTCCCTCAGAGCCCTTAAATCACCACTTTAGGGCTCAAGCCATGTGGGCAAACTTTGAAGGAACAGCCCAGCGCTGGAGAAGATGAAGGTGCTGAAGGAGCCATTCTGCAAGCCCAGGTGTGACAACCCCAATAGGAAAGGCACTTGCAGGGCTAATTAATAACACCATCTTGGCTATTGCCAGGGGTGTAAGCCCAAAATCATTAGTTTATCTATTCTCTCTATCCATTCCTCTGGATGATTTCTCTAAAGCACATGACATTCTTGTCAGCAAGGGTAAAAAGCTTCCCAGTTATTAGATGTCTTTCCTCTGCTGAGGTACCTGGACACTCATATCACATCCAATCATCTTTTTGTGAGAAAAATCAATCTCTTAAAACTTAACAGCATGAGGCTTGTTTTCACAGCCACGGCTTGTTTCTCCCAGTGTATCCCCAAATCCTCCCTGAAAAATGGACTCAAACCAGGCAATTCTAGTATTTTTTTCTCCCAAACCATCACCAGTAAAAGTGTTCCCCCTTCTGCTAATGGAACCGAAAGAACAATAAGCCGCGCAGGATTGTATTTCTTTCTTTCACCGCAGCACAGCACTAATTCTTGCAGCTGCAGCTCCAAAGCACCGTCTCCCACCTGAAGCACAACTGGCCTTCTCTGCACCCAGATGTGCAGCAAGCGCCGGCTCCTGCCTGCGGCTGGGTTTGCTGATTGAGTGGGTGACCAACCGAGTCCGACAGAAACAAAGTCTTTGTTATTTACTGCTTCGCCGCTTGAAAGTTTTGCCAGAAAAAGGGTTGATATCACTTACAAGTGCTCAATCTATGCCACACAGGCTGTGCTTGGCTTGACAAACCAACCCATGCTGCCCACAGCCCCTCTCTGCATCTGACCTTTCCACACGTTGTCGGCAGCAGAAATTTCAGTAAGATTTAAGCGAATAGCCTAAATGCTTCCAGCAAAAAATGAAAATGTTTGCAAGCTCACAGCTTCCATGAGAAACAAGTTATCTGCTCCTGCAGTTTCAGTGTAGCTCACAAGAGGCAGCAGATACATTTCCAAGAGTTTCTACTTCATTCATCCCATTTGCATCATGTGTCTTGCTTCAATGTGTCTAATTAGTTTACACGAATTACAGAGTTTAGCACTCTCCAAAAGTCAGAAAGAAGACCCAAGCAGACGTTACGGAACTGCTCCACAGCTGGTTTCCACTGAACTGCATAGGAAATTGCTACTAAATAAAATGAAGCAATACAGTAAAGCAATATTGCTACTAAATAAAGCAATACAATAACGCATCTTTTTGCTTTTCATACCCCAGGAAGCCTCACAAAGCTTTACGGACACAGAACAAAGTGTTCAGGCCTTAGGACATGTCCAATTTGAAGGTGTGTGGTCCACCACAAGGTCTCTTTAACACCCATGTGTAGTATGGCACGCTCCCTGATGACAAGATCGGATATTTAAATAAGGACACACCGCTTTCCTAATTGAGTGACTATCTATTTGATAAGGAGCAATGCATCATTGTATTTACCATCAGGGGTTTTTTTTTACCATAGGGAGTGTCTTTGGTCACCACCCAGCATTTGGCACACACTGCACGCAGCCTCCCGTTTCCTCCGACACCTGTCCCTTGTCACCGAGGTCAAAAGAGTCAGAGGATTTGGGGTAGCCATGGCCAGCGTAACAAATTGGGTACTCAAAATGAAGAATCCCCTACACAAACAGGACCCAGTTACAGACACCTTTTACGTGGTTTGCCCAAAGTCACATGGAAAAGCTGTGACAAGCAAGAAGCTCCTGGTCGAGCATTGGGACTTTTGTGATCTCTCAGGCTTAACACAGCCTTAGTGAATTTGAGTCTGTTGCTGACTTATCTATGAGGAGCCTTCCAACTTCTGTAACAATCTCTGCCTTTATTACATAAGGCAGCTTTGATTTTTAAACACTCCAGATATATTGAGGCAAACATCCTGCACAAATAGATGAACACTAATGAAACACACAGAAAACACTGTACACATCAGCAATGGGATTGGAGTTCAGCATCTTCTAACTATCAGCATTGCTAATGTAGCCCCAACACATAAAATCAGCACTGAACACAGGTTACTTACCTTCAATTAGAATTCAACAGTTCCCACCTACTGACACTTGAGTCTGAGATTTACCCAGCAAATCAGGAATTATGACTGCAGAGGATGCCAGCATTCGGCAATGAGCATTTCTGAGTGATTAGTTCTCATGGAAGGGATATTAAGGAGCAGCTAAGACACCAAAGTAGCTCAAGTACTGTCAAGCCAGCACTGTACATTTCATTCACAACAGACCTGAGAAGGGACATTTTCTTCCCTCTACATGTTCCACTTCGATCCCCAAGTGTTACACCCTACTAAACACTATAGAAGGATGATGAAGTACCAAAACCACCCAATAAGATACACACTTTTACAAACATCATCAAAAGTTTTACAACATACCAACGAGCACAAGCAAAAGGACAAGGGCTTTAGGCTCACGCCATTTATTCAGCCCACATATAAAGGAAAGCCAAGCAGCATGTAAATAACTTATTATCACCAGAGAAAATATCTTCCCTGGTCCCTACACAACACACTTATCTTTAGCAAAACTCATTAAAACAAAAAAAAAAAAGCAAACTAAAGCCACATTGAAGTATTTGTGTAAGCCCAACCCTACAGAGGTAACAGTTTGAGAAAGAATACAGAACTAGGAAATGCTTAAAAGAGCTGTATATAAACCCATTAAAATAGTTAATAATCAAGCTTCCATCAGACACTAAAGCAACAACACTCATCACTCAGCAATTAACAAGCCAACCAATATTTGTATTTTTCAACACACCTGTTGCAAAGACCAAAGTTTACTGCTGCCCTACCATGGTCAGGCACATAACCCCCAGCCTCCCTGCTCCCGCTCTGCATTTGGAGAACACTAGAAATCCCTTTTATAAACCAGTAACTTCTCTTTTGCAACCCCACAGCTCACAGGAGTGCTCAGGGGGGCTGAGCGGGCAGGGATCCCCACAGCCCACCAGCGCTTGCACCACGGACACAGCTCAGCACTCGGCCTTTCACAATATGCACAAGCAAAACTGCATTGCTTGAAGCCTCATTTTGCAATTTATAGATCACCTTAGTTATATGCATGATGAAGCAGCTCTTACCTTTAGCAGGGCCTGACGTGATCACTGGCACAGCCTCACCTGCCAGCTGGTGAAGCAACAGGACTAAAGAAAACCCACGCCAAGGGAGCAGCGCACTCCCCTCCCCGGTGTGCAGCGGGAGAGCGCACGCCACGCTCGCTTTGCCTATGGAAATAAAAGGCAAAGCGAGGGCATGGTTTCCTCCCCCTCGGTTGGTCTGCAGCAGCTGCCGGGCTCTCTGCAGCTTTGATCTGCTCAGGCAGGAGAGCAGTTCCAGACACCTCTCTGCCCTCCACGGTGTGTGGATTCCAAGGTGAAGGGCTGGCAGGGAGGGCTGTTCCGCACAGCCCTGACCAGCATGGCTCCCCTTCCCTCCTCAGGTGTGCGGTGTGAGGGAACTGACACCCACTGACTGACTGACTGACACCCACTGACTGACTGACTGACACCCAGCCACCATGGCCTTAGCACATGGCTAAAACAAGTTACATGCCCCAAAACACACGTTTTAAACGAGGGAGTCGCCATCTCTCACCTTGGTTACTCAAACTTCGCCAGGCCCCTGCAGAGCACAGCTCAGTGTTTTCATTTATTCCAGATTAAAGTTCAGATTATTCCATTTAAGTTCAAAACCTAGTCAGATTAGGACTGGTGTTTGTTTGAAAAATACTTCAAGTCCAAGTTTTCTGTCAGAAAAGTAAATCCAGCTAAAGATGTAAGAGTGGAGGATAAAAAAATACAGTGTCTTTAAAATATTTCACCACAGGAGCCCTGAGGACATCTAAATCAACGGTATCACTGAAGATACGAAAAGCATTCAATAATTCAAGCACTCTGGGCCACATGTCGGCCTTAACTACAGATGAAAGTTATCTTTCCTTTTTCTACTTGATCAGCAGAGCAGGATTCTGGTTAAAATCTCATCTGATGCGTTTCTTCTCTGTAAAACACGACGTAGGCCTCAAATGACTACTGCACAACCAAGCAGTTCATAAAATAAACACACTGATCAAAGGATGTTTTAAGAGTGATCCAGCGTCCAGAAGATGCCTCCAACACCAGCTACGCTTTGTATTTATTCCCATCCCCAGGTGCAACATGAAGTTTTGAAGACCAAGAGATGGACACAGCTGGGGAAGCTTCAGCCTCTCCCAGGTCTGGCTTTGCTGAGAAGCTTCACACAGGCCTGTGTCCCACCAGCAGCTCTGAGGAGGGCACAGACACCCCCAAAACCCACAGGTGACTGAAAAATGAGCAGCAACCACAGCTGGGCAAGAAATCTGTCTCTCTCCTTCACTTTTCACAACCAGCAGCCCAACGCTGGGCTGCAGACCTCACAGCCCCAGGCCCCCCGCCATGTCCCCAGCACCCACTGCTTCTTCCCTGTGGGCAGCAGAATCAGCTGCTTTAAATGGCAGCGGGACTCAAATATTTACCTGGTCAAGGGTCAGTTTGCTGCGGTTTTCTCTTTACTCACCTGTGTGGCACCACACACCATCACTGTTCTTGCACGCTCCCCAGTACCATGAACGCTTGTTAAGGACCATTGACCTTTTTAGCCAATTTAAAATTGACCCAAACACCTCATTCAAGGAGAAAGGAGCATTTTCATTTGTAATAAAGTTCAAGACCACTTGTAAGAGTGTGCAAATGGCAGGTCAATGAAAGAGGGATCTAAACTACTCTAAGCTGCTCAGAAGTCTCCTCAGTAAAATAAATTCAAAGTTCACAATTCATTTAGCAGACAATGTTCTACAAGGCTTGTTTGTTGTTTTCATTTGTTTGGTTATGTTTGTCCTGCAGGTTTTTTTTCCTCTTCTCTATTTAAGGGAGTGAAGTTATAAACATGATTTCCTTCGTACACTCTAATTCCACCTGAGTAAGGCTACTAACTTACACCTAGTTCTCTTGAAGAATAAACATCCACAGAAACACTCCACTTGTATCCAAAAGCAGGTGTAAACTGGGTTTGCCTTGGTTAACTCTCTTAAATTTCCTTTTCGCATGTGAAATCAGAGGCTCAAGCTGACTCTAAAGACAGCAACATTAACACCCCTTTTCACTTCACCGCACAGCTCATTTCTGTTCTTCACAGAGCTCAGCTACATTCTTCTTTCCCTCTTGATTCTTCGGCCGTTTAGTTCTGGAGGAAGGGATGGGATTTGAGTGCTGGTGCCTGCTCTCCACAACCCATTCCCTCCCTGCATGTGCCAGAGCAGCAACTGCAACTTCCCACTCCTGCCTCTGGGGACATTTTACACCATGACAAGTAACTCTTCAGCAAGCAAAGCTCACCTCAAAACCTCAAGTGTTAAAACAAAAACAACAACAACCCTTATCTCTTTGGGGGAAGTGGGGAATGATTTTGTGATTAAGGACCTACTGTGGGGCTCAAGAGAATTAGTTCAATTCCAGGCTCTGAAAGAAGCTTCCAGGTTCCCCTGCGAAAGCCCATGCAAGCTCCCGTCTCAAGAATTACCCTGCTGGTGTCCATGTAGGTGTGCAGCCCCAGACATGGAGTACCAACAGCCAAATAAACACACAGGTAGGGCTTAGGTGAGCTGCAATCATGCTGAGGACTAGTTAGCCATCCAAAGAGAGCACTACCATTAGATGGTCACCTACCACAGAAGCCATACTTAGGTTTTTAAAAACATATTAGAGGGAATCTTGAAAAATAATACGTGTTATTACTGACTCCTGGACTGGCAGCTAGCTCCTAATGCTTTTAGCTAGTGCATTAAGTGAATGTAAAAAGCCCCAAAACAAAAATAAGTTGGCAGGTCTTGCAGAAAGACACCACTTAGTTCTCAAGCACAGAACTATTTTCCACAGTTTGCACTGGGAGGAAATTCTGCTCAATTAATATTTACCGTTGGTATTACTTCTTGGCAAATTTATTAATTGATTTAATTCATAGAATGAACAAACTCAGTAATGAAAACACCTAACAACATGAGTTATGATAGAGCAAATCAAACAAGCGCTACCAGAAAAACATAGTATTGAAGTAACTGTGCAACCTGCTAGAGAGCAAAGTGCTCCACTATATAATCCACAGTGAAAGCACTGGACAGCTTGTCTCACAAAAAGAAAAGGATTTAATTACTCTGATATACTGATAAGCACACACATTAGTCTGTTCTTCACTATTCACTATCAGCAGAAATTTTCCTACAATTCTAAAAGCAGCTGTCATACACCCACACCAAAAATCTATCAAATAAAAACTGCTTCCTATTTTGAAGACTTTGCAATCGTTTAAAAAATTGACTCCTTTCTGAAAAATACAATATATTTAATGCATTACAGGAATTAATTTCAGTAACTTAATGAGAGCTTCATATACAACTAAAGCTATTTTCTCTATGAGAGTAATTGCCTCCTTTAGAAGGTAGAAAAAAGTTGCACAATTAGTGTTTCTTTATATTCAATCTAAAAGCAATAATGTAACCTTGAGAGTAACTATTTTTGCAGTTTCTACCAATTATTTTGCATGTATTAAATCCAAGTGTACTTGATATTTCAGCAGAATGGTTGTTAATTTTTTTTAAATCTGGTATTTGATTGCTTGTATGAAACTACAGATTAAGGTGGTTCCTCACTAATTTACCTGACTGCTTTTCTAACTACAATTACTTCAATATCCTTATTTTTTCCACTGTTGTAACTTCAAGCTATAATGGAAGCAAAAACAGTTGAAAATGCAGAACAACCAATCCCAAGCAAATTCAATATTCAAGAGATCAATACAAAACTGCTTCAAAGCTGTCAGTTAATAGGTGAGCAAGTAACACCAACAATTCTGGTTGAGGCTGAAATCAGTCCTTTCACCTTCATCCCTCTATAAAATGCAAAAACAACTGATGGACTTCAATGAATCGAGATCAATTCCATCCATGCCACCCAACACGTACTGAAAGCCCAGGTCTGACCGGACCTGCTCATTCTAACCTAAAGAGTCAGATGAAGTTGAACCACAAAGTGAAACTGGTGACAACGGTATAAAACAGGTAGCTTTATTGTGTGACTGCTTTGCAGCATCTGATGTAGAATTACAGGTACAACACTGACATCCATCAATATTTGTTTTAATAGAAAAGCTTCAAGTTTTTGCAAAGTTCTCACAGGCTGGAACACGACAGAAGGTGACACACATGTGCTTACAGGATGTCCACTATGGCCAACAGTGTCAGCTGTGCCTTCTTAGTTAAGCTCATTGGTGCCATATTGGTTTAACATGAAGAACTGTGACAAAATACAACAACAACCATCAGACAGCTGTAGTTTCTCTATCTGATCACCATCCCCACATGTACTTATATCTTAAAAAAATAAATCCGTTCTCTTCCACCAGTGAAAGTCTAATTGCTATCTTAATTTTTCATGTTACTGTACTATCAAGGCTAATGACTTGCTATAAACTTTTGATTGTTTCATGTACTCAAATGGGTAATCTAACATCCAGCTTCTCACTTCAAAGCAAAATACAGTTCAAATATCTTATTCCTTTTAAGTATGCTGCTTACCTGAGTCAGGTTTCAGGTGAGGGTTCACTGCAAAGTCACCACACTCCTCCAGCTCATCCTGTGCTGCAGAACATCATTAAAATCAAGCAGCATGTCCTGTCCTGATGTCTGATGGGGAAGCATATACACCTGTATTACCATGGATGAGTACACATCTCACCAGTTCTTATTACTGTCCAGGCAACGTGTTTCAACATGAATTGGCCACACACTTCACATCTAACCTAAATAATCCTTATTACAAATTAATGCAATTGCTTATTATTCTATCTACAATGATGCCAAGAGGAAGAGCTTTGAAAAAACTCACATGGTTCCACTAATAACATCTCACAGTTCTAACACCTTTCAGAGGCTGTGAGCTCACAGCTGCTGCACACCCCCAGTAACTCCACAGCACCACATGCCTAATAAGCAGTCAAAACACCCACTTCATTTCACAACTAGAGAAGCACATCAGTACATTTTTATTTTATTTCTATGCCTATAAAATGCAGGGATGGCCAATTACCCACACATTTAACCACACTTATTACTGTAACTCCTACCACAAAAAAAGCTTTGCTCCTTTAAAAGGCTGAAAAATATGCTGAAAGCAACAACTGGCTTGCCTTGGAAATCAAAATAACTTGAAATGTCAACTTGTCTGCTCCCCCTCTAAGCACTGGCATTCTACTGAGTAGAAGCTCAAGCCAACTCCAGGCCTCTCCTCTCCCTCCCCTTGTGACCACAGCTGCTCCAAGACCTCCAGTCCAACTCAACAGACAACTTATTGACCAACACCAAGCAGCTCGTAAGTACAGAACGCAGCTCTGCCAGGCTACCTCACCAGAAACCATTGCCTACAAGAGATGTCAGTCACCCTGTGTCTAAGTCCCTTGCAAATTAGTGCAGAAAATTATTTTCAGTATCTCATTTTCCTTTTCCCCCTGCCCACATCTGCAAAACCAAAGTCCTACAGAAAAGCTGCCAGCCTACCTGCAGCCTCTAGTCATTAAGTCATTAAGTACTTTGTTTAAACTGACTGTGATCCACTCTAACTGAACTACAGGGACTCAGAAAATACATTTTTTTTCCCCACCCTGGAAGAGTTTAACATGAGAACTTTAAACTCAGATGCAGTGATGTAAGAAGAAAATCAGTTGCTTTCAGTTCAGCTTTCCTCTGTTTTTCCAGTTGCCTTAGAAATGAGGTCTTCTTTCTCTCTCCCAATAAAAAAATTAAATCAGGAAGTATGCATATTTTTATTTAAAATCTACAGTAATAGCTCATCATTTTTCTACTTAAATTCTAAATATTCTAATTATAAATTACATTATCATATTTCTACTGTGAACAACATTTCATTTTGGTTGGATGACAACAGTAATAACCACACAGACATCAATATGTAAGTGCTCCAGGTATTAATAACAAGCCAAAGAAACCCATTGGACTTGTTGACTTTAGTAAGCAGTGTGTAACTATTTCAATTTAGAAGCAGCATCCTTCAGGCTGAGATTGGCTTGAAGAGAGAGGGCCATTGTTCATATTATTTAAACAAAATGAAGTTCTCTAGCTAGAACAGATGTGTGGTTGTCAGCATGGGGAAGTTTTTATCTAGAAGTGATTTACCATTATTAAACCAAACAGCTCCAGAGCTTTGTCGCTCACCTGGCACTGGGGAGAGGCCGGGTGTCCCTCCAAGCACAGGCCACTTTGCAGGTTGATGTCAAGGATATCCCAGAAGTCCAAATCTTTTTTGCAGGTGCTGAAAGAAGAGGTGGAAGATTATCCTTTGTATCTGACAGTTCTGTTTGGAAATGGTTTTTGGTTTTTATTGTCAACTGTTTTCAAACAGGAAATATCTGCTTTTGTTTGTATAGGACACTCTTACCTGTGAGGGTCTAAATAAAAAACCCGGCTTAAGAACTGCCAGTTACCTGTCTGAAAACAGGTATAGGAACATACAGAAATGAGCACTGTGGACAAAGCAGTGACACCACACACAGCAGCTACAAATGCCTCAGCCTCTATCCCTTCCGGTGCCCTACTTTAACAGATGTACAGCCACTGAGCTACGAATACCACCATCCCATACGTATTGAACAATGGAGCGCACTGACCTGTAGTGTTACTGAGCTCAGCATGAGCACACTACAAAGGAAAACCCTTCCTGGTGTCCATGCAAACCTGTACACACCAGTTACAACAAACTGACAAACTGGCGTGGAAAGTTAATGCTGGATTTTATTTCTGAGTGATTGTTCATGACAAACATGTTAGACATCGTTTGAGGCTCATTTGAAGCACAGATTTAGTCGATGACCATAATGTAGGTCACTAGTTCTGACACAGTTTGTGCCTAGTATTCATTCCGAGGAATCAAATTCTGCACTAACACCAATAGCTGTCAAGAGTCTACACGTGGTTTCACTTACACTACCATTTAATAAAATAATCCAAGTAAGCAGATATCACAATATTTTTCACTGACTTCCCTGTTTATTTCAATCACTAAAGCAGTATTTAAATGAAAAAAGCACCATACTCTAATTCTACACATCCAAGAATATTCATCTTTAAACCTGAACCGCCCTCACTGTTTCTGCTGCCCTTCTGGTTTTCAATGAGCTTCAGTAACTCAAAAGAATTGCAACCAACTTGGTAACTAAAAGAGAAAGCTTTGTAGAATAGGAAAGGTTCACAACAGGGGAGGGAAAAAAGCCTTTCTAAAATAGCCAGGTGTTCACCTCAACCCGTACCAACTTCAAACAGATGCAAGGACAGTAGTCGAATCTGATTTCAGACTAAGGACATGAAAGGTGAGCTTTATATTCTTATGCTTTTATAATGCTAGAACGAAATCATTTTTAGATAAAGAATGGTATACTCCCCACCTCTCCTATTCTTTCACAGAAAGTTTGCTCTGAAAATAGCATGGCTGAGTTCCAGACTTTCAACTATTATTTGATCACCGCTAAATATTTGCAAGTTCAGATTTTTCCACATCCCATCCATCCACTTGATTGTAGTTCACATAGTATCTACTATGTTTTGTTCTACTTTTATAAGTAAATGTACTGTGGCAAGTGATCAAGTCAGTAATAAAACCAGAAGGAGTTACTTGAAATACAAAATGGAAACACTATTGGAAGAAGAGCCCCAACAACCTCTCATCCAAGGGGAGGTTGAACCTGAGGAAGGGGTGACTGGCCCAGGTGAGCAGCTCTGCCAGGCAGGGGAAGAGCTGGAGTTTTACTCAAGGTATGGCTGGTGATGCTTGTTCATGGCCTTGAAGACAACGGGTCACGAGGACGCAGCTCCAGTTGAATCACACAATCATTTGGGTTGGAAAAGACCTTTAAGATCATCAAGTCCAACCACTGACCTGGCACTGCCAAGTCCACCTCTACCCCATGTCCCTGAGAACCTCATGTCCTTCTGTCCAACCCTCCAGGGATGGTGACTCCAGCACTGCCCTGGGCAGCCTGTTCCAATGCCCCACAGCCCTTTGGGGAAGAAGTTGTTCCCCAGATCCAATCTCAACCCCCCTGGCGCAACCTGAGGTCGTTTCCTCTTGACCTGTTTGTTCAACAAGGCTTAGTTCAAATGAACAAAAGTGGCAAGCAATGCTTCAAAACACAGTAAGAACAGAAGCAGAAGCTTGTAATAATCTCACTATCTCCTCATCACAGAGGGAGCCAAGAATTTTCTGTAGAGTAACTCCTAAGATCAAAATGTCACAGATATTCCAAGTCTATAATTTATGTATATGGCTGCATTTTTTTTTCTTTTAGAGATGTTCTGCTGGATTTTAAGCTTCATAATTAAAATAAGTTTATACACCACTATATTACTGAATTCTGTTAAACCATGTGTTGCATTCTGCTTAATGGACTGATGGATATCACTTGAATGCATTTATGTGTACAGTGTTATTGAAACTTAAATACACCACAGCATTAGCAGATGATCAAATACTCACTTTGCAACCACAGCCCTGAGAGAGCAATTGCCCATTATAGGACTTGTGTCTATGTCCTGTAACATGTCCAGTTCTGTGAAGGATATATGCAACCTACTTCAGGGTGCCCATGCCCATGAATACACACTCTGCCATTGTATACATGCACTTTTGATCTCTAGTGTCTATCATTTATTAACCTATTATTTATGGGGAACGTACCCCACCTTATTTATATCATATTTAAAAGAGAAAAAATATTAATACCTTCAATCATATCATTCCTGGTCTTTGCATAGTCCCTTACTGAGTTCAACTCCACCCCGTCCCAGTATTTTTCTGTATTTAACAGCAATCTAACACCCAGAAGTACTCACACATCTCCCAGAAGTCTCTGGAATGCTGGTGCTCACACTCAAACATGCTCCCAAAAGCTTGAACTACAAGAGCCAGTGCATCCTCCCTATGCATGTTATGATGCTCTGCAGAGAAGAGGCAGCCGGCTTTATCAGCCTTGTGTTCTCAGTTACTTCAGACACAAAAGTACAGAAAAATACAGCTGCTAAGTTCCTGCAATACAGAGATTTTTAAAGCCTTCCATTCAATATTGATACAGCCCACCTGTAGCTGCAGAGGTTTGATTTAGCACCAGTGTATGAACTTCATTTGAAATATAAATTAAAAGCTGTAATTTCTTCTCCCTGCTGTCAAAATATTATTGATCATTCATAATCCAAAGCTAAAATGGAGATGAAGATTCTCAAATGCACACGAGGACTTTCCCAAACACATACGCCTGAAATAACAGGATTAGTACGGATTTTTTTCTTAATTTCAGAACACTTTTTACCTAAACGGAAAACAGGGCAGTTACTTTCCCTCCAGGAAAAAGTACCTTTTTACTATTGTGTTTCTGTTACAAGGAAAGATGCAAAATTTGTAGATCTACAACAAAAAGTTCTGAAACAAAGACAAAAACTTGAATGGTTTTAGCAATTCATTTACATAGAACCAGTGCAAGAAAGCAAAAGTTTAACTAAGCAACTTCTACATAACTTCCTATCATTAATTGTTATCTCTGACAGTTTGTTGCATGCATTTTGTGTTGTTATTTAAGAGGCAGCAGTCCAGGACAGACATTTAATCACCCCATGTATTATGAATTTTTATAAATTAATTAACAAACTATTTCAAAGCTGTCTCATTTTAACTAGGTCAAATTTTGTTATGAAGTGGAATGAATCAGGGTTTAAAATTTTAATGAGTTGCAATTTAAACTGTGGTTCTGAATGGGCACTATTTTAAATGACATCTCCCAAACAGGCTAAACTTCCTTTTCAAAGAAGGATAAAGCAGTGCAAGAGGAAAGTGCTACACTGGGCTGTTCAAGAACACAAAACCCTTTTTGAAATTCAAAATTATTAGTCAAAGTATAGTAGGAAGCTGTAATATACATAAAAGGAATTTTATGCAGTGATTCCTGAGTGTAATCTTGTTAGTAGCCTGTTTTTTGAAAAAGTACTGAAGATGGAAGGCACAAAAATAAAGAGGAGTCATGTGTACGTTCTGAGGACAGATGCTAAACATTCTTTAAGAATTTTACCAACATCTTGATTTTTAGTCTTTTAGACCATGGTTTTTACTGATAGCAATATGGCAAGAGCAAATTCACAAGGTCCATTTGCTTCATGCAAGAGCTTGCAAACAGTGGTCCTGACATTGCCAACGAGACAGCAGACAGGCAAGAAGAACTATGGCTTATTCTTCATACACTGTAGTACACTTACTTTTGGAAACAGTTCTAAAAGTGTTTCATCTACACATTAAAACAACATATTTGGGCTTAAAACAACTGCAAATGAATTGATTTGTCAGCTTGAATTAAATTATTTCAAAAACAAGAAGTCAATTTACAACCTGTTCTGATTATCCCACACGATCTCTGCATTTCAGGGAAATTACCCAACCCAGCCGCAGTTTTTTTTCTGTCTGAATCTCAAATCTCTCTACTACAGATCAAGTATTTCAATAGAGCACTAAACCACGGTAGGGGCAGAGAATTTCCAATTCCCATTTGAAGAGATGACGTACCAGTACACTTCCGCAGCACTCCACGAACTGAAACAGAACATCTCTGGTGTGTTCTCAATCATATTTGAGTACCAGAAGGGGATATATCAAATATGGAGGTCAGCAAGGAGGAAGGGAATTAAATATTGCATTGACAGCACCACAATTCAATAGAAAAAGCAACTGTCTCAGCTTAAAATGACCTTGTTGATTCTGTTATTAGAAGACATGTGAAGGCAGAATATACAGTCTACATTTCCTGTGAGTTTCAAATGGATTAAAGACATAGGGAAGAGATACCAATAACAAATTTGGTATATAACACTTTGTTTTGGGGAGGAAGGGAGAAAAACTTGCAATATCAAAGCAGCAATAAGGAATTCAAAGGAGCTACAGTTCACATTTCCAGTTCTCTAGATGGTCCCCTTACAAAAGTGAATTCTGTGTATTTGAGTGGTTAAGACTTCTGTATTCAAGCTGACACAGCTCACCTCCAGAAGATAATTAGCAATATAATGAAAACTAGCTTTTCCAGGATTAGACACAGACTTGTGATACAAGTTTGCTTTTTGTTTAACAGAATGTTACTCTACTAATTCATTTTTTTCCAAAGCATTCTTCTAGTTTTGCTTCAAGTACTGACTAAAAACTAGAGAGCAGGCAAAATAAAGCTCTGTGCACTTGAAGTCCTTTTTTTTTTTATGTAGCCAGCTGCCATTTTTCCTTCTGTTGGCAACTGTGAAAGGAATCTTTCAAATTAGAAAAGTGTCTGACATGCATCAAAATCCACAAAGATTACTCAGGTAAAAACAGTATCTGAAAGTTCTTTTCAAATGTCTAGATTAAGAGATCACAAAATCCAACCAAATGTAGCAAAGTGGAGAAGTTACAACTGGATTAAGATCAGACTACATTCTCAAGTCAATTTAAGAACCTAGACAGGTCCCTCATGGCTGCCACACTCCAAAGCCCAAGAAATCTTAGGACTAACTAGAAGTACAAGGGAGATGCAGGAACATTAATGTTTGAAGATCATGCCTATTTATCTACATAGTTGCAGGTTCACACTTCTGAAGTGGGTTACACTTACCTATGTAATTACCACCTCTAATAGAATTAGCTGGAAAAAAAATCTTAATAGAAACCTACTTTTGCTCCTTGCTGATGGCAATGACAGCCAGAAGGTGTCTCATTCTTCCTCCATCTGTTGGTAAAACCACAGGTATAGCTTCTCTCTGCAATGATCCCTGGCACAGTCATCTGCAACCCAGGGAAAAATCAATTAAGCAATAGCACAGACTGCAAAACTATATTAGGACATCAAGTCTCCACTACATTACTATTTAACAATACTGTCAAAAGTGATACAAACAGTTCTTTGAAGCAAAGGGTTTTTTATCTCCTTTTCTTTTCCCCTGAGGAAATTTGTTACAGACACGCAAGAAAGTGTAAGAAACATGGTTAAACTCAGCTGCAGACTTCTCAGAATAAATCTACTGGGAACAGCCCATTCATCTATTCTAACCCATAGATGATTGGTTTTGTCCCATTCTCTCCTGAACTTTCTTCTATTTTGATGCTGGGTCTCAAATCTCACTCCAAGGGAAGGCAGCAAGGGACCAGGAAAACCCAGACTGCCTTTTTCTTTTTTGCTATAGCCAGACACGAGCAGCTAAACTGGAGCATTTTCAGCTGTGTTACAGAGCAGCTTTAATATTTTAAAAGCCACATTCAAAAAATACCCACACTGGATACACACCAAGGTAGGAGTCACCAGAAATGAGCTTGCTTGCCCGTCTCCAACTTGCAGCCACCTGCCAGGTTTTTTTGGATCTGCAAAAACATATACGCAGTTCTCCCTTATGGCAACTCCAGAGATTTTTGTGGGTAAGCATTCATTCTCCTGAACAGAGTGTAATATTTTCACACCACTAATCCTCCAACAGGAACCACTTCTGTCTCCTAGTTCCTCATCACATACCACATCCCACAAGCCCACCCCAAGCAAGTGGGCACTCATGAACATGGATATACAGCATTTTATTGGCCTGACCTTGTCAAAACAAACTAAGAGGTGAAAACACCAGGAGAAAATAATAATTGTCACATTGGGCTAAACACTTATCTGGAATTAGTTTTCACAATCTTCATAGCAGCCTTAGAGGAATAAAGCAATTAATATAATTCCAAGTCTACTGCTTGCTGACTTGTCTGTGCAAAACAGGCAAGTAAGCAATAATCCTCTTGAACCTTCTTGGAAGAACTCACAGGCTGAGCACAGGTAGATCTACGTGATCCTGCAATTTAATTAGCAATTATTCCTCACACAGATCTTCCCACATGCTACAACATTCGCACCATTCATTAACTTGTCCTAGATATCATGGGATTAACGACTTCCTTAGATAGGAACAGAAAACTCCTTCATAAATATTCTTCTCTTCCCTGAAGAGAACTATCTATTTTTGCCATCCAGTCCTACCGGAGATTAAACTTCTCATTCCTGCACTCAGCTTCTATTGTCCCAGTCCACTTTTATTGGGCAGATCTCCCCACACAGCTAATGCAAATACAGGTCTCATTGACAACAAAACCTTTTTCCCTCCACCACAAGTATCTGCAGTAAGCAACATGAACTCAAAGTATCCATAATGATTTAAGGCCTGGCCAGGACACCGAGGGATATTATTAATTTGTCAATTATATATGAGGGGTGTACACTAAGAAGGAACAGGAGCTAGTTACAATTCTTACCTTTTTAGGAGTACTGTTATCTCATACTAATCTCCTTCCCCTGCCGAATGCTCAGAGTGCTGCCCAAATAGCTCTTCAAAGCTAAGGAGAAAACATATTTTAAATGTACTCTCCTTCAAGTTAAAATAAGAGGCCAATTCATGCCAAATATTTTTCTGCCATGTTTATGGGGTTGTTTTAAATAAATCAGACATACCCATTTTCAAAATACTAAGTCTGCTAATTGAATATACATGTTTCACCAAGACTGAACTGACGCAGAAGACCACTCCCCACAACTCATACAAACCCATTTAGCACCAGCAGATGGTTGCTTTTCTTCCTATTTTTCCTCTTCTGTTCGTCCCAGCATCTCCAGTTCTCACCATGTAAGTTCTTCATATTTCATGAGTATACAAAGCATCCCTTCACTAAATATAGACAAGGCTAATTAAATTAGGGTTTTGAAATCTCTTTTGTGCCTTCCTAGAAGGGTAAAAGGCACAAACCTGGCACAATGTTTCAAACCCAGATTTTAAATTATTTACCTTCTTTAGAAGGCTACTGACTTTTCCTTTTAGTGTGCAAATTCAAAGACTCAATCAAAATGAGAATATATAAGCCAATCTGCAAATTATTAGTAAAGTGCTTTTGCTCTCAAAATTGAAGTATCCTATTCTGAAAACCACTCATATTTTGGACTGAAAGCATTCGCAAGATCCTTGGTAAATGGACAAGACAGAACGGGTGAAATAAAACCTTATATTACTTCCCTATTTTTGATATCCATGTATTTTTATTCCTATTGTACAGCTTGGAAAATAATCAGCAGTAATTGACAGTTATTTGTTGTGACTATTTGCAATAGTAAAAAGTGGGCAGGTATTTCATTTCATGTGGTTATTCTTACATTTAAAGCTAAATATTACATATCAGTTTAAGCCAAGAAAACCCACTTAGAGATGTAAAATCAAAAGAAAACTACTTTAAATCACTGGTCAGTGGTACATAGAAGGCCAACCTGTTAAAACTAGGCCAAATGCAAGTTAGTTTTGTGCTCAGTATGATGATATTCATGTCAAGCTATGCAGCTCATTCTTTTAAATAACTCTAGTAGTGCACTAAAAAAGACTCACTGATCTTCCTTCAAGAATCACTATAACAAAGGTTCACCTAATCCCATCCCAACATTTTTCTCAACTGTATGAATAATAAAATGAAATTAACATAATCATAGTTTAAGCTGTATCAGAAGATGCTAAAACTCTTAAGAACTTTTCCTTAAGTCTATTTTCAGAAGTATAAACTATGAAAACCAAAAATCTAGAAAATAGTTATTTCCATGCAGTTTGTTATATACTCCGCATTTTCTATGCAGCCAGATTTAGTTCCTAGTGGAGAGTAAGCTTCCCTTACCGCCAAGGGAAAGAAAAAAATTACTTAAGGCAATAGGTAGGTAATTACAAAATCCTCAAAAATTTACAGGATAACTCCAGAAAAGATGAAGCATGCACAGGATAAAAGCTCTGTTTGCTCTTGAAACCAAAAATAATTCAGGACAAAAAATAAGTATCTAGGATCAAGTCTGTCCACCATAAAAGCTGTCAATTCATGTCACTACAAGAACATCCACTTTTCTTGCCACAGACTTAAATTTAGCAAGCAGGGACTCGTAACAGACAGTGCTTTGCAACTGCATCTCAAAGAGCAGAGTCTAGAATTTGGCAGGCTTTGAGACTTGAGATATTTTTCTTACATTTTTATCTATTTATTTGACCAAATGACTTTCATGTATAGTCCTGCTACCACATTACCAATATTTTTCTGTTAAACATACAGGTGTTCAAAGCCTTAGAATAATTTCTATTTATGCTACTGAAAGTTTCTTACCTATTCAGATCCTCAAATTCCTTTGTATCATCATCTTGGGAAGATGACATGATGTCTTCTGACATGATTCATAAGGATTTATGCTAAAAGTGTAAGAATATGAGGTCAGATATGTATAAGTTGCCAGAAAAGCCTTTAAAAAGCTAGAATAAAGCGTCAATGACAAAATAAGCACATTTAATAGATTTTCATGGTAATTTGTTGTTTAAAGAGTGGCATTATATAATTAAGAGATGTACTATTTCTCCTTCACCACCCTTTCATTAACAAACTCTAAGGAGACATGAAAAGATCACATTTCCTTGTTTGAGTTTACCTACCCAACTGAATGCCTTAGAATACACTATACACAAGCTCCATCAGTTCCCGCAACATGGTTTAATAAGAGTCTAAACCAGCAACCTGACATAACAGCCATTGTAATAATTTGCAGCCACGGCGGGACAACTTAAGACAAGATTTCTGCTTACACAGAATCCTTCTAAAGCTTTTGCTTCATCTATTTTCCCTTGAAGAAAGAGGCTCTGAACAGTTTACAGTAGGAATTGTCTTGTTAAGCAACTTGCAGGATCTAAAGTGACTTTCATTAATATCTCATTTATTTGCTTCCCATAAAAAGATATGCCCCTTGTACATCACTTACACATTCTAAATCAAGCATGTTTTTCAATTACAGTATCTATGACCTCACTGAAAAGCTACATCCTGATTTCACTATATGAACTGATTTATAAAAATACAGGATTAATAAATTCAAAAAGACAGACTTTTAAACAGGCTTAAACATTAACACAGTATCTCTGAAGTAACGCATTGCCTCAAGAGGGAGAGATTTTGTTAGAGGCAAATGAGCAGGAGAAGGGATTACATATAGGAAAACATGCAGGAAATGCAATCAAACTAAGAAACAAGTGACCCATCCTAATTACCTCTAACAGCAGATGCTGCTGACAGATGCTCTCACATTATGCTCCAAGTACAGCTGCGAGAATCAGAAATAGATACCAAAGATGATAAACTCAAAGATGTAACTACCACACCTTGAAAAGAGATACTTATCATTTTAGGCTGACAAAGCAGGTTTCTTCCCATCACTTCCACATTATGAAGCAATTCAAATGTACATTAGGCCCTTTTGCTTATGCTGTTAACTTTAAGGCTTCACAAGTGTTGGCAGAAAAAAGACATCAAGTATTACTGAGATGCACTAAGCCTAAGAAACAGTTTATTCAAGTCATAGCTGTAGTATGATGACCATTATGTTACCTTAGCTAGTCTCCAGAATTGTAAAGGACAGTAAAAGCTACTTGGAAAAAACTCAGGGAAATAAAAGCATTTAGAACTGTCCAAACAGTTCAACATGACAAACAGTAAAGGAACTACAATTTACTTGAGTATCTCCAGGGTTATTTCTCTTGGATTTTTTTTTTCCTCATGTAGGTTCATGTTAAGTGTCACAAGTCATGAGAGTTTGAATAAAAACCAGCTTTAAGATACCTGTACCTGTTCAGGAGTAACTTAACAGCTGGAACAAGACAAAAGATATCCTCACAGAAGTATAAATATCCTAGTGCAAATTACAACTTGGATACTTTCAGGATGCTAGAAATCTTAAAAGGGCTATGCACCGCACTCCATTTTCCAAAGCAGCACCTAATTTTTTGGGGTCTGATTAATTCAAGGTTCTACCAGCTACAAGAATATAGCTGTAGTAAGGAAGAAAACATATACTTCCCAGCCTCCAGTCTTTTGATTCAGTGAAATACTCCAGTGCTAATACCTGCTACAACCTTTACCAACAGTCAGAAAAAACACCACTGAGGTGCTCAGTTTTTCCATGTGGTTGGCAGAATTCCAGCCACCACCAGTGGGGGTGCTTCTCTTGGATTTTGTGCTGGCAAAACTATAATAAGCTTGACTCATATAAACACTGAAGAAAGTACTATGCTACCACCATGTGCAGAGGGCCATTACCTAAGCAAAAGTAACTTAAGACTTTATAGAAGACACAATTTATTGTGATTACACTTAAAACAAATAAGAGCAAAATAACTACAAATAATACAACCGTGACTTTTCAAATTTCCTTTAAAAAAGTCCTTGTACACAAGTAACACCTTGCCCATACTCCCTGAAAGAAGAAAAACAATACCACATCCCACCCCAAAGAGCACAGCAGCTTTCAGCAACTGCTTTTAGAGGGCAACAACACAAAATTCTTATGGCACCACAAAATATCAATACAGCCTCACGCAGAATTGTTTTGGTTGGAAGAGACCCTCAAGATCATCGAGTCCAACCACAATCCACTCCTGGCACTGCCCCATGTCCTGAGAACCTCATGTTTGTCTGTCCAGCCCTCCAGGGATGGTGACTCCAGCACTGCCCTGGGCAGCCTGTTCCAATGCCCCACAGCCCTTTGGGGAAGAAATTGTTCCCCAGATCCAACCTCAGCCTCCCCTGGCATAATTTGAAGTCATTTCCTCTCACCCTAAACATACTGTCCACCTGAAAACAGACAGCAATACAGAAAGCCTTGGTCCCTGGAGAGCTCACTGATCAAGTTGCTCTATAACTTAAAAAGCTTTCACTTAGGAAAAACAACAGTTTGATTACCTGTGTGTGGTAGCAGAGAGGGCAGAAGACAGCAGTAAGGGCCACAGATCACGACGGCTAATCTCTGTCCAACGGTGTACTTGCAACCTATAGAAAAACCACAACTTTTAAACCCTACGTTTGGACTCTCACTGTTTTGGATGTTACCACCCCCACTAGACGACCGTCGCGGCCAAGACACACAGCAGAGGCCCCTCCGGCTCTACAGCCACTCAGGACCCGCAGCCACTCTACGAAATTCTGCTGTTCAGTTAAACCGGAGCGCGGAGACGGAGTACGGGTGGCTTCTCACACCTCGCCTCCCTCCTCCTACCGGAGACAGCGGCCCCACACAGGGAAGACTCAGGCGCTGCTGAGACTACAAGCCTTAGTCCCCAACAAAACCAACACCCAGCAAACCCCCACGCTTCCCACCAAGCGTTATGCACCAACCCACACCTCCGCACACCCACACGCACGGAGCTCCGCTCCGCTCCGCAAGAAGCTCGGCTCCCTGCCGCTGCCGCCCTCAAATGGCCGGGGCCACGCCCAAGCCACGCCCCTCCCGCCCCTGTAGCCAATGTGGATTGTGCTTGCTCAGAGGAGTGCTATGAGTGGGTGGCTGGCCAGTAGGGCGCGGCGTTGTTGCGGGGGGCGGGGCCTGGTAGGTGTGTGGGGCGGGCTGGGCGGCGGGCGGCCGGTGAGGGGCGCGGCTGGTGCTGCTGCCTCCGCCCGCCATGAACTCCCTGGACCAGGCTGAGGGTGAGTGCACGGCTCGCAGCCAGCACGGACCTGCCGCGTCGGCGCGCCGGGACCTCTCGCCCCCGTGGGTGGGTTGCCTGAGCGCGCTGCCTCTTCACTCTGAAGCGGGCCCTGCCACGGCGCGGCCCTGAGGGGGCGAAGCGGCCTCGGGAGGCCTCGGCTCCCGCCCCTCTGCACTCCTGGCGTTCCTGCTCGGCCCGGACAGGCGAGCTGGGGCGGGGTCTGTGGGGCCGCCTCCACCACGGGGCCGGGCGGCTGCTGCCCTCCGGCCGCCCCGAGGGGAGGCCTGTGCCGGGGGTCCGTGTGCGGGCCCGCCCGCCGCCCTCTGGGGAGGAGCTGCCCCATGGGCCTCGTCTGTCGCTGCCTCTTCTCGGCAGGGCTTTCGCTCATTAAAATCCGCTTGTGCTGCCGTTACTGCTTCTCCACTCGTGGGGTTTTACGCGAAATGTGTTTCATTGGGATGTGAGTCCTATCTAACGCACTAGACATTAGGTCTTCCGTGGCTTTTGAAGAACGTGGCCTCGAATAGCCCTCCCTTGTCTGCCAACATCAATGGTTTGGGTTACAAGGTCTATGAAGTTATGGTTTGCAGGGTGTGAAAATCCTGAAAGGAGTTTTTGATGTCAGAAAATAAGACCGGTAGAGATTTTTAAAATGCATCAGTGTCTCAGACTCAGCGGGTGTTCTCTAGGAGACACCAGAGGCTCGTCAAGAGCAGCGATAGTCCGGCGTTGTCACAGCTTTGTTGCTATGTCTGTACAAGCTGTAGGCATTTAAGAAATGCGCCGTGCTAGTTACAGCTGCCAAAGTGATAAACTCAGAGAAAGTTTAGAACATGGATATCCAAATATAAGTTTAAATTCCTGATTTCTGAAGGGTGATTTTTCTGTTTTTATTGTAATGCTGTATACATTATGTGTTTTCTTTAGAGCTGTGTTATCAATAGATTAATTTTATGCCTCCAGGGTGCTTTTTCTCAAGTAGCAGGTTTTTATGGGATGCCTCATCTTCCCCCTCTTACTTCAGTGACTAGTCAGGGGTTTGTGCTAGTCAGGGAATGGTTAATTAGCTTTAATTGCTGGCAGTGGCTTAGCTTCCTCAGATGGGAGGTGGAGAACAGGCCATAGCTACCAGGCTGCTGGCAGTAATTAAGACTAGTTAACTGTTCTGTGGCTGAAGTCAAGATGCTGTAATCTTCCCCCATGAATACACCTGCAATCCACTTAGGAGTGAATTTACAGTTTGGAAAACTACCTTAGTAATTATAATAATAGGTATATTTCTTATAATCTTATTCTTTAATTGCTTTATTATGGTAAATAATGTAGCAATAGGGAAAAAAAATAGATTGATGCTAACTGAAACACTTGAGCTGAAAATTAAGTTTATGCTAATAAAAACTCCAGGGAGAATTCTAGCTTTGACTGGAATGTTGTCGAATGTTGGCCTTGTTGAACAGAAGCTTAAATCTAACATAGACTTCAGGTGAAACAGCTCCTTGTAGACAAACATTGGGAGGTTGGCTACGGTTTGGTTTTTTTTTGTTTTTAAACAAATTAAGAGTATGAACTGAAATGGTGCTCAGTATTTAACAGCAATTTCAATGAAAACACCATAGGAGAATGATGGCAATGAGTAGAAAGGCCTATCCAGAGGGGAAAAAAATCATTGGGCTAGTGTTTGCTGTGATTTTTTATGTGCGTATGTATATATATGTATATCATGGCATTAAAACTGTGTGTAATACAAAAAACTCCTTGAATAGCTGACAAATGGCCACCTTGGGGGTTTTTGGTGTGTTTGAGGGTTTTTTTTAACTATTTTCATTACTATTTTATATGTAATAGAACTTAATGGTCTCCTGATGTACTCAATACTACAAAATATGATACTTTTTTCTGTGTGGAAGGGCTATTTAACCTATTCTAGATCTAACTCTCAGTGTTTTTAAAGATGTCTAAAATGATTTCTCAGCTATATAGATTTTCTTTTCTGTAAGTGGGAGTTTCTTGCATTTAGTGTAACTCCATCAGTATATTTTTTAGCTAAAATTGTGTGAAGCTACTTTGGCAGTGCTTTTATTACATCTAAATGATCATTGCATTGGTTTTCTCTGCCTATTTAAGAAATGGGTGTGCATGGGGAAAAAGTTAATTCCTTTTATCTTTTACATTAAAATTTGACTCAATAGATGAAGATCTAATTATGCCTGATATACATCCTTCCCAGATCTCAAAGCTTTTGAAAGAAGACTTACTGAATATATTGCCTGTTTGCAACCAGCTACAGGACGTTGGAGAAGTAAGTTTGTTTTTCCAAGGCATACATAGGATTCTCTTTTTCAAGCTTTTTAGATTTACCAGTGTGCATCTTTGATTTATGTTTGCCTAAAGAAAAATCTGTGTTTAAACTGTCTTTAAAATTTCTGTGCCGTATATTCAAACACTCTGCAACAAGATGATAAAAGATACCAAATTAATACTTTAAGCTGAGTAGGAAAAATGCGATAAAGATTGAATTGGCTCGAGACTGCGTTATTCTGGAGATAGTTGAGATAGTAAGTTGTTGTATTTATTATGGTTTGGTTTATGTGGTGTTTTGTTTTTTGGGGGACTTTTTTGGTGGTTTTTTTTGAAGGCTCAGACTTCCCAGATAGTCACTATAGTTACTTGAACTAAATATGATTGGGTAAGATAGTACCTATAAAATTGAAGATGAAAATGTTCCAGCAGTGTGCCTTAAGGGCAGAATACGTCTTGATCTCTGTTCTAACAGGAAAGTTTGAAAGAGGGGGGAAGGCAAAAAATACCACAGATTTGCTGCCAACATTGGCATCTGTGGTAGGAAGAGACTGCTTTTTTTGTTCTAAGATTCCACTGAGGTTTCCATGCTCAAAGAATACAGACACTTTTTAGACCATCTAAAAGAGCATCTTTCTCTTGAGAAGCCAAGAGGTTAATCTCAAATGAAGGAACTGAGGGAGTGGCTACTTAAAAAGCAAAAACAAGCAAACAAACAACCACCCCACCCCAAACACCACTCCCAGCCCCCTTGTTTCACAGCAATTGGGGGGAAAGCAGATATTTCTAAGTAGATCTGTGCATCTTGTGCACACCTACTATAGGAATGTATTTAGCTTCCAGAATTGCTATTTACTGTCAGATATAGCTAAAACAAGCAAACAAACACCAGAACAAACAAACCACCAAAAAAACCTAAAAACAAAACTAAAAAAAAAAAAAATGGAAACTTCTAAGCACATTTAAATGAAGTTTGCATATTGTATTCACGAGCTGACTTTTTTCCGCTAACTGCTTGTTTTGCTAGTTTTGTAATTCATGTAAAAGAGGGAATTTTAACTTTAATTATAATGGGGCATTTAACCCAATGTTAACTTTTCCTCCTGTTATCCTGGAAAAAAAACAAGTATTTATATAGAGAAGTTCTATGCTTTTGATAGATCTTTTCCAACTTTCTTTTGAAAACAACTTGTTAGGGTTACTTTTTTTAATATTGTAATATCAATAAGGAATATGCAACTCTATAGTAATTTATAGCAGTCTTACAAACCTGAAATTAGCATTTCATTCATATCTGGGGTTTGTTTTCCAGTTCTTTCCTATGATCCTAAAGGCTGGTAACTCTGGGTCTTCTGTTATATTTTTTTTTGTGCTGCTTTTTGTTTTCCTTCTCCCTCCACAATCAATAAAGGACTTTATTTGCATCTGGAACTTCAGAGTCTACAGAAAACACTCAGAACTGCCAAATGTCCAGTGGAAGCTGCTAGACTTAATGGGTGTGCAATAGAATATGAGCTTTCTCTACCTTCAGATGTGTTCTCTTTCCTTTTTCCATCAACACCCATTCCCTAACCTTTTGTAGTCTCTGAAAATCAATCCAGTTACTCCAATATGTATCTAGCATTATTCATTTACAGCCAGTTGATAAATTCTCCCTAAGCCATTCTGGATGTGCAGAGGTTTTTGTTAATCTTCACGTGCTAATGCTAACATGCTTTCAGATTCCCATTTGAGTTTTGTGGGTTTTTTATCTATGTCAGTTTTTCTTGCTTGTAATCATGTTGATTGGGGTGGGGAGCATAACATAACCTTGACGTGCCAGTGAAAGTGCTGGTGCTAATGTAATCATGTTGATTGAGGTGGGGAGCATAACATAACCTTGACGTGCCAGTGAAAGTGCTGGTGCTAATGCCTCAGGCTTTTCTTGTGGGGACAGAAGCTTTAGTTCTACTCTGCAATTTAATGATGCTGCATTTCTGTTGCCCTGACTGCATAAGCTCAAATAGCATACTGAGTATTTGGTACAACTCTTGCTCCAGTCTTCCAACTCATATTTTTGCTAACCATGTTATTTTAGAAACTTTCATTTCTTCAAAGCATCAGGGTGTTTTTACTTTACAGAATTGAGATTTTGATATTTACTTGTCCTGTCCAAGAAACATGTACGGAATCTTTATGGTTTCGCATAATAGAAGTTTCTTCGCCTGTTTTAATTTCTACCTTCCAAGTAGAAGCTTTTCCTCTCTCAAAAGTGGGAGAAGAAATAAATATTTAAGAGCTACTGCTAAAAAGTTACTGTTTTTTAATAGGAGTTACACTGTTTCTGACTCTCATTCTTTGCTTTATCAGTGATTCTGATAGTGGTATCAGTCTGCACAGCTACTGGTGCTTGGAACTGGTTGATAGACCCGGAGACACAAAAGGTAAAGATCATGCTAATCCCAAATGTCTGTGTCATAGCTTGGTGTTGCAGCCAAGTGGTACAGTATCTTGAGAACAAAAAGACAAAAGGGGGTTTTGCAGTGAAACTGAGAGATCATTTTTAGTTACGCTCTCAAGCTGTCTGGAGTTGTTGTGGAGTATGTCCTGGGACAATGCCTCCCAAAATGCTACAGCTTCAATGCTTAGCTGGGGAATTGTTCACAAATACTTAGAAATGGCTAGAAGGAATATTTTTATTTTTTAATGAAATTAACTAGGCAGCAATTTTTTAATGCTTTAGAAAGTATCTAGTGGGACTAATCTGATTTCTCTCCTAGGTGTCATTTTTCACATCACTTTGGAATCACCCATTTTTCACAATTAGCTGTATTACCCTAATAGGCTTGTTCTTCGCTGGAATTCATAAAAGAGTGGTGGCACCATCAATGTATCCTTCCATTGTGGCTGTCGAGTTAAAAGCGCTGTAGTTACTGCTGTTATTGAAGCCTGTGCTAGTATTGCCTTTTCACTTTTGACTTGCTCTGTGCCCAAGTGTTAGTTGCCTTCCTTGACACAATCCACACAGTATAGCAGCCCGATGTCGAACTGTTTTGGCAGAGTATAATATGTCCTGTGATGATGTAAGTGTCAGTGGTTCATTGACTAAACCTTGTTTTTTGAAAAAAATCAGATATTTTGAAAAGGCATACAGTTTTATGTGTGTGTTTGTTTTCCCTCTGAACAGCACTTGTATACACCTTAACAAATTTTGTGTGTCTGTAAAACTGGAATGCAGAATAGTTGGTATTGTTCCTTGTGTCATTTTAAACTTAGCCTGTAAAATTCAACATGAAGTGCAATTGTTGGGCTCAGCTTTCAGGATCTAAACGTTTTTTTCTTTTTCTATCTTGCAGACTGGAAAATTAATTTTGAAACCTAGGCCTCACGTTCAATAAGGGCTGTCTTCCTTCAGTTTTTTCCACTGCCATGGAAACCAAAAATGACCCTTTTTAAGGTAGTGTGACAGCAAAAAAACAACAGGACTGGTTGTCACTGCCTGGGAGTGAAAGTCTTACACAGTTGACAGTGAAAGTGTGCAATATTACTTTCTTGACTATTTATCCAAATTCTTTGTTACCACATTATCAGTGCTTTTGCTACTTCCGATTACCTCTTTTTCAGTATTAGTGTCACTTTTTTACTTCAGCTAGAATGGAACATACAGGTGAAGTATGTTAATCGGCTATGAAGTTGAACTTGAAAATCAGACCTCATTTGTGTTGTGTCTTTGTAAACTGTTGTAAATAGCAGATCGATGCCAACGTTCAGGAAAAGAAGTAATATTTGCTGTATGGATTTGTTTTCTTTTCGTGAACAGTATTGAACACTCACCATTCCCACGATGTTTTATTAGCACACTTCCTCATTACAGCTGTCCTCGTCTCCTGGCCACTCTTTTTGGAATGGGTTAAAAGGCTCGCAGAGACTGTCTGTGCTGGAGAAAACTGGTTTTCTTCTTAAGAACTTTGCAAATGTATCAAGGATCACATTTGTCCAATTGTATATATAGTGCACCAGCCACTTTCATTGTGGTCACATGTAGCTCCTTGTTTGATCTGGTTCACAACACCGCTCTTTTAAGATTTTAATATTTTAAAAATTGTCTTAAATATGCCTGTATCTTCCCGATTATAAGGTTGTACTGTATCTTAACTCCACATGACCATTCTGTGTGGGTTTTTATGCTGTGGTAGTCTGAATATGAAACTAGTACTGCAAACCTATAACTGCATTGGTGAAGAAGATACAAAGAGTGCTACAATAAAATAACAAAATCTGTTATTCAGAGTGTTAAAAACAAGGCATGGATGTTATATACATGAAGTCTAACTTTTAAATAGCTGCAGTTGTAAAGAGTTTTGAGTTAAGGTGCCTTTTCAATTGTTTCAAACTCTTTTAATTGACTAAAACTGCAAAGCTTTTGCAACTTAGGTAACTCAGAGAACAAGGCAGACTGGCTTTTAAAGGCAGCCTGCCAATGGAACTTTGAGTTGAGACATTAACAGTTGTCTCATGTGGTTTTTCCAGTAAGTCTTCTGCCCATCCATTACTTTTAACTGCTGTATATTTTGTAGGTAAATGTGTATAAAATAAATTCTTTGTATAAACAGATGTTATTTTTTTGTACCGTGCAAATGCAGATCTCAAATGAACACTGAAGACCCTCACAAGTTTATAGCTGAAGTCTGTAACTTTCATACCGGACCAGCCTTTCCTGTATTTGATGTGGTTCTTATAATCTAAGATACTGACACCAGAGAGAAAGTCCTTCCAGTTTCCCATCCTCCAGGTCAATCCCGCCTCTGTAAGTGCTGTTAGAGGAAACTCTTTCATTCGACATTTACGTTGGTTGAGATTTTTGACCTGGGGAAACACCCGGAGTGACGCGATCGTGTCCTCGAACACGCGGCGGTCTCTGCAGCTGCCCGGCTCGCAGGCCTGCGGGGGTCTCACTGCTTTAGGGCCGGTGTCCGCGGCTGCAGGGGCCGTTCCGTGCCCCGGTCCGGGCTGTGGCGGGGCGGGGCGGGCCCGACGGCGGGGCCGCGGCTGCGCCTGCGCGGAGCCGCACACGTGGGTGCGCCGGCGCCGAGCGGCGGCCGCGGAGCCATGGGCAAGAGCCGGGCGCGGCGGTTCCGCAGAGCCCCCTTCTCCCCCGCCGGCCCCGAGCAGCGCCACGATGGGGAGGGGGACCCCGAGGATGAGCCGGCCGCGGAGCTGCTGGAGAAGGTGTGGGCGGGAAGCGGCCGCCAGCCGGGGAAGAGGGCGGGGTCGGTACGATCTCCGTTCGGGGCCGGCGGGAGCGGGGCAGCGCCGGGACGCGGCGCGGTGGGGCTGTGCCCACAGGTGAAGTGAGCGGTGAAGGTCTCGGTCCTCCGCGGCGGGGAAGGGGCGGTGCGGGGCGGCCCTGCAGCCGCTGCCGCCGCGTCGCTTCCCCGCGTCACGGCTGCGCCCGCGGGCCGCTCGGCGGGGAGGGGCGGCGGCTCCGCTCTCCCCGCACCCTCCCGGGCTCCCATTCTGCTTCCTGAGCCGTTCGGAGGGGCCGGGGTGGGGCAGGGGCTGCTCTGAGCCCCCGGCCCGGTTCTGGAGCTGCTTGGGTGCAGTCTGCCCGGTGGAGGGTTTTTCTACAGAGCGATGAGCCCAATATCTAGAAGTAAACAATAACTGACAGAAAATGTTGAAGACACTTGTTGGACACTTGTTGACCACATTCCTGGTGTTGATTTAAGTATTACAGATTAAAATTAGTTTAAAGCTCTTCCTGCCCATGGGACTTAAGTATCACAAGTAAAGTTTTCCTTTAAGTAAATAAATGCCCTTTGTTCACTTCACCTAACTGAAATAATTGAACACATCACTGCTTGATTATCCTTCTGGACTAACCTACTTAGTCCTAAAAAAAAAAAGGGAGTGAAAAAAATGCTTGAATGCACAGATGAGGATGAACTGCGAGACCTTCATCAGTTTCAGTGGGGCAGGATCTGATGTACCTCTCTTTTCCACTCTGCTCTTCAGCAGATGCTTGTCTTTTCTGTTAAGATATCAATGAACACCGTGACTTTGCAGGATAGGCACTTCTGCTGCTTTATTATCTTTGTGGTTAGCAATTCTTACATCTCACCTAAACCTCTGTTACAGCTCAAGTCAGTGTTGCCTTGTGGACACAGAGAGCACTTTCTCCGTGTCTTTAAGCAGATGTTTTTAGTCTGAAGGCTATCAGGTTTGGTTTTTATTGATTATTGAGTTTTTCTTTATGGTGGCATATGTTATGTCTCTTATACTTCCTTGATGATATTTCCTCCCATCTCTTGTACATTTTGCTTTAAACTTGGTAATCAAAAGTAGATATGAGGCCTCACCAGTGCCAGCTAGTCTAAAATCTGTGTTTGAACTATGGCTCTCTTGTCAAACACTCAGAATGGTATTTATCTAGCCACATAGTCGACACACATAGCCCAGGCAAAGAATTATAAACTTCTACAGAAATTAGAAGCTCTTGATTCCATTCAGGAACAATAAAACAGCACCTACAGTGCCAGGCCTGCAAATCAAAAGGCAGATCATTTTTTTCACTCAATAAAAACTTCGAACTACCATTTCCCTCCCCCCTAATCTGCCCTGTTTGTGTCTCCCAGCTGCAGCATCCGAGCGCTGAAGTGAGGGAGTTTGCCTGTGCCAGTATTTCCAAGCTGTTGCAGCAGCAGCATGTTATCCCAGCCTTTCTGCAGAGAGACGTCGTCCGGTGCTTAGGACCACTGCTGATGGATCACAGCTTAGCTGTTCGGGAGACGGCTGCCGGCGCTCTCCGGTAAGCAATTGTTAATATTCAGAGTTAGAGTGGTAAAGAAGAGAGTGAGGTTTTGCTGTGAAAAGCTGTGAACTTGAGTGCCAAGCTCTCTTGTTTCAACTCTGTTTTAAGCATATATACCTCCATTGAAGGCCCTGAGAGAGTGGCTTTTCTTGCTCCAGTAGGCTGCCCTGAGACTTTAATCAGGAGCAGGATTTAAGTTAGTTGCTACCGTTTTATCTGCTCCCGGTGGAACGCACTGTGCTCTATCCTTATGTTAGGAAAACAAACAAACCAAAATACCAAACAACTGGTACTATGAAGAAATATAGAGAATCTGCATGCTGTTAATATGGCATTTTGTGTCTTGATAACACTGTGGGAGACTTGGGTTAGTTAGAGAATGCACATAGCTGGCTTTTTGAGAAACTTGTAAATATTGAACAGCATCATTTTGCGTTGGTATTCTGCATTTACAGAATCACAGAATATCAGGGATTGTAAGGGACCTGGAAAGCTCATCCAGTGCAATCCCCCCATGGAGCAGGAACACCCAGCTGAGGTTCCACAGGAAGGTGTCCAGGCGGGTTTGAATGTCTGCAGAGAAGGAGACTCCACAACCTCCCTGGGCAGCCTGGGCCAGGCTCTGCCACCCTCACCCTGAACAAATTTCTTCTCATCTTTCAGTGGAACCTCCTGTGTTCCAGTTTGCACCCATTGCCTCTTGTCCTGTCACTGGTTGTCACCCAGAAGAGCCTGGCTCCATCCTCCTGACACTGCCCCTTTCCATATTGATCCCCAGGAATGAGTCCCCCCTCAGTCTCCTCTTCTCCAGCTCCAGAGCCCCAGCTCCCTCAGCCTTTCCTCACACGGGAGATGCTCCACTCCCTTCAGCATCTTGGTGGCTGCGCTGGACTCTCTCCAGCAGTTCCCTGTCCTTCTGGAGCTGAGGGGCCACAGCTGGACACAAGATTCCAGGTGTGGTCTCCCCAGGGCAGAGCAGAGGGGCAGGAGAACCTCTCTGACCTACTGACCACCCCCTTCTAACCCACCCCAGGTACCATTGGACTTCCTGGCCACAAGGGCCCAGTGCTGGCTCATGGTCATCCTGCTGTCCCCCAGGAGCCCCAGGTCCTACCTACAGCTTGCTTTATTTGCAGAAACGTAATACTAATACTTTTTATAATTCATGTTGTATCTTACACTGAGTAACTCCCAACAGAATTCATGTTTGAGTACAGATACGTTTTCTACTTATGGGAATTATTTTTCTTCTGATACCAAAGTTATTGTGTTAGGAAGGTGGAAGACTAAAGTTACTGATGAAGCAGATAGATTTTATAAAACAAAAAGCAGAATATCCTTCAGAGAAGAGTACCGAATACATATTTTCTTGGAACGTTCCTGGAAAGTATTGTATCTGATCCAAGACGTTTTCTTTTACCCAGAAATCTGAGTGCTTGTGGAGGATTTGAAGTCTGTGATGACATGGTGACGAAAGACATCATGACACCCCTTGTCGCGCTTCTGAAAGAGGTATGTGCATTCTGATTTTAAAACTGATCCAGCTGTTGAGTTATTCCATTTTCAAAAATAGTTCAATTTTTGTAGCTCTCATCAAGATAAAATATTTGAAAGATCTTTTAAAAGAATGTTTCAGTAGGTTTAATAGTAAGAAAAATATTCCAGAGATTTCAAACCACCTCCTGACCTGCTCACTTGGGCCTGTGGTAAGCTGTGCTGCCTAGGATAATTTTTGAGAAAACAGTCTGGAGGTTTTGGGTGTGGAATGTCGGTCCAGGCATGTCTGTTTTGTCAGTCAAGATCCTGGTGCAGCATTTGTGTTGCAGCATTATTCTAGTGAGGCTTTTTTGGTAAGCAATTTTGTCTAAAAGAAAGCTTGGATGTACAGCTGAGTAATTACTGTTAGTGCAGAATAATCTGTACTGAATACCTATTCTTTGGTTGGTCCAGGTATTGCCGTGCAGTTTGGAAATTACATTGAATACTGTCGCCTGCTGTCTTTATATGAGCAGCGTTGAGCAATACCCTAATTTTCTGTATGTTTCTTCCACATTTTAGAATATTATTGTGTTATTGTAAAGCACAGTGAGATATTACCTGAATTAGTCTTTGTGTTTAGAAAGAATGGTTGAAAATCGTGTACAGGCTGTATGAGCAAGAAACAGCATTTCAGGTTCTAAAATTGCTAAGTATTTCTGTATTAAAAATGCTTCTGAAGACTATTGAAAGCAAAGCAAGTACTTTAAGAGTCTTTCTACAAGGGAAAAAATAATCAACGATTCAGTTCCATCGTGGCCGAGTTCTCATAGAGAATAGGAAACTAGTCAGGTTTTCTGATAATAAACGCTTCATGAGAGATCTCTCCATTCACTGCTACTAATGTGTGAAGTTTTTGCTTTTCTCTTGGCTTGTTAGTTTCCCAACCCTAGTTCTCTGGTTTGGTTGTAGTGTAGCACTGGACTGGATGCTCACCAGCTCTCTCCAAAGAAATGCAGAGTGATGAACAAAAATTATATTGAAGACATAGCCAATGAAGCTATCAACTTGCTGTGGAATGTATGGTAAGTGCCTTTTAGAGGAGCTAAATTAAATTGTTCCTGAAAAAGAGCATGGTAATTGAGGCAGAGAGACTGTCCTTGCACGGAAATATGTATTCTGTTGCTGATTCTGGTTTCTGATTGTGTTGCTCCTACATGTACCTTGCTTAATAGACAGCAAGTCTTCATCTGATCTGAAATCCAAGTTTATCTTCTACCATAAATTACTTTTGTAAGTGAAGGATTCTAAAAGTGCACAAAAGCTGGTCATTAGCTTTAGGACAGTGACAAAATTTTCTTTGTGTTGGTTTTTTATCCTAAATTCTGATACTGTTTTCTGAAGGTGTTCTGCCATAGTCTCCTGTACAGTTTGGGTTCTGGGGTCTCGCATACAGTTCCTGTAGATCTGTATTGTGGTATGGGAGATGGAGAAAATTACATTTTGACCAGTGCACTCCAGTGCTCTGGGAATATGAGAAGCTTTTTTATTACTTCCTCCCTCTGCAGATCACCCCAAAAGTTAATAATGTTTGGACAAACTGTCGCTTAGTTACTGAGGCACTGATACAAATCTACTTGATTATATGAGAAAGAATGTGAATAGTTCAATTAGTAGTTTACGTTGGAAACACTGGGTAGAGGAAGAGCAATTGCAACACTATTAATGCAGAAGTGGCTGTAAACATTGAAGCGATACAAACCTTTTCTGAAAGTTCTCCATGAATTTTGTGTTGTTTTTCTTTGGTTTGTAACAGCTCCACGTCATTATACACTTTGGGCCATACAGAATTTAGTTTTGTCCTGTACAGTGTTTCAGTGGAGCTGCCTTCATGTCTGTAGCTGCTGGCTTCAGGCCTTGCTTGTGAATTGGGTTTTTTTTTTAGGGGTTGGAATCTAGAACAGTACAGAAACAGCTTGCTCAGCACCTTGCACAGAATACATGACCCCTTGTAACTCTGAACAACGTTTTGTGTTCATTTTTTTTAATTGCGTTTGTACACAGAACTGCTTTGGAACAGGAACTACAATCATTAAGTGTGCTATAAATCACTTCTGTATTTTGAACTTTGTGGCAATGACCGTGAACTGCTGACTTCATTGCAGAGTTTGGTACTGGTAGAACTGGGGCTGGTGTTGATGCTGAGCCATACTATTTTCAAAAGTCAGTTTTGGAAGACCCTGGTAGCTAGTTAGGTCCCATGCTTTTTTAGTTTGGATTTGTCTTGTATCAATGCATTAGTTTAAAAACGAGACTGGCTGTCAAAACTTGAAGAAACACAAACCCCACTGCTAGATAATTCAATGTCACATTTATCATTGACTTAGTGTGCATTTCTGAATGTTGAGTGGTGATTTTCTCTAGTAAGTGACTGTTTTGTTGCACAAGGCAGCAGCCGCTGTGCTGCTGTGGGTTTGTGGATAAAGGCTTTCAGGCCTCCACACTGCGGAAAGCCCTGTAGAATTGACCAGAACCTCGGTAACAAAGGATAGCTCTAACATGTAATTCTTAGGTGGGTTTTTAAAATGTAGTAGTGAGGACATGTTACTGAAAATGTTGTGACAGTAATTTTTGCCTGGGGAAAGTGTTTTATTAATCTTTTCTATGCATTAGTGAATGCAACAATACCGCAGTGTCCATATTCAATAAAGAAGGATGTCTGGAGGCTGTGTTACATTGCATGAAGAAATTCTCCACAAATGTGGATCTGGCTATTTCAGTAGGTAAGTGGTAAAAAGAGAAGATTAGGGTTTAAAGATACTTTTTTTTCCTTTACCATATGGATGTAACACTGTTGTCACATCCCTTGCACAACACACCTGCCTTAGCCTTGCTTAAACTTTAGACTGAATAGAAGACTTGGGGTTCCTTTCTGAACAGCACATCATTCAGAAGCTGACAGCTGTTGTGCTAGTTTTCAGTCCAAAGGAGAATGGCTTATTTGTGGTTACACAGGAGGAAAAAATTTGTGGAAAGAAACCTCTAGATGGCGGCTATGTCTTTCATTTCTTTCTGTGGTTTTGGTAATGAAGGGTTTAATTTGTAGAGCAAAGGACATAGTGTATCTAAAAATACCCCAAACAACTCCTATTGCTTTCAACGTGTTTTTATTAGTAGCATTGTTATGATAATCTTACAATGGTCTTGCAGGTGGATGTGTTTGCAACGTTTTTTGCTGTTTTCCCTAGTTGGTATACAATGGAGGAATTGAATTTTGAGCAGCTGTAATTGCTAGGGGTACTCCTAGGGCTGGTGGGCTACTGTCCTCACCTGTTTTATGTACAGGTTTGACAGAGAATATCTTTTAATCAAAACCACAGTTGATGAAGGACAGTGTTGTACCATTACACAATGTAGTGTGAAATGATGTAGCGTGAAATGTGTTCTCCCGTGCCTGTGTTTCATCACTCCAGCTTTCAGGCAGATAATGCTTTCTCGTTAGGAGAGTGAAAGCCGCTATTGGGTTTGTTAATTACTGTCATTGTTTGCTGCAGCGAACTGCTTGCAGGCAGTGACAGAAGATAACCCGGATCTTCTTTCTTCATTCAACGCTTCTGCACAACAAGTCTTGGAAACGGTGCTGTTGTGTCCGGAGAGCACAATGAAGCACGTCCTGCTGAGGACACTCATAGCAGGTACGGTGCTCGGGGCGTCTGTGGCTTCGTGATGGAGAGCGCCACACGTGAAGGAGGGTGGGAAGCACAGAATTGGAATTGTTTAGATCTTAGGTGTAGATTTTTACCTCAGATTCTCTACCCCACGTTCTACTTTTCACATCAAATGCTTAAATGTGGTGATTTTTGATACTGGAGTGTAATAAATTAATTTTGAGAAGCCTTAGAAAATGGTTACCTCATGTGGATTTGTTATCACAGGTAAAAAATGTCACCAAGATGGCTTGTCATAAATATTGTGTGTATCCTTACATGCCAAAATTTACTTATGGCCACATCATAAGCTTAATTATTACAAATTAGTGTATGAAGTGCTAAACAGAAAAAAAATACAAGTCTGTAGAGAAAAGACTTGAAGATTCTTACTGAAATACAAGCAGTGATTATTTTTAACTGTGTCCTTACAAAATGTATGACTGCCGCAGAGCTGGGAATTGAGTGTTTTAACAGATTTTGTATTTCAACTATCTCATGTTTAGGCACTATCTGGAATATCAAGGATTCCATTCCACCAGGCAGCCTGGGAAGCATGGTTAATGCAATCCTGAAGATATTTTCAGAAGCATTAGCAATAGATGCTGGTGAAACAATTATTCATATGCATGAAGCTGAAAAAAACAGGTTAAAACTTGCTGCGGAGGCAGAAACTGAGGAAAACATGAGTGACGTTATAGACAACAGTGTTTTGAGCGAAGATGATAACATGGAAGAAATACCGAAAGGGAAAGGCGGAAGAGAAAACGATGTTTCAGACCTACTTCCAGTAAGTGTGGGGCTGGCGCTTGGGCAGCCGGCGCGTTGGGCTGAGCGTTGGGCTGGGCTTAGCCTGAGCCTTAAGCCAGAGTAGCTACCTACTGGTGTTACCAATCCAAATAGCTGGACTATTTTAGCTAAAACTTCAAAGCTGAGCATGGAGAGTTTCAACCCAACTTGTTCAAATGTGAGGAAGTTGTATGGCACATCAGGAAAGCACGTTTCCATTTTTTATCTCCAGTGGAAGGTGTGGGTTTGTCTGACACTTGTAGCTAGTGCAGGAGTTCTGATCTCTGCGTAGGGTGAGACTTGTAATGGATGTAACCATCCCATCACGAGTTGGTGGCACAGAGGTTAACGAATGCCTTCACTATTGCACACATTAAATGAGTAACAGAAATACATGTTTCTGTTGAGGCTTTAGCCAACATCAGGTAGTCTTGTCCATTACAACTTCAGTGCAGGTGGCATTTCTCAAAGGAAATGTTTGTTCTGAGGCATCCAGCAGACGGGTTTTGGTTGCCTTTTTTTAATGGGGAGGGGTGAGAAGAGGAAACGGCTGGATTGTATTTTTAACTGACAGCTCGAGTACTTTAAATTGTGCTGAAATGTTTTATTGGTTCATATTTTTCTTTTTTAGTTTGATAAGTGGGAACTGAAGGAAGTGACAGCCTTACTGATGGCTCAGCAGACTGCTCTAGAAATCATTGTTAATATGTGCTGCACTGAAGGTTTGTAGCAATCTCTTCCATTGCAAGTGTTGTGGTGCGTTTTATTTCTGGAACACAACATGTTTAATTTGCTGTTTGGTGATCTTTGCTTTTAAGGGTGAATGCACATAGACTTGTCGCTCATACCCTCATCTGGGGGGCAGATCGGATTGTAATTTCTATTACTGATTTAAGTGGTTATTTTCCTCATTTAAATAATTTCTATCACTTACATATTTTTTTTTGCATGCTACAACATGTGCCAACGTTTAAGAACAAACTTGTGTTGAAGAGATATTTCCTAAAAAGTATTACAGCAAATTCTTTGTTCGGTTAGAGCGTCATCTGAATGTTCATCTGATACAGTGTAGGTGTGAATCCTGTCGCAGGACTGGGACATGAATTTTTTTAAGCAGATAAGTCTTGTAGTTTTGATTTAGTTTTAATAGCTACAAGTGTTGCAAGAGAAAGGAGAGAGCTTTTGATGCAGATCTGGCAGCAGTGCGGATCCAGGCTGTTCAGAGTTCCACCTTTGTGCGCTTTTTTGGAGGAGAAAGAAAGGCTGTTGCTCTGAGGGTAGTAGGAAATAGATATTGTATATCTTCTATGAACTCTGATACTCAGCTTTTCTCCAAATCCTTAGGAAAACAAATGATTCTCAAATTCTGTGTAAAATGAGCACCCCCACCAACCCAAAAAAGTCTTGCAAAACCTGAAAATTGTAGTTGCTAGCATAATTTGTAAGCCTGATGCTAAAGTAATTGTGTAGGAGATAACTTCCTAACTAAATCTTTCAGATTCTAATAAAATCTGCAGTAATACCCAGATATTCCCAATGGTGATTCTTCTTTTCTCTTGCAGCGCAGGGATATTCTGCACCTAGAATATGAAGTGCCTTTCATAACTGCATTTCTCATCTAATGAGCTGTAATTCATAAGCTCTCCCCTTTAATTGGAAAATCTCTTGTGGATAAACTGCATATTCTGCCATTCACTCAGCGTAATGTAAGGTTGATCGTGTTGTATTTCACTTCAGTACTTTACCCATTCATGGACAGAAAGAAACACAGTCTGTAGAAATTAAGAGGAATCCAGAGGCAGCTGTTCATTTAATTTTGAAGTTATTTGAGGACTGAAATAGCTTTAGCCATTCTGCTGCATTCACATAAATGCTCAGCTTGCCACAGAGCTGAGGGAAATCACCAGGCTGGCAGGAGCTGGGATTTTCTGAGCGCTGGTGGCATCTGGCAGCAGTGGCAGGAGACCCCAGCATTGCTGTCCAGTCTGTGGGTTACCAGCGCTAGTTAAGATAGGATTTCCTTTGGAAATATTTATGTATTTCCAAAACATTAGAAGAAACCTGGCTTTAGTTAGGGGCTGATGTTCCAGATTCCAGTTGCTCACTGCGAACATACAACGACTGTTGTCTTTGTGGTTGCTGAATTGCGTGCTCAGCTCATATAGGTATCGTTTAGTTTTCAAATGAGATTTTGCTTTGCTTCATAAAGATGCAGGTGGATTATTTTGGGGGTTGTTTTTTTTTTTTTACAAGAAGCAAGAAACTGAAAGGGGGATGTCAGCTTTGGTTTTGTGCTTGTTGCTGCTGTGGGCTGATTAGGCACAAATGACAACTTTTCTCATGCAAAGGCTATTAACACTAGCATATTACGGCTGTAGAATTAATTGGACATTACCACAGGCAAAAGAAGATGCTCATGTGGTCAGGTTGCCACAGCCTAATGAGTTACTTTGCATCAGATAAGCAGTAGTTGTCATCTTCAAATAAATTCTTAAGCTGCTGCACAGTGCAGGTGAAGTGTGTTCCTTAGACCAGGGGTGTCAAATTCATGATCACCAAGGGCCACATCAGCCTTGCATTTGCCTTCAAAGGGCCGAATGTCATTTTAGGTCTTTATAAATGTAACAACTCCTACATTTACACAGTCTTAAAATGACATTCAGACCTTTGAAGGCAACCGTGAGGCTGATATGGCCCCCAGTGACCATGAGTTTGACACCCCTGCTGTAGACCTTTCTTGCTGTATTTTAAGTGAATGAATTTGTCATTCACTTTTGTCGCAGAGAAAACACATGGTTATAGCATAGTTACTGCAGTACTTTGATCTCATGAGAATCGGTGTTGTCAGACAAAACTACTTGGGTACCTGTTTCATTCCAGATTTCTGAGCAACCTGATCTGGGTGAAGATGTCCTTGGACATCTTCACACAAGATGGCAGGGGGTTGGACTAGATGAGCTTGGAAGGTCCCTTCCAACCCAAACTATTCTATAATCCTATGATATTTTTTTCATCATAGTAGTTAAATATCCTGAGCTACGTACGCAGGCAGAGCTTTCACCTCTTAGTGAGGAGGATCCGTCCAACCTGTAGACTTAGGACTTGCGTAAACACCAGTATCGCACCCGTTAAAATGTAACCAGCTTTAAAACAAATGTAGATAGATCAGTGTAAACCCTGTGGATGTAGATATATCAGCTTAAATACAAATGATGGACGTAGCTTGTGCTTGTCAGGCTGAGTCCGCCATGAGCCACGGACTGATGATTCACTTTGCAGTAGCTGTGCCCCTGGTAACACCACCTCAGCCCCTCTCCCCTTACACATCTCTAGTAGAGTAAATCCTGTGAGTATTAACCTAGTTCAGGTTTGTAACTGTAAACCTAGTTTAATTCACGTGCTGTGGAGACAGTGCCGTCTTCATCCAGCCCATTTGTGCCCGGTCAGAGGACATCTGAGAAAACAGGTGCCTTAAACTGACTGCACTTGGTAAACGAGTTCACTTAAACTGGTCTACTTGTGTGCTTGAACCTACCTCAAAAAGTAAAATGGTACAATCCTAAAATTTTAGTAAATGCTTTACAAAATGTTTCTTCTGCACCTTTTTTGATGTCTTGAAGTGAAGCATGGTTAATACCAGAGAGTGAAGTAACCCGTGTATGAAGAACCTCTCTCATAAGAATGCTTGTTGCCTGAGTGAATACAAAATAAATACTTTTTCTTTTAATACAACTTAAACAGAAGCAGTATAATATTTAGAACTGTGGCTTGATGGGGCTTGGCTTGTGTGGACTTCATTAGAGCCTTCATCAAAGACTCCTAAAGCAAGAGGTGGAGCCAAGGATGACTGAGAAGCAGGATACCCCTCGCAGCAGTGCTGTTACATGTACAAGTCTGCCTTCTGTTCTCAGATCCCTCAGATGATGAATGGGAAGAGCTCTCCAGCAGTGATGAAAGCGACTTGTTTATGGAAAACTCGTACAATGAAGGGAGTGGGCTGCTAATGTCACCCCTGTGCCTCTCTGATGAGGTTAACTCAGCGTTTCTGAACAACCTCATTCCAAAGAAGGTACTGCCTTTCCTTTTATTTCCAACACGTGGTACAGTCTTTTCCTCCTGCTCGATTTGTATCCCAGGTTAGGCAAGTTATCCCAATCCATCTGGAGAAAAAGAATACCTTTTTAAAAATCAGTTTAGCTTCACTTTTTTGGCCTAGAGGTGGAGCATCATCACATGAGCTGTCTTGACCTGAATAATTTCTTCATGTAAGTGGGAATAGAAGTGTTTCAGAAAGATGGTGCTTATTTTAATTATTATTTTCCAAAAATACAAAGGTGGTTCTTCCCTGATTTGGACATGAAAGAAATCCCAGATTTCCATATTAACTGAGATGGAAATAATGCATGTGAATGGCACCAGTCAGCACCAAAAAAGTGCAAGATCCTTTTTCCACCTGTTTTATACCCAGTGTCTGAAGTACAATGTTTGACACAGACAAGAATTCAAATGTTCTTGTTTCAGAGCTGTTTTACTCAATCTTATTTAGGGTTGTGAAGATGAAATTCGTCATTTGAATCAGTTATTAAGCTATTTCAGCAGTGCGGTATTATAGAATTCTGACCCAAAGCATCAAGGTGCAACGTGAAAACATTGAAGGCTTTTTTTGTACTCAGTTCCAAGTGGTCTAAGTTTTGTGGCAAGGTCTTTTAGACTTGCAGCTGGCTGAAAATTTGGTAGCACAAGCTGTAAGAAGAAAGGTCTAAATAATAACAAAAATAGCAGAGACCAAGAAAATCGCTTTTGTTCGGTACAGTTGGATACTTATAATATGCTATGATAAACCCAGGTATAATTGCACCACTGGGTGACTGAGGAAGAGTTTGACATTTTTATTAGGGGAGACACTTGCTACCTGCAATGTTTTGAAATACGTGGTTTGAAGTATCTGTTTGATGTTAAACTAAAATTCCAGTCTTCCCCCCAAACACACCTTTAAAAATAAAACACAAAACTTTATTGCTAAATCTTTCTTTTTCCCCTCCCCAGATTCTTGAAAAAACTGCTTTTCCGAACAGTGTTGCTCTAGACACCTGTATGCACAATCCGTCTTGGAAACCATTAATTAAAAAGTAGGAATTTCTTACTGTTTTTCATGTCTATTCAGTTGTTTTAGAACTCTTAGAAGGATTGCCCATCTTTGGGTTACTTTTAATATGTGGCCAGTGGCAGATCCGATACATGATTTTGAATAGATACAGATGTTTGTGTAAATTGAACACTGGATCACAGCCTTATTTAATTCTAGATTGTTCTTTGTCTTTTGACGTGTGTTTTCCGATGGCTCTCCTAAGTGCATTTGGTGTTTGTTCCAGGCTGAACGCCGTGCAGTGTCGAGCTTTGACGTGTCTTCACAGCATTTTGTTGGTGTCGGACGTGGATTGTCTGGGAGGAGCTTCAGCACTTCAGTCCCTTGCACAGCATCTCTCGCAGCTGGTTTTTTCTAAAACGGGTAAGATGGTTAGTAAGGGGGGCTTGCTGACCTATTGCATAGAGGTATAAGGTCGCCACGTACATTGTTAACTTTTAATGTCATTTGATTACTAATTTTACCCCTTTGGTCTTTCAAAATAAGGATACTGAATGTTGAAAACGTGCTGACAAACAGTGTATCCTGATGTGTTTATCCAAATTGCATCTTGACGCTTCATGTCTGTGTGTTCCTGCAGAAAGTCGCTAAGTTAGTGCTTGAATCCTGAGACCAGAACTGCTTGCTTGGTCATATTTGTGACAATAGCAGTTTGTCATCAATCAGACAAGCCATGAAGAAGACGAGATGTTTTCATTTTAAATGTGCAAACTTGCCTGAATAGCCATGTGAAAAGAAGGGTCTCTAGCACAGTCTTTCACATCATTTTTTCTAGGAATCTTACAAAATCGTGGCAAAGGTGGTTGTTGCAAAAATCTCCAGAATGTACATGCTTATTACAGTAGGGAAGACAGCAGCCGCCTTGTCTCCGGGACGTGCTTTATGCATATGATTGCACAGCTTTATTGAAAATATATTAGTAATATGAAAATGTGCCAAGTTTTTATGACTAAATATTAAAATTGCTTAACATCCTGTGATGGTGGTGGTTCAGTTTCAATGGAGAAGGTGATAAATTTCATTCTTCTAAAAATACTATTATAGAAAATCAGGTATATCCTGGTAAACACTGTAATGTATCCACTGTAGTTCCTCCAAGGTGTGTTATTTCATACAGATACTGTGAAGGTTTCCCCACAGACCTGCTGGTATTATCAGTATTATTGGATGCTCTAGTGTAGATATGTAGCAGTTAGCATTTCCAGCTGCCTCCTGTAGTGTTACACATAACATCAACATCATTCCAGTAATACTGTTGGGCCACTTAAGCTATGATCTTTCTGTTACTGACACAAGAGCAGCTGAGTTGGGATAAAAAAACAACAAACAACAAAAAAAGGAGAAAAAAAAAATGGTTCCAAGCTGATGATCTGGTTCCCTGCCGGGCTGCTTCATTCAGACTATTCTGATAATCTGTTTTCATTTTAAGGTCACTGTCGGTGGCTTTTCAAAAATTTAGAGCTATTCTTAGAGGCTGGAAAAGCCTTCCAACTCTCAAAATTGTCAGAAAGTGTTTTTCCCAAGACAAATCAGTTGAAATCCAGCATATGCATGGCTTTGTCATTTCTTGTCTCTTAGAAGCTGGAGAAGCTCTGTTTTCTTCAAGCGTCGTCATTTGTAGCCACAAATGTGTATGTAGTTCTTATTCACTGCATAGTATGCCGCTGCATTAATGCTTCAAAACACTTCTGCCTGCAAAACACACTTATTTCCCAATGCCGTTAAAAGCATGTGATCAGTCCATGGGAACACTTAACTGAGACCGTAGTTCTCTAAATACTAAAATGCAGGAATTGAAAATAAATATGAAGACATATGTGAGGAAGTTCACATAAAATAGTTGTCTCATGCTTGAACAGCAGGACTCGCAAGATTTCGGGGTCTACATGTCATGCTTTGCAGTAGAATATCCCTAGATGAAGACAGAGAGTGTTAATAAATTAGTTTAATGACCCACATACATTTTCATTAACAGGCTATGGTTTTAATAGCTAAATGCTATGAAATGGAAGCTGCCAGATAGAGTTGATAACATACCAACATGTGGTTAGAAGGAATTCTGTGGTTTACAGGGTGAAGAAGAGGTTTAAAGGTCTGGTTGCTTACGCGGGAAAGGAAGAGATACGCTTGAAATAATGGAGTGTTTCTGCATCTGGAGTAGACCAGAAAATAAGAACACATTAGAGGAAAATAAAAAGCTTCAAGCAGTGCAGAACATGTACTGAAGATGTTGGCTGGTATCGATGAATTCATAGTTAAACAAGAATAGTGCAGTGCGTGAATCATACAGTTCTGAAAGGTTATTAAAGCACCGGAAAACACGCTCTTCATGTGAATTGGAAAGAGTCCAGTGTTCTGGGTGTCTAAAAAGGCTACTTAGAAGACAGAATAAAGGAGTTGAAGTACACAGTCAGCTTCTGTGGCTTTCTCAGTCGCTGCGTTATGACCTCCCTGTGCTGCCGGCGGAGGTTTGTACCTCGCGTTCGGTCACACAAGTGTCTTAACCAGGGACGTGCCTGAGAAGGAGGAGCAGCTGAATTCAAACAAATCACTATGGTTACAGCCTACAAAGACCAGGCACTGAGAATCCAGCTCTTCCTGTTTGTGGTAGTACCTGAAGGAACAATTACGGGATTAAAGAATTTGTATTTCTTTGCTTCTTGTATCCTTCACCTTCCTGTTTAACTTTTGGCTCTGGGTTCAATTCCTGGACAGAACTCCTTGCAGACACAGAATTCCTGGAAGCCATAACCAGCGCGCTGAGGGCTCTCCTACAAACAATGGCATCAAAGAACATCTCCCAGGTAAGAGCTTTCAAACTCAAATGCTCTGGTAGGTTCAAATGCATGTGAGATTGTCTCAAAAAGCTTTCCAGCACAAAAGCGTTTAAATGAAGTGCTAAATTTCAGTGACTGTGAACACTGAAAGAACAGATTTAATAGCGTTCATTCTTTGTATTTTTCATGGACCAGGAATACTTTTTAATGTATCTCCTCAACGTAAATAGATGAGAGGTATTTCAAAACCACAACAGCGATAAGGCACGGGTGTTATCATTAGGAGGTGGATAGAATGACAAACATTTAGTAATTCAGTGCCTAGAAACATAGATTCTTTATTTCTAGTTGAAGCTAGTTGTCCTTCTGGAATCTTGGTTGGACATGAATTAGTGAGCTAAATCTAAGAATGAAGCACAATAGTTGTTATACAAGCTGTAATACTACATGGTCTGCTGGTCTTTTCTGGCTTTAAACTGAAAAATGAGCTTTTATGCTATAAGTTGTAATTACTTGGAAATAGCTATTGAGCTAGTTAAGTCTGTGAAAATCCCTTTGGTCTCAGAACGTGCTCTTCAGTTTCGTACCAGCCTTAGTTATCTTCTGTAAAAAACACCTTGAGAAGTTGAAAGGGAGAATTTAACTGTTTTCTTGCCAGTTGCATTGTTGGAATTCATGTAGTTTTCATAATACAGGACGCTGTTTCTCTGTTACAAATTTGCCTGTGTTCTGTAAAAGCAAACTATTTGAATTTGAAATCCATGAAAATGTAAGTATGTCTGTTTGCCTTTTCTTTTCCCCTTGCCAAACAGTGCATGACTCCTGAGCAGCTCTTGGCTTTATGTGAGGCTGGGATTCACAGCAGCAACGCCAGTGTCAGAGTGAACGTCGTGAGCATCCTTGGAATCTCTGGCAGCGTCCTGGCGAAAGGACAAGATACAGCTGAAACACTAAAGGTGAAAAAGCAACCTTTGCATTGCAAGCCTCCAACAGTTTTGATACTTTTATTCAATTTTCTTAAACATTGCTGGAAAAATCAATTTTTATCTCGTTTCAGATGATTGGAAAATTTCTTCTGGAGGTCGCTATGAAGGAATCCTCTCTTGTCGTAGCAGGGGAAGCCTTGGATGCACTTTTCGATGTATTTGCAGATGGTAAAGAAGCAGAAAAGGCCGCGGTACAGATCAAGTTGCTCCCAGCACTGAAAGAATTCCAGCCAGTGTTCAAAATGAGGGTAGGCATCAAATGCAGCCAACTCAGGGTCTCAGCACACAATGTGGGGTAAAATTTTGACACTTGGGCTGATAGAAGATAAAATTAAGCGGGAATATATGGCCTTATAAGATGACCAAGAAAGGTAAAACATATAACTGAATTCCTGATATTCTGCTTTAGAGGAAAGCAAATACACTTGCCTTGCAGTTTGTGGAACTGTCAAGGTAACAGCGCAGCATCTTCATCACAATCTCAGTGTTATTGATGTCCTAATCACCATATCGTTCTGAAACCCTTGTAAAAGGAAAGTAATAATCTTGCAAGTGTCTCTGGAGGAGAAAACAGCTACACTGGTGGGAGAGGAGTCCCTCTGAAGTTACATTGACATCTTTTGGTTTTAACTTGCTGTAGTTGCAGGTGGACATTTTTGTTCTGTTGGTTAATTAAATAAATCATGTATTCCATATTTTCAAGGATCACAAGGCCAAAATTCTAAACTGTCATTTTAAGTACATCTTTGTCTTCACTAACGAATGACCTTCAATTTGTTGTTTCTTTAGTCAGATGAAAACCGAGAATTGACTTTCAGAGTCTTAAAGCTGAGCACCATACACACTAAATACACACCTGGCAGTGCTGCTGCTGTTTGGTTAATTAGACATGCAAGGTCTGTCATAGAAAAAGCTACAGAAAGTGTTTCAGATTTATGAGTGAAATAGCATGCCAATAGTGGTCTAGATTTAGGCAGAGATGTATTCTAGTAAATTGGCTTGTAGAAATAATTGCTGGCTCCGCATGTGCACATGTGAATATGTTGGAGTTCTCAAGAGGCACGGGTAGCACGCCTTGATAGAACACATACATACAATTGCTATAAACTGTAGGTGATCTAAAAGGAGAAACTTCTCCATTAGTAAAGTATGTGGTTTTTTTGGTTTTACAGATGCGAAAAGAAGGCAAAGGACAATATAGCACAGATCAACTGTGTGTGCTTGACAATGTGAAGATGAATTTGAGAAGATTCATTGCATATCAGGAGACACTAGGGAAAACTCCAACTTGAAACATCGAGGAACTTTACACTAAGGTTTCCCTTACTGAATAATGTTTTCCAAAAATATAACCGTTTTGAACTTCAAAAATGTATTGAGCAGAGCAGTTTTGTTAATACTGCATTTTTTTTACATTTAGTATTTTTATACTTCTGGGTTGATGCGATATGAAAGTCACATCAGTGTAAAAAAACACAGCATACTTCAAAATTAAGTGTTAGCAGTGATAAGAATGTGCTCTTGCGGTCCTGAGGTCTGTACACAGCACCACTGTCATTGCCCAGAAACCCTCACGCATCCTGGTGGAAAACTCTAACTGCACAAAGAAGTAATTTAGAGAATATTCTCGGTTATGTGGCAGATGAAGAAAAAAAACTGTAAAAGCTCAATATGTTTTTCAGGGAATTGAGCAGGGGCAGGATGTTCGGATTTGCTCTTACCTGTTTCTAGAATTGCACAGGCACTTAAGTTTCCCAAGAGGAGCGTGTGACGAACGTGTAGATTACTGACTGTTACTTCATGAGCTTGATCAAAGAGAAAACTGCTTCACATTCATTTATGATGAATTCAGTGCGACAGCTTTTTGCTGTAGAAATCAGTGTAAGAGGATCCTACGCTTATACGCAGCTCCCTGGTTTTACTTGATTTCAATTGGTGTTTCTGCAAATCAAGTCTCCTGAATTACTTTCTTCCTTGTAATTCTACATCAGGATGGATTTGAATTGAGGGAGGTAGTAAACTTATTAAGTATTTTTTATAGCGAGGTATTATCTAAAGTAACTTTATAATTACTTAAAATACCCTTTTTCATATATTTGTGATAGAGATTTTTAAGCTGTAAAATACAGAAATCATTTTCAAAAGATGCCACTGATTCATGAAGATTGTATGTGAATTTCCGTATACCAAAAGCTTTGTTTCTGTTTCCGTGAATGAGATCTTCTCACACGCATTTTTTAAGGGGAAAAAACCCACAACAAACCACCAAAGCATTTTGTTATGCTGATTTTTGAAATGGGACCTTTTTCTTCCCTTTTAACACGCTGCCTTAGCACAGGCATCTAGTTTTTGGCAAAAGTTTGCCCATGGTGTTAGGCATGGAACTACAAAGCCCAGATTTGCTCGGTTTGTTAGGTTTCGGTCTCTTAGGTTGGAGACCAGGCTCAGGGACTGACCAACTAACTTGGAAATGACTGACTTCACGAAATCCTGACAGAGAAAGGGAAAAAGCGAGTTTAAGCAGCTCTACTGCCTGGAAGTCCTGTTATTGCTGTGACTTGGCAGGAGCTGGATGAAATGTGTGCTGTGATGCAACGCCTGCTGATCAAATGAGTGAGTGTGGGACGGGGAGGGCTCGGGGCTGTTGAGCCTGGCCTAGAGAAGCCCAAGAGAAGTCCTGAGGGGCAGCTGGAAGGTTCTCCTGGGATCTGGCAGCAAAGAGGGCTGGAGTGTCCCAGCTAAGGTGGATTATGGCATCAGACTGCACCGTGCGTGGATTTTAATCCCAATGTTAATTGCTGTGACTGCCGATAGGATAATATTAACCTGATAAGAGATGTTAGTATTTGTAGCACTTAAAAGGACTTCCACGCAGAAAGTTGTGCTCTCATTTTCTGGGTGCTACATGGAATTGTAAGGCAATCCAGGTTGGCGAGGATCTCAGTCCATTCCGCTGCTCAAAGCAGGGCTTACCTGGGAGTCAGATAGGTTGTGCTGGGCTTGAGCATGTCTGAGGATGGAAACCCCACAGCTCTGGGCAGCCTCTTCCAGCGCTTGACTGCCCTGCTGTGAACACTTTTTTTCTTTTTCCCCTTGTACCTACTAGGACTTCCCCCTGTTGCAAAATGTGCCCCTTGTCCTTTGCACACCACAAGAAGCATCTGTCTCCACCTCTCATAACCCCCATCTGGCAGCTGAAAATAACAATTATATTCCACTCCCGTCCGGGCTGAACCAACGCAGCTCCCTCAGCCCGTCCTCGTGTGCTCCAGCCCTCTCACCATCCGGGCGCCCTTCTGCTTCACCTGGCCTGCTGGCTCTTAATACCGGGGGTCCCAAAACTGGACACAGTATTCCAGATGTGATCTCACACGTGCTGAACAGAGGGAAGGAATTGGTTTTCTGCTAATGCAGCCTGTTATTTGTCAGCCTTCATCACCACAGAGCTGCACTGCCAACCCCTCCTCAGCTTTTTGTCCACCAGGACCCTTAGGTCCTTCTCTGCAAAATTGCACTTTGGTCATTGAATCCAGAGCCTGCTCTGTTTTATGGATTTACTCTGTCCCAAATGTGGGACTTTGTATTTTACATCACACGTAGCAGTCAGAGTCTGGTTCCTGGGGGCTGGTAGAACAATAAAGTATGTTATTTTTTGTTTAGCGTTTGGTTTTGGCTTTTTTTTTTAAGTTACTAATAAAATGTTTCATCTTTAAATATGAATCTGAAAGTTGCAGATAACTATACAGAAGATAGGGCATTCACTAGGAAACCTGATTTTCTTAACCTCATCTGTCAGACCCTGATTTTTTTCCTTGAAGTGAAAAGACACTGTCATTTAGATCCCGAACTATTCCAGCAGTAGAAATGCATGGATTATTTTTTTTCTATGCACTAATCAGTTGAACGTCTTAAAAAATAATTTGTATCATCATAAGATAGGTGCATAATCTGAACCATATCGCCTGCAGAAATACATGATCTTTAGTGTTTAAAATATTTGCTTCTGTCTCCTGGTATGCTTGCCGTTTCTACCTAACAGCTGAAAGAGAAATGAGGACATGCAAAGGCATTTTGGTGAGTTGGTGCTAAAACCCTGACATACAAAAACTAAACTAATCCTCTTGGTGTCTAATGGAGAGTTTGTGACCGAACAAGAGGTAATAATTTCGTATATTAGTTTAGAGAGCATGTTTTGCTTCTAAGGTATAAAAGATAATAGGGAAAGCATGGGAGACTCTTGAAGACTTCTGTCTATGGAAGACAAGACAAGTTATCAGTGATTTAAAGCAGTGTCAGATCGGGGCCTAAAGCCAGATGAGATTTATAAATACAGAAGAGCTAAGCTGTAAGATTGAGGCTATAAATGTTCTGACACAGTTAAGGAAAATTAAGGCAGCAGCAGAAGTGATGATGTGGTGCAAATTTAATGTTTTGGGGGCTCTTTTGACACTGGTTTATTTAAATAGGTTTAGGGTAAGCTTGAGACAAAGACAAGATCCTTGGCAGCCTGCAAAGGCAAAGCCAGACCTTGAAGATGCTTTGAGGGTGGCAGAAATTGGTCTGATCTAGCTGGTGTGCAGCATAAGTAAATAGATGCTAACAGACGTAGGCGATCATCATCAGTTCATGGAATCACACGGGTAAGACCAGTGTCAAAACAGGTACCTGGCACTGAATTTGTTGGCTTATCCTGGTCCCTAAGGCATCATCTGTGCCTCAGTTAAGAGCTGCGATCCTTTGAAAGTGTGGATCAGGAGTTCCCATCGCTATGTGGGTTTATTTTTGCTCCCGATGAGAAGAAACAAGTGGCAAGATTGAAATAAGCATTTGTTGTGAAGTACTTTTTATACATCATGCCTTGACATTCATAAGATGCCTATATATCACATCATAGTCACTTTGGAGCTTGTGGTGTGTGTTGGAGGTATTTTTTGCACAATATGGGCTTTTATAAGATTGTCATTTAAGAGGAACAAGAATAACTTTACCCAGTACTACTTGGCTTGGTGTTACATTTGTATTTTGAGATACAATATATTAAAAAAAAAACAGAGCACAGTAAAATTACAAAACAAGAACTGTGTTGGAGAACAAATTAATTTAAAATCTGTTTGTAGTTTAAGTATTATAAATGAAACGCGTATCTTGTGGAATTTTGACATAAAACAACCAACCAAAAATGCACCTAAACTCAAGTTCTGTTTCCTTCCCAAGTGATTTTCAGTAAAAGCATTTCCAGAGGAGCGGATAGAAGCGTCCAGCCGTACATCTACTGTTGCGAATTCCAATTCAGGCAATGCTTGCGGTAATTGAAAATAATGTAATTGTTCCTTTCTGGCACAGATGAATTGAGCAAACAATCTAAATATAGTTTGTGCTGGACATACTGCTACGATATACAACATTAGGATCACTGGCAAGAACTGAAAACTCTGACAGTCACAGCAGATTAAGGAACCTGGAGGTTTTCCACGAGGGCTGAAACACGGTGAGCCTTTTGGTTTGAAGAAGCTTTTACTAGAGTGGTATTTTTGGGTCGTTTTGCCTAATTTCCAAATAGATACAAGCTGTTAACTTTTGTACCTTCTGGGAAAAACAGCATGAATTTAAATCAATTCCCTCTAATTCAGTTTCTATATTATTTTCATAATTTCCTCGCTTCTGTGAGAGGGATTTTGCCAGACGTAATTCAGTGACCACATAAACACATAGTTTGAGGCTTGCACACAAAGGATACGCTAAGACACTGCTTTTTGTTGTTTTAAATTTCAAATCTGCGTGTCAGGAACTCCTCACATTACTGTTTTATTAAGGCCTTAAATCAAACTGCTTGTGAACTGGAATGAGACAGCACTGTAATAATCCGTACGCTGCCAGGACGGTCGCGGCTGCTCCGTGTTCTCAGCGTGACAGAGGGTCCCACATCAATACCGGCACCGCTTTTAAACAGGCGTTGGGATTTCAATGTGCCTTCTCTGGGGGTGTGTACCTTTTTTGACAAAAATCCCCACGTGGATTCTTTGTTTTCTCCTCTGGCCTGTGAATTTTTTATATATATTTTAAGGAAAATTGCATTTGCCGCTTCCCTCCTCCCCGGCCCTTGCTTGGAGGGTGAAAGGTGCTTCCAGAATTTAGCGGAATGGCTGATTCAGCTATAAAATGCATGATGTTTCTAAATGACCTTTTCTGAGGAGTTCTCTTTTTAGTAAGTAGAAGAGTTAAAGTTCAAAGGCGTGATTAAAAAAATCCCTTTGACCATATTCAAGTGAGGGGGCTTTGTTTGTTTTGTTAATACCCATAGATATGCTCCCTTTGTGGTATCACACCACCCATGTTGTGTCCTGCCTTTATTTGCTTGGGACCAGGGTTGCTGCTGAGGAATCCTATAAATTAATAAACCTCAGGCCTACAACAACACTTGTTTACATTTTTGTGCTATGAGTGTAGAACAAATCACTGATTTTTGCAGAATTAGTTTTTAAAAACCAAAACAACGGGTAGTTTTACTGTTACCTTCTTAAGGATAACATGAAATCCTTTATTAGATTTATGTTCACTTTTCTGTGTTGCATTTAATAAAAAATTACGAATTGAAACCTTTTTATTTGTATCTTTGGGGTAAGATGAACATCAAGCGAGTAATTTTCCAGTTACCTTTTTCTGGACTGTTGATAATGCTTAGAATAACTGAAGAATGGGTTTTGGAAAACAGGGTTATTCAGGGTGTTTTTTTTCCACTTCCAAGCTGTGCTGAAGTCCCACCAGTTTCCACTTGGCTTTTGGAGTTGATTTTAGGTACAGATCCTAACTCTCAAAGAAATTAAGTCAGTCAACTCAAACCCCAGGTTTTACCCTGCGGCTTCTTGCGGCGGTTGGGTGTGCAGATCAACACCCTGTGACAGAACAGAGCGAGGCTGGGGACAAACGTCCTGCTCTGCGATGGGGGGAGAAGACGCAACTTCAGCCTTCGGTTGTTGTCAGGAAGCGGTGCTAAGACTTGTTCTTTGCAAAGTGTCCACCCCATGGAATACTTCCCATTGAAATGCAGCTTTTCAATTCCAAAACCTCCCTGTCCATCTCCCTGAAGAGAAATCTTCTCCCATACAATCCTGAAGCTATGGGAGGCACCAGGCCCTACTTGCAGCGTGCTGGTGACTTTCTAGCCAATATTAAAGATGTTTTAAGGCTGTAACACTAAAAATAAAATGGACTTTGACCAGAACTTGTAGTGCCAAATGTTGCTGTTTGCTGTGTTATGTGTTTTTCCACCTGCAGAAGTGCTGGCTGTAGGAAAGCATGGCACCTAGGCTATCTTGTGACACGCAGGAAGAGCCAGGAGTGCCCGTAACCATCCCCAAAGAGTTTTAGGGGAGTGCAGTGGCAGCTGACAAGGGTGAATCTGGAATATTGTGTCACATCTGGAATATTGTGTCCAGTTGTGGCCCCTCAGTTCCAGAAGGACAGGGAACTGCTGGAGAGAGTCCAGCGCAGCCACCAAGATGCTGAAGGGAGTGGAGCATCTCCCGTGTGAGGAAAGGCTGAGGGAGCTGGGGCTCTGGAGCTGGAGAAGAGGAGACTGAGGGGGGACTCATTCCTGGGGATCAATATGGAAAGGGGCAGTGTCAGGAGGATGGAGCCAGGCTCTTCTGGGTGACAACCAGTGACAGGACAAGGGGCAGTGGGTGCAAACTGGAACACAGGAGGTTCCACTGAAAGAGGAGAAGCAACTTGTTTGGGGTGAGGGTGTCAGAGCCTGGCCCAGGCTGCCCAGGGAGGTTGTGGAGTCTCCTTCTCTGCAGACATTCAAACCCGCCTGGACCCCTTCCTGTGGAACCTCAGCTGGGTGTTCCTGCTCCATGGGGGGATTGCACTGGATGAGCTTTCCAGGTCCCTTCAACCCCTGACATTCTGGGATTCTGTGAGGTGCCGGCAGAAGACACCATGTACCGCAGGACGCAGGTCCCGGTTGCCTGGTGTCCTTGTCCGCTGTGCCGGGGTGACGGGGGCAGCACCCGCACTTGCAGCCGTCGGGGCTGGGGGAGCGGGGCCGAGGGCTCGTCCTCCCGGCCGCAGCCCTGAGCCGGGGGTTGCTCCCGGCAGCCGCCTCCGCTGAGGGCCGGGACCGGGCACCGGGACCGTGAGAGGAGCCGCTGCTCTCGCGCCAGAGCCGCCCGCACCAGGGCTCCGCTCCCCAGCGCCCGGGCCCCGGTACAGGGGGAGACCGGTGCGGGGCCGGGGGCGCCCGGCGGGGCCGGTGATGACCCCGGGCCCGGCACATCCGCCGGCCCTGCCGCCGCCGCCGCCGCCCCTTTCCCTGCGCGGCCCGTGTGCCGGCGGCCCAGCCGGGCCCCGCCTCGCCGCGCTCGCCAGGAGGGGCGGGGGCTGTGGAGCGACGGCAGCGAGCAGGCAGGCGCGGAGCTGCCCTTCCATAGGAGCCGCCATTAGCGCTGGGACCCGGTGACAGGGTCTCGGCGGCGGCGGCCGGCGCGGCGCGGGGAGCGGAGGCAGCCGGGGTGGGTCCCCGTTTGATGGATCCCCGGATCGCCTGGTTCCAGCCAGAGCAGCTCGGCCCCTCGAACCGCCTGTGGATGCAGATCTGGGAGACCACGCAGGGGGTCCGCAACCTCTACTTTCAGCAGCAGCAGCAGCAGCAGCAGGAGCAGCAGCAGCAGAGCGCCCCCGCCGGGGCCGGCCCGGCCTCCCCGCCCGGCATGTACCGCGCCCCCCGCGCCGACCCCCAGCCCGACTTCCTGCCGCTCGAGAGCGCCAACAACCAGCACAACCGCAGCCACCACCAGGCCTCGCCGCCCCCGGGGGCCGCCGCCTGGGCCCGGCCCGCACGGGGGGGCCCGCCCGCTGCCGCCGCCGCGGCCGCCAGCAACAAGAGGAAGCGCGACAACAAGGCCAGCACCTTCGGGCTCAACTACAGCCTGCTGCTGGGCAACCCCGGCCAGGGCCGGGCCCCCGCCCTGGGGGACGAGCCGGCCGCCCGGGCCCAGGCCGGCCTGGCCGAGCCGCTCTACACCGGCACCCCCTGGAAGAAGAGGAACTACAGCCAGGGAGTCGTGGGGTGAGCGGCCGCGGGCCGGCCCGGGTGGGCGAGGGGGCGCCGGGCAGCGGCAGTGCCGGGCCTGGCCCCGGCCCGGCCTCCGGAGTAGGCGGGGGCCCAGGCCCTGCCCGCCCCGGGGCCGGCGCGGGGAGCGGGGCCGGGCAGCAGGACCGGGCGGCCGCCGAGCCGCGGCGGGGGACGCTGGGCCGCGGCAGCTGAGGCGGGGCGCGGCGCAGGCCCCGGCCCGGGGGGTGGCGGCGGGAGCGGGGCCGGGGAAGCGGGCGCGGTGTGTGCCGGGCTGCCCGGCTGTCAGCGGGGAGCGGCCTGCGCCGGGGCAGCCCCTCGGCGCTCTCCCGGGCCGGGGCGGCGGCTCCTCGGGCAGGGGCAGCGCAGCCGTGTGGCGGTGGCTGCCCGGGGGCTCCTCGCCGCCCCGCCGCTGTCACCGCCCTGCCCGTGGGGCGTGTTCCCCCCGTGTTCGCCGGCCCCGCGGGGCTTGTGTCGCTGCTGGGGTGTCTGGTAGCGCTGCTGCTCCTCACGGGCAGCGGGGCCGCGGTGGCTCGGGGGGCAGAGCGGGCGGGACGGCGGGGCCGTGCTGCGGGGGCACTAGTGCAGGAACTATACCTTTAAAACAATGATAGTCCGCTCCTGTTAAAAGAAAGCGCCTGGGCTCTGTAGATACATGGGGAGTGCGTTTTCTGAGACCTGACAGGAGGTGCACGTGTGTGCAGGCACCCGCTCTCCGAAATAAACTTGCGCGCGTCTATAGAGCGTTATGGATTTCAGTATGGGATTATTAATGGTTTTCATGGCTCTGTGGCTGTGGAATGCGTGTGCTGATCCGAGTATTTTGTCCGTGGTGTTTTTGTGTTAGCTTAGGTCCCGTCGGGTTTTGTTGCACGAGCCCTCAGAGATCCAGGGCAGGCAAACCTGGCTTCTGTTTACCTGACAGCTGTTTTGAGCCCTTTCTCCCCCCTTTTTCTAAATACAGGGCTGGCCTTTGGTATGAGTGATGCCCTGGATAAAAGCCATTCAGTAACTTATGTGTTTTTTTTTAAGTTCACGCTTTTCAAAATATAACCTTTGCCTTGATTCATGCCATCCGCCTCCTCCCCATGGCAGGAGCACGTTGGCGTGTGTTTGACCTGTTCCGTGTGGATTGCTGGTGCGGTGTGTGCAGGTGTAATTCCCTTTCCACCCCTGCTCGTTTACAAGCAGGTCTGGCCCGGTTCCAGGGTTCGCATGGCGGAGGTGTATGGTGACAGGCCAAGGCCCAGAAGAGCTCATTTTAGAAATCAGGAATGATTGGGGTGCGTCACTTTTTGGGTGCCTAGCTTGCATCTAAGGGCCTCCCCCCACTGGAAAGCGTTGACCGCTTGGCCTTCTGAAACTGCAGTTCTGTAAGATTTCTCAAAATTACCATTCCAATTTGCTGGTTGCCTTGGAAGGCAGACTGTACCACCTCTGGCTCCCTATTTTCTTGCCAGCTGCTGTGTTACCTTTACTGCTGGGGTTATAATAATTCATGAAATGACACTGCAGAAGTGTGCTATTTTAAGTTCTGTAGCCGCTATACATTGGAACCTTCCGTAACTTCCTTCACGCGACTTAGGAGTAATGTGTGCGACACGTACCAAGTACTGAATTTTCCTGAGTTAGTTTTTGGACGCTGTTTTTCTTGTTGAGGAACATTATTAGAAGTGCCTTTCTGTCTTGTAAATCCATAAACCTTTTCTCTGCATTGAAGATACAGGGCTAGGGGTGGGAAAGGGTGAGCTTCAACAAGAGCTTAGTAATAGAGGGGGAAAAGCATGAGCTTCAGCAAGAGCTTAATAATAATAATGATAATAATAATAATAAAGGGGGAAAAGGGTGAGCTTCAGCAAGAGATTAATAATAATAACAACTGTACCAAAGTATTCTGTTGGTAGAGTAGAATTTCAGTTGAATCAGTTTCAAACTCGAAAAGTACTCATATGTTGGTGTACATTTGGCTTGGCTGTCTAGTTTGTGACATATATTTACACGATGTGGAGGTTCTGTTTTAGCTGTTTCCTTTGTTCAAAGCAGAGTGTCTCTAAGATACACCCCTACGTTGCTTTTCCTAAATTATAGAAGCGAGCGGTGCTTGCTTCTAAAAGCTATTTATTCCAAAGGTATTTAGAGGCAGTTGGCTGACAAATCTTGAATGAAAAATTGTGAAAACAATTTCTGAAAGCGTTGAAACCTCTTAGGAAAGCCTAGGAAATCCTTAGTTCTTGGCAAGTTCAGTGAGGCTGCCTGGTGTGCACTGAGGTGCTGCCATCGCCCTGTGTACAAGTTTCTTTATCATAACTCTGCTGTAGGGCCTGTTTTGGGCCTCATGACATGGGACAGGAGTGATGGATAGAGGGGTTTGTAACCTAGCAAATGAGGTTGTTGCTAACCTAAATAAATTAAATATTTGCAGCATTAATTCCCAAATTTGTGCTGACTGGTTCTAACAGTTATTGCAGAAAAAGCTATCTGTAGGTCTATTGCAGCAATACATGCACCTGAGCATTACGGGTACATATACTATACCTTGTACCTATAGCATTAAAGGCATCTTTTTCTTCCCTTCTTGTTTTGATACAAAATATATTAAAGGTTCTCTATATACCGTCCTGTATTTGTTTTCAGTTTAAATGGTGAGTCTTTAGAACACGACAGTGCTGTGGAACAGTCCCATTTTCAGACAGATCAGGCCTGGCTTGCTGGCAAACCCAACTGAAAGCTGACCTGTGGCATTTATATTCCAGTGCGAGGATGTCACTGTGTGTACGGCTCTGCAAAACCAGCTCTGAATACGCAATTATATTGATCAGCTGTCCGGAAAAACAGTCCGATAATTTTTAGCTAGTTGAACACTTTATGTAAACACGTAACAGCATGTAAATAGCTGTCTGAAGATTTAGGTAAGGTAAACATGTTGAAATAGGAGAGATTTTGGTTAAAAACTAAGTGTCTCTTCAGTCAAATCTTGGAGGTTTTTCTCTTTGTGTTTTTTATTTTGATTGAGAAACACACTTTCGTAGTTACTGCTGTTTATACATGCAAAGAGATAACCAGATCATAAAAAATGACTCACAGCAGTATTTTTTCTTTTCAATTTTAGGATCGATTTCTTACAAAATACGCACAAGATTTGCCACCATCCACCAACGCTGAAATACTGACCTTCAACATGCGGCCAGTTTTCACTTCCACAGCGTTAACAGTGCTTTTGTGTACCTCATATTCTGGCTTATCTTTAATATTTTTCACATATTCTGAGTTTTCAGACTTGCAGCTCTATTAATGCTGTAGATGTTTCCATCACAGTTACTCTACCTTGTTCTGGCACTCCTAAGTTTGTGACAACAGCAGCTGTCTAGTGCTGCCTGCACCAGATGGGTTCAGCTGGCGTTACCTTTGTCCTTTGTCAATGGACAGTAGTGCTAAAACCAAAAGATAACACAGAAAATGAATGAAAGGTTTTGCAGCATGTCTATAGTGTTACTGTTGACTTAACAGATAATGTACCGTTAAAGAGTTTAATTGGATTTGCCTGGACGGGGTAGGATGTAGAAGGATGGGTGGATTGGGGTTTTGTAGGGGATATTCTGTGTGTGTCCCGAGGGCAACTGTAGATAGTGCTAGTAGTGTCACAATTAAAAAAGGAAGAAGAAGCACTTGGGATACTGGAATGGCTGTTTTACAGCCTTCCCTGAGTTTAGATTGAGCCTGGCTAGAAGGTGGCATGTGAACTGCTTAAGCCAGAAGCCTTAAGCGTAGCATAACCCCAAAATAAAGGCTTGCGTGTAAGTTCAACCTGTCTTTTCGTAGGTTTCTGTGATCCTTGTACCAAAGGAAGGAGTCCAGTTTGTACGCAGTTCCCAGGTAGGAGATGTGGATTTGGGGACTGTAGGGTGCTGCTTAGTTTGCACAGGAATCTGCAGCCAAAGCTGAGAACCCAATTAGTGTGTGAGTTTGGGGAGGGAAATCTGTTGTGTGTGCCTCTGAGGAGGAACCTTGGTTACACAGAAACCAGTGCATTTGGGAATACTGAGTGCACACTGCTTTGGGGTGCTGATGGACACTGTGCCACGAACCGGGGGAACCCTGTGACAGGGACGTGCAGACACTCCGGGGCTGCCACGGTTGGCACAGAACTGAACAGGCTCCAGCTTACTTGTTTTAAGGGTTCCCAGCATGTTGCCCAAGATTATAGAGGGTACCATGAGATAAAATCACAACTGCTTTAGGAAGAAAACAGCTTAAAGCTTTACGCCTTGGCTACATAAATTGTACTATGATTTTTTTTTCATGTGAAGTTTGTCAGCTTCTCAAGTCTTTTAATCTCTTTTTGGAAGGAAACTAATGAGGTGGGTGCAAGCTCATTCTGCACAGGTTTTGAGCTGGCCGGGGTAACGCAGCTGTGTGCCCAAGGTAACCCACCCTGGGTCTCTTTGGCTCGTGTTTGCTCCAGCCCTTGCGTGGTGTCAGCCACAGGAGCCATTTCCATGTGGGCTGGAGCGTGGACAGTGCGGTGTGAGCACGCAAGTACGTGTTCTGCAGCAAAACGTTGAGCCAGACCGAACGCCTGCCTTAGGGAAATAGGATAAAATCCTAATCAATTGCGGTGGTTTTCATCATGTACTCTTTAGTGCTTAAATCCAACGCATGGGTGGTGCTTGATTTGCTGTTGCATTACTTGATACAGATTCTTCACAGAAGTGAAGCAAGCGCTTCTGTGCACAGACTTCTGATTTCTGGTGAAACAACAACGAGGTGTGTGCACGACTTCTTAATATATCTTCTATTAGAGTCGTTGCGTGTAGTTTGGAATTAGAGAAGATGAACGTTAAAATTCACCGTGCACACCATGCGTGAAAATGAACTATTCAGGAAAAATTCATAGGTGCAAATCTGTTTGCTTCCTGCAGACACCTCTTAGAACAGCACTCTGCTCGCCGCGTACGTGAGCTGTAAGGGGGAGGCGCAGGGATGTGACCGGAGTGCAAATCCTTCTCTGGGATCCGTCTGAGAAGATGCAGCGCCGCTCCCCGTCTGGTCCTGAGTCACGGCACAGCGCGGGTCTGGCAGCGCCTCGCGCGGCTCTGGAGCCGCCGGTCGGCTGGGATTTATGGAAGCGAAATGGGATGTTTCCCCACAGCCTCCTGGAGTGAGAAATGGCTTTTTGCGGAGGGGCTGTAAGAGAGAAGCAGGTTTACTAGAGGGTGAAGATGTTGGACTGAAGGCAGTTTGAGGAAACCTTTAGGAAGTGTACTGTAAATATTGTATAACAGCATTGTTTGAGCTCACAGGGTTTTGGAATGGTGCCAATATTTTGGCATGTTTTGTTGAAACGCTTTAGGGAGGACTGGTTTGTACACATGCAAGGAAAGAGCATGTGAATGTGTTCTTGTGAACTGTTTTGTTTTCTCCAATTCTTATCTTCTGTTTGGGACTGGGACACCTATTTACCTTGGAGTGGCTATATAAGGCACAGAAGTTTGGCGGACTTTTTTTGGTAGATAGAGATGTCTATATTAAGTAATAGGAAGAGTATGTCGTTCCCTCTCGTGTGCTTGCTGATTCCCCAGAGCCAATATGTGCTTTCTGTAGCAAGTATGCATTTGAAAAATGAGGATCTGCTCACTCTGGATCTTTATCAGTATTATATTAAACCATGTTGGGGTTCTAGTTCTTATTTTTTAATTGGCAAGCTGTTAGTATAAGATCCGGTTTAGGAAGTCTGAGATAATGTTGTTGATCCTCAAGAATGCAAATAGATGGCGATGCTTATTGTGGAAGCATGTTGTTGCTTTTTTCTCCTTTTCCCTTATTATTTATTTGTTTAAATTATTATCATTATTATTATTATTATTATTATTATTATTAACCATCTTGCTGTTATACTTTATTCCTGGACAGTTGCTATTCACTTACTTAAAACTGGACTGCAAGGTCCGTTTCTTGCTTTGGGAATTCACAGAACTTGCAAATGCAGTTTCGAGAAGTTGTTTACATAACCTTATTATCAAAATAGGCAATAACATTAAATACCTCACATTTCTTTTTATCGACTGCGTAATACGGTGGTTCAGAACGCATTTCTCACAATGGGCTGTGTGATCCCAGAATAACGTCTATGCCAAAATTCGAGGTGCGCTGTCGTGCTGGATGTCGGTGCTGGCAGCAGCAGAATGCGGCCCAGAGCCAGCTCAGGTGTGTGCAGAGCTGGGTGATGTAGCGATGTAACCAGGGACAATCCTGCATAATACATGTTAGAGGTAAATAAATGCTATTGCTGTTCCTAGTAAGCAGTTGCCATGCTAATTCATTATTTGAGCATGCTGGGGCTTCTTAAATTGTGAGCGTTTGTCTTCTGGAATTATCTAGTTGGCTGAGCCGCCAAAGAATGCTTAAGATATTGATCATATTTGAATATTGCTTTCTGTCCCTTTGTCTAGAAATTTGGGATAAAGAAAATATTCCTGTAAGCAAGAAAAAGAGAGGAAAACGAGTGAATTGGATGCAGGCTTCAGATATTTTTCCTAGGCTGCAGATAGTTTTAGAGAATGAACAATTTGAACTTTAATCATTTTGGAACTTAAACCTCCAATAGATAACGCAGCATGAGTTTTTTCCAGGAGTACTATGAACTTATGATGTCAAAGCAGGAGATAGATGTGGATCAAGGCAGCAGAACTGTTGTTTGTAAGTTTGTACGAAAACCTCTCCTCCAGATCCCTGGAGCCTGTTTAAATCTTTTCAGTAACTTTGTAGTGGTGATACTCGTGTGTTGTATCATAATAATGCAAATAATATATTAGTATTGCTGCATTCAGTATAGATCTTTTGCTACTAGCTGTTCCTGATGGTTGTCTTTCTGACCCTTGAAGGGGTTCGGGGCCGTGGAGCTCGGGGGGTTCGGGGCCGTGGAGCTCTGGGGGTAGATGGCAGGTAGGAGGCAGCTGCCCCAGGGCAGTTCCGTCCCATCAGCTCAGTGTGAGCTGTATGACTGGGTGTGACGATGTCTTATGCTGGTACATCAGCAACATCTGTTAATTTTCTTCCTCCCGTGGTGACAATTAAGATTATTTGGCAGCCCTCATTCCAGATCAGCCTCTCTGACAGTCTTATAACGTCCTGCATGGCGTGAGAACTACATCTGCATTATTCAAAAGCTATGTGCAGCTAAGGAGGCACCGTTCCTTGAGAGGGCTTTATAGTGTGGAATTCTCTATCACCATGCTGTATTGCATGCATCTTCCAGGGGTTTTTGCATTGCATTTTACAGCTTTTTTACTGGAAAACAGTGGTAGCAGAGTCTCAAATAAGCAGAAGCTTAGGATCAAAGTGTCTGTGCGTTTCCACTCTTCCATCTTGTCAGCATGATTTATTAGGGGGGAAATAGCCAATATTATATTGAAAATGTGGTTAGACACCATGGAGGAAATAGTGTTGTGATTCTGCTAGTAATGGGATATAACAGCAGGTAAATAGAAGCATTCAAGTCCTTTAGGAACGTCCAAAGCAGGGAGATGAGGGTAGAAGAAGAGGTGTGTGGGTGAGTAGGAACATTGGCTCATTGTCTGCATTCGGTGTAGACTTCCAGGTAGATTTAAGTACATACGTGTAACGTTTCAAATGCTTTCTCAAAATTGCTTTGTTTATGGACTCAGTAAAATGTGAAAGAACTCGCATTAACCTGTCACAAATATCAAGTATAGGTAAGCCCTTCATAAAATGTCATGTTGCAGTTAGAGTAAGAATGCTGCTGAAATACATGCAGGAATATTTCCCTGTAGCCAGATGACTAAGATGTTGATTTTACTGCTATGTGTCAGTGTGTAGTCTGAATATAACGAGGCCTTAATCAAAGCTTGTTGGCCTTACCTGCCCTCTTGATGTTGTGAGTGATCTGCACTGAGGAAGTGTGATAACATGACTGTCTCATTTTCCTAAGTTTTTGTCTCACGGTGTTAATTTTAAAGCTATTCACTTCCTCTGTTACTTTAGGAACAGATGATGTTTTCTTGTGTCTTACATAAAAAAACCACAAGGCCTTTTTTGTTGTTGTTCTGGCTTTGGGGTTTTTTGTTTCATTTCAAGGGGATTGTTACAAGAAGCACGCTTCTTTAGATGCATTTACATTCCTCCCCCTTCTCTCTTAGTGAGATTTTGGCATTAATCTAAACTAAGTATGTGTATAATTTTGGAAAATGGTGTGAAGTTTTGCTCTGGGCTTGCACCTTGCACAGCAGCTTTGTCTCCTAGGTGTTCAGAGGTGCTCCTGGCCAGCAAGCTTTCCACAACCATTAGAGTATTGAGCTCCGCACAGCGCCGCGAAGGAAGTGTCTTCATCTGAGTAATGATCGTGATTGCACATCACACCCTCTTGGGTCAATATTGAGCCTGGCTGAAAAAAGGTCCTGATAGTTTATTTTATTTAATTTTTGCTTTTTTAGGTCACGTTCTTCTTCCGTTGGGTGATTGAACTCATGTGCTTGAGGATCTTGTATTTACTTAGCTGTCTAGTTGTGCTTTGGACTCGGCGTCTTACTCTCACTCATCCCTGGGGGTTTTTTGTTGCAGTAATCATACGTGGCAGGTACTCACATTTCCCTGTTGATTTTTGCCTCACAGTTCATAATCTGAAGTAAGCAGCTTCTCTACATGCACCTCTGCTCCCGGCATCGGGGGAAGAGAAGTTTTGCCTCATCGAGCTGTTGGATTTCCTCTTACGGGTTAGTTTCTGAGATGAGGCAGAAAGGACGTAACTGTCTCGCTTTTATTGTTGTAAGTACATTATACATCAGCTGCAACCGTTTTCTTAGCTGAAATCTATCTAAATTTGGGTTAACTAGTGATCTTCTGCAGCTGCTCTTGTTACCAGTTGGCCAGATGTGACAGGGCGTATACAAGCAGTGAAAAATAATGTTTTGATGGCAGTAAGTAGCAGTGTGAGCTCCCGGCATAACAGCACCTTGGAGCAAACCGAGAATAACTGCGTTATAACAAACTTCCTCTCTCGTTTCTTGTATAACTTGGTATTCGCCTGCAGCCATGAAGGCACCGAGCACTGTTTGCAGGAGCAGTTCAGCTCAGCCTTTGCTCCTTGGGAGCTCCCGCTGCAGCCGCGTTCAGACCAGCTCTTTGTCCTTGCAGTGGATTGTGCGGTTTGCAGAGTGTCCCGCGCCTCCCATAGCTGATCTCTGCGTCTGCTGCTCGCTGACACGTTGGTTTTATCTTCGGATTGTTCTTGGAATTATTTTGAGAGAGCGGTTTCAGTGAGCTGCATGATCTGGAGTGGGTTTCTGGGAGCCCCTTGCTCTCTGTTTGCTGCTTTTATCAGAAGACTGTGCACAAATGTGTTAACACAAATATCCCCTCCTGGAGTGGGCTCCAGCCTTCACCTACATGGTATTAGACCTGGGCCAGTTGTGAGGATTTGACTCTGGAACCATTAGAAGTCCCTTTTTTCACCATATGCTGATTCTTTTGTCCAGATGTCCAAACAGAGCCCAGTAACTGAGGTAGCTCATTAAACCTTTTTTAAGTCATCCTTCAACGTGTGTTAGTGTCTCTGAATGTTAAGATTTTGGACTCATGGAAAGTATTGCAGTGAAGTGTTTTCTAGACTTACATTGGCAGATTTCTGACAGATGTACTAGCTGAAGCTTCAAGAAGATAAAACCTGTTATTAGATCCACATGGTTAGTCAAAGACCAGCTTCTCCAGATACTTTAAAGGATGAGACCAGTCACCTGCATTGGACGAGGAAGCATTTCTTCCAGTTCCTGACACTGAAGCTCTGGAGTGTGCATTTCTATCAGTGGGATAATAGAGGTGACCTCAGGCAACATTCTTCTGTGATCTGCTTAGGCGTTGCCCTTTTTTGATGGTTATTGTTGGTAGGTTTTTAGCCCAGAGTGATGAGCAGAGCAAAAGGAGGCTGGTGACACTCCCGAGTGTTTTGCAGGTTGAGTGCTCCTGCTTGGGTCCCATGGTTTTTCTGGTCCCCAGGTATCCTGCCTTGCAAGTGGGGGGGTGTCTGAGTACAACACAACAAAGTAGAATATGAATAAATAATTTCTAACATATGCCTTTAAGGGAGCATATTGCTGCATCACAAGTCCCAAAATGAATACTGTGTTGTTCAATCTGAACACAGTTCACTGTGGACACCCTTACTGTAGAGATAACAAATCATTGATAATAAAAAGTTACCTGAATGTTCCCTGTACCTTGCCATAGTATATGCGACCTTTTCTTCCTCCTCTTGCAAAATGCACCTGCTTCAGTGACTTTGGAGCATTTGGAAGTGAGAGGAGAACTACCTCTGGCATTTGAATTTTGCGTGGGTATGACAGCAGCACATCTACACTTGCATTGATATTGTAGCAGAGTGTCACCAAAGTGCAGGAACGCATCTTAAATGGGTGAGAAGCTGGTTCCGAACCTGTGCTAAACAGGTAAGTTGGGTCACTGTCCATTTTGCTTGAAGAGTATGAATTTAACATACAAACTTAAAGTACTGTGGTTTTCATATTAAGTGCTGGCTTTGAATCTTGTAGCAAGAAGTTTTGAATGCTTCTAATACAGGAGATGCGAACAAAGTGATGTGTGGAACGTTGAATGTTCCAAAATGCTGTGTAATATTCCCCTCTCAATAAAAAAGCCACCCAAACCCATGAATGTTAGAAAATGTTGGAAAGCTTTAGGAATCTGTATTGATTTTCCAGGCGGCATAATGGCACTTCGGATTTAATTTGAAAATGTTCTTATGCTGGAGCCAAAAAGGTGTTAACAAACTGCAGCTGTGGCCAGTTGTTTGACTTAATAATTTTGTATTAAATCATTGGAAGTTTGATCTAAAGTGTTACTGAAGCAGAAGTATGTAGAGTTGTATTCTGCTCTTGGTTCTTCTGGCTGTTTAGCGGCCAGAAAGCAGGTTTGTGCACAGATGGAGCGGGGTGGCTGTGCTCTCAGGTGTGTAAGCACTGGCTGCAGTGGGAACTCAACTTTAAACAGCTTTTTGAGTTGGCATGGAGGGGAATGGCATAAACCTGGGGTTGTGGTAGCGTTTTCCTTCCCAGGGACTGGTGTTGGCCTATCTGGGGTGAGCGTTTGAAAGTTTAAATTGACTCTGACAGAAGGAGATGGGAGTTCATAATTGCATTGCTCTCCTTCCTTTCATTGAACTAATCTTTCAAGTTAAATTATTTATCACATCATAGCAGGAAGAGTATTTGCCAGGAAGGTAGAGGACTTCTCTCCTGCGTCGGAAAACGCTGTTTTGAGCCCCACACGTGGCTTGCCCGGCTTCATTTACGCAGTGACCGAGGCCCGTGGTGCGTTTTTAGCTCCCATCAGAGGCTGCAGACGGAGGTTTTTTCCGAGCACGCGTTACCCGTGGGAAGCCAGCCCGGCCGCGGGAGGGTGTTCATCTCGCCTCTGCCCAGATACCATGTGCTCCGTGTATTGGCAGGTCCCAGAGTGTTTGCTTATGCGATAAAATTTACTACGCTAACAAAATAGTAGCAACATACTAGGGATGTATGAAACACTGTCCTGATAGCCCAGCTTTGTGGAGATTAACAGGGAGATGTGTTAGCTGACCTGCTGTATCCTCTGCTCTGGTTTAATAGTAGCGCCACTTGGGATACGTGCAAAACTGATCTAATATGCTCTTTAACTCTCTTCTACCTGTTGTGCGGGTGCAGAAGGGGTCAGACCTACTCACAAGCCTTGCGGGGATTCGCTGGCTGGAGCTTTTGTTACAATCCTAATACAAACCCAAACCTTACTGGGAAAATTGTGCTAATATAAATTGAGTTACTACTGATACTGACAGTTACTTTTGCTTCTTGTTAAGCTCTTATTTAAAAGAAAAATGCATGAAGTGTTGTTTGGTCTTTTTGAGTGAGAGCATTTTAAGCAAGGGTTATTGGCAGGCTGAGGGATTAGTGATTCCCCACTATAGAAAATAGGTACCTTTGACTTCTCAGTGGTTGTAGCCGTTTGGAGATTTACCTCAAGCTGTAATTAGAGAATGTATTGAAGTTGCAGTTACAACTTTAGACACTTTTAAAAATGTATTCCTGTCTTTTAGATTATGAGGTTGCAGATTGCGTATGTAACTGCTGCAATGGACTGATACTTTTCTACAAGTCAGCTCAAGAAAACCCTCGTAATATTTCACATAGGAGATATTGGAATTAGTGGTTTGTTTCAAGATAATTAGCTGTTACTAGAGTCAAAGACTTTTTGTTATCATGAAATAAACCAGCTATTTCCTATCTCTGTTTTCCCTGAACTAAACCCTTCTCCCCTTCATCTTGTTCTTTTGTTAGTACTTTTTCTTTTAGCCCAATGGAGGTAGCAGTTTCCCTTAATATCTTCCGCTCTATTACCAAAATACCTGCGTTACTTTGGGAATGCGGAGCCTGGGAGAAGGGCAGGAGCAGACTCTCCCAGCCCTTGTTTGCAGAGGTGGGAAGGAGGGATGATACTGAGATACTTTGCAGGGAAAAATACAGGGCTGTTCCTACACATGTAGTGATTCAACTGTGTTGTTTTTATGTACCGGAGGATTAAAACAAAAAAAAGGCAATGGGAAATAAGGGTGCTTCTCAAAATGTTCTTGCAAGGTGGCATTTGATATCTTTGTTGGAACTGCTGTAGAAATCGAGAGCCAGACTCGGTATGTATTTGTGTGGGTCTGAAAGCCAGGGGATCAGTCACGCCGTTAGCTTCAGATTGCTTGTTGGTAGGACTCGTTTAAGCATCCAATTTATCATTAAAGTTCAGTAGGGCTTTTTTCCTCTAAAAAGACAGATTTCTATAGGAAACATTCTAGTATGTTTGAGTGCGTCTTAGAAGACAAAGGACACACTGCAACTTAGGGACAGACAAAACCTGCTCAATTCGATGTTGTCAGGGAAAGGGAGTCTCTTACATATTGAGTAAAGAATATGATTGGGATTTTTAAAGAGAAGTAACCTGAATGGGTTTAGAGAAGATAGCATTCATCCTGACTGAAACAAAGAATCTATACAATCAGAATTAAAAAAAAGGGGGGAGGGGGAACTTAAAAATATGGAGATAACATTTTAAATAACTGAAAAGAACTGCCCACATTGCTACTTTCTCCTGTGTTTTAATACGTGTCTACTGCACTTTGGCTGTTTCCATAAGACAGTGCTATGTTAGTGCTTTTTGTGATGCGTTTAAACCAGTAAGTTGATGTTAAATCCAGAACACAAATAAAAAGCTACATTAATTTTAGGGGTTATGGGGAATGGGTGTTTATTGAGGGGAAGAAAGAGGGGGCTGTACTCTGTGTTTTCAAATATTTGCACAAGATAGAAGTTTTAGGTTAATTTAATGTGTATTTGTCGTCTTCCTTTGCTCCGCAGCGTTTGAAGAAGTGTGTGTAATCAGCGCACCATAAAGTGTTGAAGTGAACAAATTAACTCCATTCAGAAGAGCGTTTTGAGACTTAGTATCCTGGTAGACATGAGTCCTGACAACAGGATCTGGGTTCCTGAATCACACCTGGCGGGACGTAACTTGGCTAAATTCGCCTTGGTTGGGATGATCCCATTAGAATGGATTAACCCCCGCTGGCAACGCAGCCAGGACGGCCGCTCACCCCAGTAGGGGAGAGAATTGAAAGGGAGAAACTCATGTGTTGAGTTAAACATGGTTTAATAAAATATCAAATAATATTAATGTATTCTAATTATATATAAAATGGAAATGAGAATATAAAGTAAAAGACACTCCGTGAAATTCCTCACAGACCACTCTGGTCCCAGCAGCCGGTGCTGGGGGAATAGAGGAAAAGGCAGAAGGGCCCTGAGGCCCCTGCAGAACAAGGCCTGGCTGAAGCCTCCTGGACGGGACTCAGCCGAAACAGAGCGGGTCTCTGTCCCCCAGCCATAAAATCCCGCTTTCCGTAAATACAAAGCCTGGCGCTAATGGCATGGACTGTCCTCACTGGTCAGGCTGGCTGTCAGTCCGGGTCTGTCTGTCCCACACCTGCGGATGGGGCTCACACAGACCTTGGCTCCCAGACTGCAGCCAAGATAACAGTAACTTCTTACATACTCTTTGTTCCAACTCAAAACCACTGAAGATGCACTTGAAAAACATTAACTCTGTCCTGGGGTCTGATCTTGTTCTCAAACTAAATCCTGAGGGTGACTGAGCGAGCTGTGGAAAGGAAGGTTTCTAACTGCAGGAGGAAAATTAACTCACTTGGAGTCAAACCTGGGCGCTCTAACCTGGGTTGTAACTGAAGGGGCCGGAAATAAATCCCGTTTGCTGAGCTCTTTGCAAAGTCGAGTTCTTCATCTGCATCTTAGGAAAGTGCTTCATACAGCAGATACCCTGATTTTTAGTGGTGGTTAGTAATTCTGTGGCAGTGGAATGCTTGTTTTTCCTGCATGTGTATTTTTAGGTAAGCTGTGAAAAGATGCTCTGTGAAGCTCAGTTTCAAGTGGGTGAACTGAAGAAAAATGTGTGTGATCAAAAACCCAGCTCCTTAAGATCTCCTTGTTTTGTCGGGTTACTAACACGGGCACCTTTCAGCATGCTCCATTTTAAAGCTTCCACAGGGCATATGTGGCTCAAAATATGGTTACTGTGTCATCTGTGATACATTGATATGGTTCAGTAACTAACGATATTAAAAGTGACAGTCAAAGTCTCTGAGGCCTTTGAAAATTACTTGCTTTATTATGCACAATTTTAGTTTCTGATGAGGACTGATGTATCAGTCACCACAAGACTAAACTGCACATTAATTCACCTTCCGATGCAGTTAGGTGTTCTTTTAGTAGTCAATAATGACAGAATTTGTCTGCCGCCGAGGCTCAGGTGGCAGGGGGAGGATGTCAGCAGATGCATTTACAGTTGCCTTTGCTACTCTGGTGTTTGGTTTTGCTTGAGTCTGTGGGTGAGAAGAATAATCTGTGATCTTCACAGTGTCTGCCGCTGTTCCTGATCCATTATTCAACACGTGTGGATGGTGGTAGTAATCCCGAAATTATTTTATGAAGCTCATGGAGATAAATGTTAAAATCAAAAGTTACTTTGGGAAGCCGTTGGATTCCTCATCTTGTGGGGGGTGTCTCTTTTAAAATAAATAGTAAAAAATAAATGGATGAAATTGTGAGGGGGAAAAGGGAGGATTTGGCTCTCTATGTCTTTAGCTCAGTTACAGCTTTGTCCAAAGCCATGCATCCTAAGTAGGTTTTGGTGTTGGTATGCCTCAGTGTGAATAGAAAGGAAATATTGCTCTCTAGTGAAATCAGGTTTATCACAGTGTAATTTCCTGCTAAAAACAAGCCTTCTTTTAAGGACTTTTATCTAAAATAACTAATGAATGTAATGGCATTAAATAATAGAATACTGTTATGATGCCAAAAGTAACTCCTTGGTCTCTTTGATCTTCATTTCAGCTAAAGATATAAAATTCCACTAGAGGCTTTGTAAACAGACTCCATTAATCCAAACAAATCGTTTTGAACAAGAGCAACTGTAATAGGTGTTGATTAGACAGTGAATAACCTTGAGTTTTAATTTTCAATGCAGTCTGAGTTAAGTCCCCGTTAATTGGAGTCCCGCCTCCCAGCCGTGCTGCACCGCTCTGAAACCTGCGTGTGGCTGCTCCTGCGCCTCTTGGCTTAATTAATCATGCTCTTAGCTCTTGGCAGCGGCCGTTATTGGGCAGGGAAACGCGGTTCCAGGTGTAGCCGTGAGTCCTTTTGGCTCGTGCGTGCTGCGGGAGCAGCTGGAACCCACACATGTCTGTGCTGTTTCCAGCTGATGGGGACTCAAAAGTCTGTAAGCCTTCTATCATTGAAAAAGTTCAAATGTATATTTTTCTACATGTGCGTTGTTTAGTAACATCCAGCACATGTGTAATGGAAGTGTCGGTGTGTTTGCATGCTGCTTAATTTTGTTTTACCATAAAGTGTATGTGACTACCGAAGAGCAAGAAGGATCCCATTTGAAGAGATGCAGACACATGTTATTTGTATTTAGAAGAAGAAATACATCTAGTTGTGATGACACATCATTATTTTGTGTGCTTCTAAAGAGTGCACCGATGGATACAGTTATCTCAATTAAGAGTGTCAGTGGAGTTGATAAAGACAAGTGCCCTGAGAGCTGCGGTTACAGTTACAGCTGAGATTACAGTTACTATGATTACAGATTACAGTTGAGAAATAATCAGTGTTTTCTAGAGTCTGATTTTTTGCCTGTTTTCATTGTTGCTCCTGTATTTGAATGTTACCTTGATGGCTAAGCGTGCAGAGACTAAATGAGCCATTCAGTATGGCTGGTGGTGGGGACAGAGAGGGCTTGGTGGTTGGAGTGCTCCATTTGTACTTCTCAGCCGAATTCGATTTCTGCAATGGGAGGAGAGCTATGAGGAGGTGTAAGAATGGCACTGAAGAACACACCAGTAACTACATCCAGCACACCGCAGCACAGCAAATTAAATTAGTTATTCAAACAGAGAAAGTACACTGTACCTAATAAATAACAGTATTATACTTGCAATGAAACAACCACAAAACCCAGAGTATTTTCATTCGCTGCGCCGGGGAAGGTTGGATTTATGAACAATTTCTTCCCCCAAGGGCTGTGGGGCATTGGAACAGGCTGCCCAGGGCAGTGCTGGAGTCACCATCCCTGGAGGGCTGGACAGACGGACAGGAGGTTCTCAGGACATGGGGCAGTGCCAGGGGTGGGTTATGGGTGGACTTGATCTAAATGATTCTATGATAAAGCAGCCGTAGGTGGATGTAGGAAGTTTCCTAGCGACATTAAAATAAGTGCTGAAAACAGCATTTACTGCTGTGAATGTTGCAGCTGTGGTATTCAGAACATGGTGTGGTACCTGAGATGATGTGTGAGAAGAGGGCTCGGTGCCAGTGTGGCGATAACAGGGCAGTGGGGGGAGGTGGCACCTTGCATTTTTGCAGATCTTTTGGGGTGGGTTGTTTTAGTTTAGTGTTTTAATTTAAGCATTTGTCAGGCTCCCTCTGTAGGTGCCAGAGGAGAAGCAGCTTCTCCAAAGGTTGCTTTAGAACAGCTAAATCGAGTGCCTGTCTGGATCTCCCTTTGAAGGATGTTGTCAGACAACTTGTCCTCTTTGCTAGCTATAGAGAGCCTGTGGTGATGGCCGCCTCAAGTTGCTCGGCTTTTTGGACTATTCCCCTAACCATATGTGTGGGAAATTCCCATAAATTCTCAGTGGAAAGTAATGTAAATGTTTTATTCCTCAGTGTCTGACAGAAAGACGCTTGTGTTGTTCATAGTGCTGCAGTATTGAACATAACGCGAACGGTTTGAGTTCTGTCCCTACCCTGACTCTGTTAAATACCTGGTTTTTTGACACCTGTGAACAACTTCCAGTTATTAAGATTTGATTTAAGTGTGTGTGCAGTGGGGAATTATTAGATTCCACAGCTCATCTAAGGCCTTGCTCTTAATAAATTGCTCTCTTCTGATGGTCCCTCAGAGCTTTAAGGAGAGATGCAGTTGTACTTGGTAACTAGAAACAATACATTTAAAAACCCCTAGCTATTACTGTAATGGTCATTGCAGGAAACAAATGAAATTATTTTAGCTACTCTGTGCCAGGGTTCCTCTGAATTTTCCTGGAATTAAAGGGCTGTGTCTTTTTTAAATATGTTGTTAGTCAAGATGATGATGAGTTTGTGATATTACGGCAGCATGGAAATTTGTGGAACTATATGAAGACGTCTTTATTTCAGCTCTAATCATAGGCAATCTAAACACAACTTGCTGCCTGTGAGAGGCACGCATAATACAGTAAACTGTCAAATAAATGGGTTTACTGGCTGTCAGTCACTTATTCTTCTCCGCCACCAGTGCTGCGTGTGTACTACTCACCGCCTTGTGTTGGGGAGGGAGCGCCTGTTCAGTTGCTGTGCCTTCTCCAAGCAGTAAAAGCAGCAGTGTTTCTAGCGCTGTGATGACTGTCGGCTCTTGCAAAGCTGGGGGCTGAACACCGCCTGCTGCCCGAATCCTCCCGTGGGATTCCTGCTCAGCGCGAACTGGGAGCTCCCAGCCGCTTCCCAGCTGAGGGCTGAACTGAACTGCGCTGGCATTGACGCACAGAGCGGGACTGTCGGGGCGAGCTGGGGCTGCTTGGATTTAGATTTGACCTATGGCATAAGAAACTAAACCTTACTACGGGTTATGAATCTGGATGTTTATTTATTTTTAATTGTATGCTACTCTTAAATTGCCCCGTAACTCAATCAGTAGCTAGGAGCTCAAAAAGCATGTTTCATTTTCATTCGAGTAGTTGGTATTTCATTCTCCTGTGGGTTTTTCCTGACTTTCTGTTCCTTTTTTTTCTTTCTTAGTCTTCATGAAGAAATCATTGACTTTTATAAGTATATGTCTCCCAGACCTGAAGAAGAGAGGATGCGGATGGAAGTGGTGAACAGGATAGAAAACGTTATAAAAGAGCTCTGGCCTAATGCAGATGTGAGTAGGACACTGTTCTATTTGTTAATATGTAAAAGCATCATTTGTGCCTGTTTACTTTGTGTAGTATTGAATAATGAAAACACTGCTTATTTTTCGATATTTAACACGAACAACAACAAAAGGATTCCTGGTCAAATCTTTATTTCTGGGATAATACAGGTTAACATTTTCTATCACACAGAGGAACAAAGGTAAGCTAGACCTACTGTCATCAAAGAAAGGGCATGAGAAGTGGCAACGTTTAGTCTCATTAATATTTATTTACTGAGATTAATGGGAACATCAGCCATGCATGCTCATAAAAGAAATTATAAAAAAATTCTGAAATTCCTGGTTTGGCTGAAGAATCTGTAGTGGGGCTTCTAGTCCAAAGACCTGAGGTGTTGAACAAGGCTCTTAAGATGGAATGCCAGCAATGCCACGTCACACAGCCCATGCTATTGTTAAATTAAATTGAAATATCTTACATATGTAAAAGAACCAGGAAGAAACAAGTCTGTAGATCTCTCCCTCTCTCTCTCTCTCTATATATATATATATATAGGTTAGATATATAGTACCTCTAATGCCACTTTCCACCAAAGGCAGGTTTTTACTAGTACTTGATTCACTCAAGTGTTTCTCCAGTGCAGATCTATGCTTCATTTTATTAGTTTTTAATAAAGGTTGAATTAAAGAATCACAGAATCCCAGAGTGTCAGGGGTTGAAGGGCCCTGGAAAGCTCATCCAGTGCAATCCCCCCATGGAGCAGGAACACCCAGCTGAGGTTCCACAGGAAGGTGTCCAGGCGGGTTTGAATGTCTGCAGAGAAGGAGACTCCACAGCCTCCCTGGGCAGCCTGGGCCAGGCTCTGACACCCTCACCCCCAACAAGTTTCTTCTCCTCTTTCAGTGGAACCTCCTGTGTTCCAGTTTGCACCCATTGCCCCTTGTCCTGTCACTGGTTGTCACCCAGAAGAGCCTGGCTTCATCCTCCTGACACTGCCCCTTTCCATATTGATCCCCAGGAATGAGTCCCCCCTCAGTCTCCTCTTCTCCAGCTCCAGAGCCCCAGCTCCCTCAGCCTTTCCTCACACGGGAGATGCTCCACTCCCTTCAGCATCTTGGTGGCTGCGCTGGACTCTCTCCAGCAGTTCCCTGTCCTTCTGGAACTGAGGGGCCACAACTAGAAAAGCTAGAGAAGTTGCTTTTACAACTCAAGATGGTTTTATGGGGACACAGTTGTTTTTTTAGCATAACTGAGTCTAGTTTAATTGTATCCCTGTGCTAACATGGTGTTCATTTCCAGAATACAGGTTTGTAGCCGTAGTAACCTATCTGTGGATAATGGTAGCTGAAAAATAGGACTTGTTAGCTGGAATAGCAAACCCAATGCAGACAGCAGAATCTTTAGTGTAAGGGATGCTCTTTGGTCCTGCCACAGTAACAGATAGTGTTTTGACATCAACGACTTAGTTGTCGTTCATTTCAGATCTTCTTCACCTGTTTTGTGGAATTTGTTTTTAGAAGCTGACAGAATATTAATTCTGTCAAAGCTTTATGTATGCGGTGTGTGGTTTTGTGTGTAATATGCTCACACTTTCAAGATAGTTTCTGTAGTAATGGCCGAGGTATTAAGTGATGTATAAGCCAGAAGGAGTACACTGGGAACGTTCTCTTTGAGCAAAACCAAGAACCTTTCCAAGGGAACTGTGTAGAGGCTTTAGTGTATCTCATAGATGATGTGTAGCTCTCCTCTAACCTGGTCAAACCGGATTGTAGACCCTAATCACAAGCAGTAGGATGCTGCTAGCACATGATAGTACAGGAAACAGTGTGGGTATGGAACAGTGATTGCTATGATGCCTGTTGCCAAAGTCGTGCAGTAGGGGATTCCACCAAAGAACCCATTGCTTCAGCCTAGAGAAGATGCTGCTGTTTCCTGGACAGGTTTGTGTGCTGCAGACTTCACTAGTGTGATGGGATTAATGGGTTTATTACCAGGGGATCGCTCTTCGTTACCACTGACGCTTGGAACGGAGCACAAGAACTTCGTGCTTCCAGACATACTCTGTTTTAGGACAGGCTTGATCTGTAAAAGCTAGGTCTTTTATATATATATATTAAAAAAAAAAAAATATATATATATATATGTATATATGACTTCGGGTCCTTAAAGAAACTAGTCTTTCTTTAAGCTGCTGAAACTGGCTTTTGTAACTATAACGTTTTAAAGAAGGGGAAGCAAATCCCAAGGCCTATGACCGCTCAGCTCTGCCGTGATGGGAGCGAGAAGCAGCCGAAAACTGAAGTTCGCTTTCAATGAGTGCCGGTTAAAGCTGCCATGACCGTCTTTCTTCGCTGTTCTTAAAAATGGAAGAGAGCGAGAACGTGCCAGTTGTTTTTGCTCAAGTCAGTCACTGCTTTTCCAAGCCTAAGTCCATGTTTTGTCTGCTGCTCTTAATGTCGAGGGAGAATTCCCCTCCTGCGTGCCCTTCCATTCTCTGCAGGCCAGAAGGGAGCCAAGCACTGACAACAGCACGCCAGCCCGCAACCTGGAAATCACTGTCATCTTCTATTTCTAGTACTTACTTTACAGATCTGCTCAGGAACCGAACTGCTGGACTCCACCGTGTTCAACTTTGACAGTTTTTTGTTGTCATTTTTCAGTGGTTCGAGTTAATCACTAACTTTTTGGAAATCTGTGTTGGTTTAGCTACTTGTAAGATTCAGGTTTTGAGTACACGCTCTGAGAAGGTGGAGTGTTAATCCGGTCCAATGTCCTCAGCTTTAGCCGCAGTGCAAAGCACCAAGTTAATGTTTAAGCTGTTCATTTTGAGTCATAGAATAGTGAATCCAGCTAAAATAAACTTTAAGTTAAACATACACATTTGGTTTGCAGTTTCTCACTAAACATGTAGGTAGGACATACTCTATAAAAACTATATACCGAGAAAAGGAAAGTCAGGCTTCATGAATCTAAATGTATAGAAAACATGTGGAATGTGTCTGCGCACATACTTTTTCTTCCTGCTCCACTTAGGAAAAGGCTGAAAAGGCAGATGGAGGGGGATAAAAGTAGGTATCCTACACTGTTACGGTATTTATAGAAGTTAGCAATTGTGTCATTTGCTCTCTTACTCAAGGGAATGTGCTTAGAAGGAAACATTCCTAGTAAGTGAGAGCTGTTCTTGGCATCAGCAAGGCTCGGCCCGTAGGAAAGGCTTTAATTACACCAAAACCGACCAAACCCAAACACTGAACTAAAGCATTTTAAAGTTTTTCTTACCAATTGAACACGAAAATTTGACTATTGAACAAATAAGTCCTTATACAGTGAAATTTAGGATACGTTTGTGATAATGTCCGTAGTTTGGTGTCCGAGTATTCCGTGGCCTTGTAGATCTGAAAGAGGTGATGTAGCTTCACTTATGAACCTTTGGAATTTAACGTGAACAAGGTTGCAGGAATCCAAGAGAAACAGTAACAGCAACATGCAGGAGCAGGAGGACTCACTGCAGTACTGTGAAGTCTCAGGTTATCTTATGGATGCAAATGTGGATCTCTGCCCACAGAGAATAGAAACATCAGCAGCAGCGTTGGCACCACAGAAAGTAACGCTCACATCTCTCACTTCATAGTAGTGTCCTGGATTTGGGATGCATTAAATGTGAACATGGCTACAGAGCTTCAACAGTTTACATTCCAATTCAATAATAAATCAAAATCCTTTAAAACTTCTGTTCTGATTTCCCCACTCTTCCATCTTTCCAGATTTGATGGGAGAGGGATTGAAGTGTGGGTGTGGGTTGCTTTTATATAATAATTCAGTGTTTCTCATACTCCAAATTATTGTACAACAGCAGATGTTGTCTCATTCCTTTTGCTAAAGGTCATATATGTTGTATCAGTAAGTTTAGGAATACTTTCAGCCTTGTTTATTCAATAAAGACTCTTTGCTGGTCAGCTGAACACACTATTTCGTTTGATAATGTGAAAGCACATTTAGATTTTTCTGAACCCATCAGTGGTTGTTTCATTGTGCAAAAGCACTTTTCAGGTGTTCTGGTAGCCAGATAAATCCTGGTTTGGCTGAACCTGAACAATTTCACAGAGGATGCTTTTGCTGTCCTCCTGGATTAAAAACAGTAATAATAATTATTACTTTCTTAGCTTTGGGATGCTTTATGCTGTTGTCAAGATCTAGTATGATATTGGTGCTAGTTCTGTGGTATCTCTTTGCAGTCTTTTCTAGTTTGAAAATCTATGAACTTCTAAATCTACTCCCAGCACGTGCTTTTTGTTGGGGACAGGGTGAACTGGCTGAAGGGAAGAAGCCAGAGAGTCGTGGTCAGTGGGGCAGAGTCCGGTTGAGGCCTGGATCCAGTGCAGTGCCTCAGGGGTCAGTGCTGGGGCCGGTATTATTCAATATATTCATCAATGATTTGAACGAGGGAATAGAGTGACTGTCAGCAGGTTTGCTGGTGACACCAAGCTGGGAGGAGTGGTGACACTGGAAGCTGTGCTGCCATCAGAGACCTGGACAGGCTGGAGAGTTGGGCGGGAAAAAATTAACGAAATAGAACAAGGGCAAGTGTAGAGTCTTGAATGTGGGCAGGAACAACCCCAGGTTCCAGTGTAAGTTGGGGAACGAGCTGTTGGAGAGCAGTGTAGGGGAAAGGGACCTGGGGGTCCTGGGGACAGCAGGGTGACCATGAGCCAGCACTGGGCCCTTGTGGCCAGGAAGGCCAATGGTACCTGGGGTGGGTTAGAAGGGGGTGGTCAGTAGGTCAGAGAGGTTCTCCTGCCCCTCTGCTCTGCCCTGGGGAGACCACACCTGGAATATTGTGTCCAGTTGTGGCCCCTCAGCTCCAGAAGGACAGGGAACTGCTGGAGAGAGTCCAGCGCAGCCACCAAGATGCTGAAGGGAGTGGAGCATCTCCCGTGTGAGGAAAGGCTGAGGGAGCTGGGGCTCTGGAGCTGGAGAAGAGGAGACTGAGTGGGGACTCATTCCTGGGGATCAATATGGAAAGGGGCAGTGTCAGGAGGATGGAGCCAGGCTCTTCTGGGTGACAACCAGTGACAGGACAAGGGGTAATGGGTACAAACTGGAACACAGGAGGTTCCACTGAAAGAGGAGAAGAAACTCGTTGGGGGTGAGGGTGTCAGAGCCTGGCCCAGGCTGCCCAGGGAGGTTGTGGAGTCTCCTTCTCTGCAGACATTCAAACCCGCCTGGACCCCTTCCTGTGGAACCTCAGCTGGGTGTTCCTGCTCCATGGGGGGATTGCACTGGATGAGCTTCCCAGGTCCCTTCCAGACCCTGACACTCTGGGATTCTGGGATTCTGAGGGGACAAAGAGAGTGAAGTGATGGAAAATAATGAAGAGGAAGCACTCCTACTACTGCTTTGTCTACTGAAGTATCAAGACACTTACTTGCAAAATATCGTGTTTTCCTGTCTTTCCCTCTTCCTTATCCCAAAGGAGAAAAACATAAAAAGTGGGTCGCTTGACACACTAATAGGTGGTGATCAAGCTGGTGTATGAGACTCATTAGGGCAGGAAACACATCAGAAGCCCGTGCAGGAAAATGAGTCCAAATGTGGGGATGGTTTGACTTTGAAGTCTCAGCAGCTCCTGTGACCATGTTTAAACAAGAAACACAAAAATTGTGTTACTTCTTCTGTAATTCAGAAAATAAATTGATCGTGGTTTTTATATATATATGTATCTGAAGTCGTCAAAGCAACAGAAATATATTAAACTTATAAAACATGTTTAAAAACTGAAGAGTATACTTTGAGATACGGAAGCAAAAACAAAATGGAACTGATACCAGGGGTTTTTATGTTCTATCACTCTGAAGTGTTTCAAAATCTTTTGACGTATGGGTGTTGCCAAATTTTGTCACGATGAAAGCGTTTACATTACGAAGAAGGTTTTGTAATAGGAAACTCAAAAGTTATGAATGTTTCATGGGTAATAGCAGTGAAGATTTGCTTCTTATACCACCCTGAAGATGTAAATGCTTTGAGAGCAAAGGGGGCCTGTGTGCGTGTGCTTGCTGGCAATACAGAAATCTGCCCATGGAGGGAAGCACTAACCAACCTTCACAAGCAACTTGTCTTCTGAAGCCTCAAAATGTGTTTTCACATATCCTGTTCTTGTGTTTCAGGTGCAGATATTTGGCAGTTTTAAAACTGGTTTATATTTACCTACAAGGTGAGTAATTTTTTGGTATAAGTTGTATACAAGATAAAAGAAAGCCATATGTAGCCTGTACCTCTGTGTGATTTAGCTGTGGTCCCAGCATCTGTGTTCCTTGTGTGTGCTTGTTATATTAAGATGTGTTAAGCTATTAGTAATCAGCAAAGTGTACAGAAATGTAGTAATTGAGACTGGTAACTGTAATACAGGTGTCTATCTAGGTTTTGCATGCATCAATAAAAGATCTGGATCACCATGTTGTCAAAAAGGCTCATTTTGTAATTTGGCTTCATTAAATGACTAAAGCAAAACAAGAGGTTGGCCTCAAAAGAGAAGCTGAACTTTATCTCCACAGACAATTAAATTGAAACATTTGACATTACTTAGTCTTAACACTGAAAGGAACATGTACAGAGCTGGTCTTTATTCTTTCAGTTGTCTTTTGTGAAATCTGTACTATATCAACCTCTGCCTTTTCCAAATGTGTTCCTGGTTTTCATAGAGAGTCATAACTCAGTGACACCAGTGTCTCCTGTGTAGAAATTGTAGGTATTTTTGACAATTAAATAGAAATAGAATGAAGGGCTCCAATGGCTGCAGGGGATGAACACATTATGTCTGAGGTTAACACCCAAATCCAGTTCTGCACTTTGGGAATGAGGCTTTAATCCCTGGTACTGGCAGCAAGTGAGGGAGACCCGAGCTGTTGTTCCATCTCTTTCTGAAAAGCAAAGTATCTGTCAGACACCGCAATATCTGCTTTAGCCTCAGGAGCTGCCCGAGAGCTCAATGGCTTGGGTTCTGGTAGAATTTGCCTAATATCCTTGGGTTAAACTGGTGTTGGAGGTTTGGGTTGTGGAGCTGCTGGGTCCCCGAGGTGTTTTGCGGGCGATATCGATCCTCAGGGTGACGACAGAGCTGCTTTTCTTGCTGTGCACCAGACAAGTAGCTCCTGTTGTTACCTGTCGGCATCAGGAGCGGCTTGAGCACCGGTGCAGTTCCGCAGCGTCCAGCAGCATCTGCTCCCTGTTGGCCGGAGGCATTCCACCTGCTGCGGGTGTTTCTTTGGGCTGGTTAAAGCGATGCTGTTTGTGAAGCAGCAAACCTCTAGAATCTGGAGAGGGGGAGAAAAACTGTCCCTAAATTTCGGGGTGTTTTTAGTGATGCAGTTTTCCATCTGAGTGCTGTTCCAGCTCTGGTTACTCGCTCGGCTCCTCATGTTGCCGGGAAATGACGGCGAAGGTTGGGGAGCAAGGAGCAGCGAGCTGGGCATCTCACAACGGACACCAGGCACCTTTGAGTCTGAGTTTAGGCGTGGATTAGTGCGCCAGCTCCTGTGCAGTCAAATATGTGTGTGCATAGTGGGATGGAGCCACTTCTTCAAGGAGCTGAGTTAATGAGCCCAGTTAATTAGATGGTTTGATCTTATTTAACAACTCATTGCTTCCTGAAGTCAAAGTTGCCACATTTTCCACTCTCCTTCCCAGCTCCGTGTTCTTGACACCACATGCAGCTGTTGCCATCACCCAAAAACCAGCTCTGAGGTGCAAAGAAGCACAAAATGGCCCTAAAAGTGTTTGGCGTTTTTTAAAGGGGGTGTAAGGGGTTGGTTTCTGCCAGGCCCATTAGTATGTTGAATGGATTTGCTGTGGGTCTGGGGGCGAGGTTGGTCTATAACTTGAATAAATCTATATTTTCTTTCCATTTCAGCGATATTGATTTAGTTGTGTTTGGAAAATGGGAGACGTTACCCCTCTGGACCCTGGAAGAAGCTCTTAGAAAGCACAATGTAGCAGATGAAAACTCAGTAAAGGTTTTAGATAAAGCAACTGTAAGTTTGGGGGAAGAGGGTATTTCCTAGTTCTGAGCTAAATTTTTAATCAAAGATCTTGGTTAAAAGGATGAATTTTCATAAGCGGAAACTATTTTATATGTAAATTTGAAATAGAACCAATAGAACCTTTTAATTTAGTACGGTTTTTTATTGCTGACAATATAATTGACAGCGTTCCAACAGAAGCATTTCTTCCGTTGGGCAAAATCGACAGATTTTCCATACACTTGCTTTTAAGTGAGGTTATACTAATTATTGTTGTGAACTAATGTGATTAGACTTGGGAATTTCTGGACTGAGTTTGTACGTAAGTAGATGATTTATTTGTTGTTACTCCAAGTAAGCAGAGGTAATACATTTTCACATGGAAGTAGTAAGTACAGTTTTCTATAAACATGTAATGGAATGCCTGGCACGGGACAGGATTAATTCCATTATAACATCCCACCTTTGCTAATTGTAAGAGTATGGAGGAGTGCTGGGGTTTAAATAGGTATCTAATTGATGGCTGTGATTAGTAGAGAGGTAATTTGGAAAGCCCCCAGGTGTCAGAGTGCTCTCAGTGTCTTTTGAAGATAATTTTGATGAGCAGTCGATGACCCGCGATGACCCGAGCGTGTCTTTCCTTAAGAATATGTTACCATTAGTCTTTATTTCTTAAGCGTTTGTCTCCCTCTGGTGTTTGTTGTTCCCACTAGAACTGTGTTTCTGCACCGGGAACGGACTGAAAACGGTTTGAAATGAATCACTTTGAACATGGAGTGTTAAATTCTGTTAAACAGGACAGTGAATTGAAAATAGCATTTATGAGTTAGAAAAGCAAAGTTGATGTAAACAGGCTGGCAAGGAGTGCGAGTTCATAAACAGACAGGAGTCCTGTTTTCTCTGTCTGCCTCCTCTCTACAAATCCGTCAAATGCTTCCGTTTTACTGGTGCGTATAAGCATGAATGAACCCAAATGTATCTTGGCAATCTGTATTGACTTAATCTGTCTTTCTTTTGCAGGTACCTATTATTAAACTGACAGATTCCTTCACTGAAGTAAAAGTTGATATAAGCTTTAATGTACAGAACGGGGTTAAAGCAGCCCAGCTCATCAAAGATTTTATCAAGGTTAGGCAGCGCTCGAACAGAATTACAGAGCTCATTCATTTGCTTTTCTGTTTTACTTTGTATCCTTACTAGAGATGCGCTTTCACTCTCTCTCATGTTTTGCTGATACCATTGTGTGACATTCTTAGGTTTTAGATATATTGCCCTAAAAGGCATGTGGATCGTAAAATGTACAAAGAAACAATGGGGAAATTCTGATGATAGAGTGAGTAAGGAGAATGCACGGATACCTGTCTTGAACGTTCTGCTCATTTAACTGTGGTTCCTTGAATGTGAAATTAGTATGAGAAAAGCAAAGGTATTTATACATTCAAACAAAATCATTCTGATTTTATGAGGTAATAATTTTTTTCTGAGGTTAATATTTGCCACTGGAGTTGAAGAGGTAAAATCACTGTCTTGGCGACAGGCAGAGCACTTGGTTTCTCCCCATTACTAAAAATAATAAGTTAGAATTATATCTAGCTTTGAAACTTAATATAACAGCTTCAATATGCATTCTTAGCATCAATTGTACGTCTGCATTGCAGTATCCCAACCCTTTTGTTTTTCTCTTTCAGAAATATCCTGTATTACCCTATCTAGTTTTAGTATTGAAACAGTTCCTGTTGCAGAGGGACCTTAATGAAGTATTTACAGGCGGAATCGGTTCTTATAGTCTTTTTTTAATGGCTGTCAGTTTCCTTCAGGTAAGCATCATGAAAGCTGTTGATGCCATTGCTGCAAAAGGACATTACATTGAGAGGGAATTGAATCAATCTTTAAATGTAACCATTTCAGCTAACCTGTTCGTGCTTTGGCACCCCTTTTCATATAAAAACATGCACATCCCACCTGTCTTCTTTCTCCCATTCTGGTACTTTTAGTATTAGAAATGTTTGGAACATCTTCTGGTGTATCCGTACCAGGCGCAGGTGTCGTTTGAGACAAAATAACTTGACTATTGTGTAACTTATTGGGAACAATCCGTGTAGGTTAGTGTTAGACGCAGGTGTCTTTCATAACACTTGTTTTCCAGCTCATATACCCTCTGTGTGTTTAACGAACACAACAGAATTTTATATGTTTATCATGTTTTTTAAGCTGATACCAATTAAATGTGGTTTACAGCATTCTCTTAAATCTAAGAGCACAAAATGCATGAACTAAATCTGTATTTTGGTGCCTGGGAGAGAAAAATATTGTAGAAATATGAAGTAGCCAAGTTTTGGCTTTATGCATCTTGCACTAAATGTGGTTGTGTAAGCGTGTGTCTGCACTTCTCCAGACTGCAGTCAGGTTTAGACCTGAGCCTTGAGCTGGAGCTTGGGGTTTGCCGAGTGCTGGTGCAGTTGCGCTGAGCACAAAAGCAGCGAAGGCAACAGGCGGGTCCTTTTGAGAGAAACCACAATCTCTCCCAGCCCCAGTTGTTTTGAATATTGAATAACAGCATTTCCATTTGCTCCCGAAAAACAAGAGGTCGGGTTTTGTACCTGTCACAGTTAGGAACAGCTCTTTGTAACTTCTCAGGCTGCATCCACAGCAGCAGAGGGGATGGTTTGTAGAGCTGTGTGCATCAAAGCCGGTGCTTGTACTGCAAATCCAGGTTCCTGAAATGCAAATATCTTCACTTTTTTGCAAGAACCCTGCCATCAGTGCTGGAAGTTCACTTACTGAACTGAAAGTCTAAATACAAAAACATGAATACTTGCCGACCTTACTTTTAAGAGGTAATTAGTTTACAATAACATTGTTTTAAATATCCAAAACTGCTTTATGAAGGAAAAATACTACATTTAGACGTGTTTTCCTTATCTATTACATTTTCTTACTCTTTGTTGTATTTAGACATGTTTGCTGTGAAGAATAAAAGGCATTTAAAGGGACTTGAAACTTGAGGTCTTAAGACAATGATTTTTTTTCTCTCTTCTTAATAGCTGCATCCCAGGGAAGATGCCTGTATGCCCAATGCCAACTATGGTGTTCTTTTAATAGAGTTTTTTGAATTATATGGACGTCACTTCAATTATCTGAAGACTGGAATCCGAATAAAGGATGGCGGCTCTTACGTTGCCAAGGATGAAGTGCAAAAAAGCATGTTGGATGGCTACAGACCATCGATGCTATACATCGAAGACCCCTTACAGCCAGGTATCCTTGTAAACCAACATCTTACCTAGTGACTAAGAAAGTTAGTTGGGGGAACGCTTAATCCAGAGGAGCTAAAGCAAAGAATAGAATCCCAGAATCATTTGGGTTGGAAGAGACCTTCAGGATCATCAAGACCACCCATAACCCAGCCCTGGCACTGCCCCATGTCCTGAGAACCTCATGTCCGTCTGTCCAACCCTACAGGGATGGCGACTCCAGCACTACCCTGGGCAGCCTGTTCCAATGCCCCACAGCGCTTTGGGGAAGAAATTGTTCCCAGATCCAACCTCAACCTCCCCTGGCGCAACTTGAGGCCGTTTCCTCTGCTCCTGGCGCTTGTTCCTGGGGAGCAGAGCCCGTACCTCTGGCTCCAAGCTCCTTTCAGGCAGTTCAGAGATCAGAAGGTCTCCCCTCAGCTCCTGTTCTCCAGCTGAACCCCCAGGTCCCTCAGCCGCTCCCATCACACTTGTGCTCCAGCCCCTCACCAGCTCCGTTCCCTTATCTCAACTCGCTCCAGCACCTCAAAGCCTTTCTTGGCGTGAGGGGCCCAGAACTGACCCCAGGATTTGAGGTTTTTCCTCCCCAGTGCCCAGCACAGGGACGGTCACTTCTCTAGGGCACCTGGTCCCTTCCAAGCTCGTGCCCCGCACAGCATGTCCCTGCCCCTGGGAGCACTCTCCTGTTTGAGTCTGTGAAGTCCCGTCAACATGTAGAGGTTCCATTCTGTACTGTCACCTTTACGTTAAGGTTGATTGTTGACTTGAGTGGGTGGCTGCTGACATGGAGAATCAAGTGCTGTTCATAGAAGAGAGTTAACACGCTTCTGATCTCGAAAAATGTCATCCAGGATAGTACAGTTGCATGTGGAATTATATGCAGTATAGCATTTGTTTTCTTCTTGTATTGTGCTTTTTCCCAGAGAGTTACCATTTGGGACTCCTGTACATGTAAATATCTATAGGTCTGTTAAGCTCTTGCAAGTATTTATGATTCACTAATCCTCTGCTGTTCCTCAAGAAGTAACTGCAGTGAGTTGGGACTTCAGACCAATTTAAAAAAACATTCCTGTCTTCTGTCTGAGGGGAGGTAACCACGGTTTCAGTCTCATTTATTTATGTGATTATATTCTTATTTCAAGGTAATGATGTTGGGAGGAGTTCCTATGGTGCCATGCAAGTCAAACAGGCTTTTGATTATGCCTATGTTGTTTTGAGCCATGCAGTTTCCCCAATAGCTAAATATTATCCTAACAACGAAACAGAAAGGTAAATTTTACGAGTCTAAATCTCAGACCTTAATTGCTTATATTTCTGTGTACATAAGTATTAGTTGTGGTGACTCTTTTTTTTCCACGGTTTACAGTATATTAGGTAGAATAATTAGAGTAACGCAAGAAGTGGCCACGTACAGAGACTGGATATCAAAGCAGTGGGGGACGCAAAGCAGGACAGAGTCTTCGTGTAACGGTGAGTTTTCACTAAATGTGGCGGATGGTGGGAAATTCCTGCGTATTTTGGCTTGAATTTTCTTGTTGCTTTTGCCTCACATAGGGCAATGTGTGCATCTTAATATGACACTACATTTTGCTCAGTGGTGATGGACTTCTTCTTGTGCTCTCACCCAGGAAACTGAGATTTGTACAAGAATAAAAAGGCCACACTCCATGTTTCTTGTGCTGCGATAGATTTGGTCTGTAGAGAGTGCTGGCTTGCAAAAGGAGGCTTTGGAAAAGCTTCCTGTTTAAATTACATGTGCTGTTACCATCGCTTCGTTCGTCCTTTAAACATGGACAAGTTTTTTAAAAGAATTACTGGGAATGCTTGTTTAAATCTAAATCCTTACCCTCCATTGCTCTTTTGCTTTTCATTTTAAACTTTCATATATTGTATGTGGACAGAAGCAATATTTAAACCAGGATTGACTATGTAAGTGGAATACGTCTTTACCACAGAGAAATCCTGAAATATCAACTGTAATTCTTGTTACTAACAAATGGAAACACACAAGATCTAGCTGGAGAACTTGCTGAAAATGTCCTTTAAAATCATCTTCTTTTCGTTGCCCACCTTCTGACTCCACCAACCACCCTCTTGTGTATCTGCTGGCTGGAAGTTTGTGAATTGAAATTGATTTTAGTTCTCTCCAATTAATTTTACAATGTTAGCTGCTGGAAGCCTTTTCTTGTTAGAGATTAATTGAAGAAGAAGACACAGCTACCCGGTGTTGAGGTTTTAAAGCTTTTGTCAGTGGTTTCCCTGGCTGTCCCTGCACCCCCATAGTCAGTCCCGCCAGCTCCAGAGTGACACTCGCTGCCTCCTGTGATGTGTGTATTAAATTCGGGTAGCAGTTGGTGAGGCATTTGAGCTCTGCATCTCGTATTTTCAGTGCAGGGTATTGTACAAAGCAACCAGATTTACTTGGAGTTCTCCAGCAGCAGCAGAGTGGGAGTTGCCCAGTACTGGGTATAGCAACAGAATTTAAACCACGTGTCTGAGCGCTGCTGAATGTTATTAAGCAGCGTGTCTGAGCTCTGTTACTCCTTCCGTAGCTTGCCTCATTTCCATCTTGAAGGTGTGCTAGTTTTCAGAGTGTCCATTACTGTAGGCAGTACCTACACATTAAAAAGAAGGAAAAAAGCGACATATTTTAGCAGTTAACATGTGGTGATGCTTCTGTTTTGCTTTGAACAGGTAATGGAGTAACCTTGATAGTAGATTCTCAGCAGCTGGACAAATGCAACAATAATCTTGCTGAAGAGAACGAAGCACTGGGAAAACCTAGAAATAAAACTTCGGAAACACTTAGTAAACATTCTTCAAATTCTTCATCAGGTCCTTTATCATCATCATCATCCACACTGTCCAGCTCTAGTGATGTAGTAAGTACTGGAGGTTCTCTGATGTTTCAGTTTCTTTGGGTTTTTATCCGGGTTTGTGCTGCCACAGAATACGTTTTAAAAGCTCAGAATCCCAGTTAGTTATTGCATGCAGAATCCAGATGTTACCTCTTATGCAATTTCTACACGTGTACGTTGCAGTGTGGTTTTGATACAACATATGTAGAAAGTGAATACAGTAAATACAAATGTACATAGCCCTCTTTTCTCTGGGAATACTGTTTCAAAAACAAAGGCTTGTAGTCCTAAGCGATATGCTTTAAAAAATCTGTTTGGGAATTCTATTTAAAGAATAAAATGGGAATCCCCAAATCAGAATCATGCATCAATACGTTTTAAAATCTGTTTTACTCAGTAAAAATTCTGGATTGAAAGAATTTTAATACCCAATAAAAAACGCATTTAAAGTTTTGTCCACTGCTAGTTTTATATTCAAGGGAGAACTCGCTTGTAGAAGAACTCACTCGTAGAGAAGAACTCACTGATGCTTTACATTTTCCCAAAGGATTCTGATGGAACACCTTGCAAAACCTCGAAACAGTTGAGTTGTCGCCAGTCTGCCACAAACAGAGTGGGCTCACAAGAAGTGTCACTGGAATCCTCCCAGCCAAGCGGGAAAACACAAACGAGCCAAACAGCCAATACATCCAGCAACACCAACAAATCGCAGGTTTGTGAAATGCTTGGAAGGAACAACCGCCTCGATTATTTGAATGTTACAGCCTTCAGTTGGATTGATTTTATTTTGGGAAATGCAGTTTTGCCGGCAGTATATACGGCCGCATTGCGCTCATTGCCTTTTTGCAAAAAGCGCGTTGGTCCAGTCTTTACTGCAGAATTTGAGAACTAATGAGACTTGCCTACGCGTAGTGAAGAACAGCAAGCAAAAATATATGTTTAAAACTCTGCCCGGCTGCTCTGTTAGCTGTTGATACTTGTTGAAGTGTCTTTCATTAAGGGAGATGAAGATTCCTTACTGATAGAGGAAATTCCCTCTTGTTTCTCCTTAAAGACAAACAAACACCTGTATGATGAGACCCACCAGAACTTGTGCATTTAGGGGATTTCTCACATTGGGGAATGCTTCTATGACAGCTGAGTCAGCTGGAAGTACTACATACTTCTATATGCAATTTAAATTCTTATACTTATTCAGAATTTAACGTATAAAATATAGTCTGGAATCTTCTTGACTATTACTCCTGAAAAGTAGTTGTGGTGACTTGCTGCCTCCTACTTGCTGATGATCTGTGTCTGGCCGGTAACGAGGCAGTTGACAAATTAGACCTTGGACACAATGTGAGTGTGCATTTGTGTTATTACACGGAGCTGATTCTGGTGTTGAAATGTGAGCTTGCACAATCTGAGATACTCTACGTTTGTAAAAAGATGTGGCATAAAATTAGTCCTGGTCTTGAAAGCATGTTGTCTTAATTTTGTGCAGGAGATGAGATTTGAGCAATCTTCATTTGTCATCTTGGATTATGGACTTTGTAAAACACATTTTTGACAGCTACAAAACGGGAGCGATGGAACAGTTCTGTCCTTTTCAAAATCCAAAGTGCTCTGCACTCTCTTGACCCGTGTCATTTGAGTCTAAAGACGAGCATTTGTTTGCAGCCACCAAAGTGACAGATTGGTGGCACTGCTGTTGTCCAAGCAATGGCCGCGCTGCTTTGCCACAGGCATGTTTTCAAGCGTAATGCTTCTTTTGCCAAGAAAGGCTGTACCAGATGATCCTTGTGGTGCCTTCCAACCTGGTATTCTGTGATTCTATGATACTTTGATGAGTTAACATCCTCATTATCCGGAACTAGGGCTGTGTGATTGCCACACCTATAGGATGAGTGTCAGGAGAATGGAGCCAGGCTCTTCTCGGTGACAACCAATGGTAGGACAAGGGGTAATGGGTAACAAACTGGAACACAAAAGGTTCCACTTAAATTTGAGAAGAAACTTCTTCTCAGGGTGCCAGGACACTGGACCAGGCTGCCCAGGGAGGTTGTGGAGTCTCCTTCTCTGCAGACATTCAAACCCGCCTGGACACCTTCCTGTGGAACCTCAGCTGGGTGTTCCTGCTCCATGGGGGGATTGCACTGGATGAGCTTTCCAGGTCCCTTCAACCCCTGACACTCTGGGATTCTGTGATTCTGTGATTGACCACGTTCTCTCTTTTTTTTGTTGTTTTCACAGCATGGATCCGCACGGTTATTTCGCTCTTCTAACAAAGGCTTCCAAGGTCCAACAAACTCAAGCCACGGTACCTCAGTCACAAACAAACAGCATCAAGGCAGCAAATCGCACCACCAGTTTTTCCACGGCAAGAAGAGGAAACACAAGAGGGACGCGGCCCTTTCAGACCTTTGTAGATAGTTGCCTATTTTCTGACTGTTCTTCTGTGTGCAATGATCTCATGCTACGGGATAGTTTGATAGTGACTCCTTGGATCTCTTCCGGAGCTTCAGACTGTTCAGACATTGATTAGCAACTGCATTATTTTTTTTTTCCCAGCTCGCCACGGAACGGATCATGAAGATTGATCACTGCAAAAATAAAATAAAAAACGAAAAAAAAGAACAAAAAAAAAGGACAAAAAGAAAAAAAAAAAAAAGAGAAAAAAATTTTAAAAGAAAAAAATTGAAAAAAAAAAAGAGGAAAAAGGCTGCTCATTTGATAAGTCATATGCTACAACAGGGTCATTTAGGATATAAAAGCTTGAATGTAAAATAAATGTATTTCCCATCAGCTCGTGCTGACCTGTAGGGGTAGTACTCAGTGTGTCTAGGGGGTGGTAACAAACAAATAAAACACAAAAATATAGGAAAAAAAAAAAAAAAGGCAAAAAATTGTCTTTTGAGGGAAACCCGGCCTTTAAAGGTGAAAGTCATTTGTGCATGAGTTTTTTATTATTTTTGCATATACTTACCATTTTATTGTGTATATATAGATGACCATATAGGAAAACTGACATTTGTAATAGTGGATTTGTTAATACTTTTTACATAACATTACTGTTTAAATTGTAAACATAAATTTTTCTCAGGATTAGTTTGGAAAATAATCTGAATTGTCATCTTAACATCCATATAAAGAGACGTTACTAGTTACGTTGCTCAGAATTTCTTTTCTTGGCATTGCAAAGTTTTAATAGAACGTTTGATCTGCAAAAGCTGTTCCTCTGCAAGAAAGGCTGCTGGTGGCAAATGAAGTCTTTCATTTGTGTACAGTGTCCGTGTACTTTGTGTAGACACTGAGCTGGTCATCTCGGAGCAGTGACCTTCACCTTGTCTCTCGAGTGCCATCATTTCAGGCAATGGGGTTTTCTAGTTGCATCTTTCTCTTCCTCCCCTTAGTGGTCTCTCCCTGGTCCTTTCTTTTTCTTTTTATTTTTTAAAAAGAAATATAAAGCCACTTGGGGGTTTTTTCTTCGGTTGGTGGTGGTGATTGTTTTCTTCTTTCTTCTTTTCGGTTTTAAACGACAGAACTCAGTTTGTTACAGACGTTTGCATTCCTGGGCTGCTTCGATCCCATGCCTCTTGGTTTGTGCCTTCCCTTCCCCTTCCAGGTCTGGGTTTTTTGTCTTTTATATTTTTGCTAACTCCTGTAGGAGATGAGAACTGTTGAAGCTTTAAGTAAATTTTACAATTAAAGTATTTTTTTCTCACTCCCCTCTTAGGCATTTTTATATTTACACTTAAAACAACTTCAAATAATTAAATCTATTTTATATTGCCTTAAAGACCCAAACCTTTACTATCTCATAGTATTTCTTCACTGACCTAGTGATTTAATTTAAACTCCGCGTTTGTCCGGTTCAGTTGCGTTACAGGTCGAGGTTGCAGAACTCTGAGCGCGAATGGAAGGAGTGGTGACGCGGGCGGGCGCAGCGGGGACACTTCAGGGTGACAAGTGGCGTTTCCTTCCGCGGATTTCTGTAAAGAGGAGAGTCAGTGCGCGCCATACGTGGCTGTATTTAGTGCGGCTGTTCTGGAGACGATGCTTTTATAAAAAGTACTTTTTTTAATATCCATTGACAGATACTACAGACCAACCTGACCGTTAATGGGCACTCATGAGTGCAACGGTTTTTAAATAATGCTACAAGATCAGAACTGATGTCGTCACTTAAATTAATAAACATTTTCAATGTGTTAAAAGTGTTTTACTTCAAAAAAAAAGGAAAATATATATATTTCAAAAGTACAGAAAGTCATAACATTTACTCAGACACTAAGCTTAAGTGATGTTAATTTGACAATGTTTTGTTTTAAATTTCTAGAGTCATATTTTAATTTGATCAGATGATTTTATCAGCAAGATGTTGAGCTTCTGTTCATAGAAACTAGTAAAAGTTGTACCACATTATGCATAATCACAGTATTTATTTTGTTTTAGATTATTGTGAATGTGTAGACTTCTGTTCACCGCTTAGGGAACAATTATTTATAAATTATATTAATCCAGTATTGTTAGCTGCTATTAGCAAAACTGTTCCAAAACTTAATACTTGCAAAGATCTGTATCGCATTTACCACACTGAAGTGTTTTTAAAAGAATCACCCTCATCGTTGAAAGCAAATGTACTCTTAGGGTGCAGATATTAGTGTTCCAATAAGCATGTGATAATTTTAAGGTGGTGGTAGCGGGAAGATAATCTTGATTCCATTGGGAATCTTAGGTTTGCCTCAATTTATGGTTTTCATAAATTTAATGGAAAATAGCTTTTCCTGGACTGCTCAAGTTTCTTTTTGGTAAACAGTATCTTTCTAAAAGAAAAAAGAAAAAACAAAAAAACAAAAAAACAACAAAAAAAAAAAGGCATGAAGGAAAAATTGAGGTATTTTACATTGCCTCAAATGACCAGCATTGTATTCATAAAATACTGTATATCTTGCAAATCTTTATTTAAACAGAACAGTTGAACTGTTCGTTTTTCAATCTGAAGTAAAATACTTTCAAGACCTTTTAGTTTGCCTGCTCATTTGTCGTGTACATTTCATCTCTGTATTTGACTCAAGTCTAATTCCTTTTTGAGTTTCAATACTTTTGTGAAGATTTTTGTGAATATATGAAAAATAAATGTTTAATCTAACTACTGCAGTTCATCCCCATTCTTGACGCTCACCCTGTTTCCCTTTGCAGCACCGTGGTAGAAAAGGCTCCCCATGGCGCTTCGGAGCCGTTTTGTAGTTTCTGGGCCCCTCTGCCTGGAATTTGGGAGCTTATTCTGTTCCAGTGGGGCTGGTTGGCCGTGTTTCCTTCCAGCAGAGCTGAACCGGAGTCTGTATGCCTAAGTGGAAGATTATAAAGGGTTCTTAATATGTTATTTTTATCTAACTTTCCTCTGCACGATACATAGGACGCTTGTGCGAGGACCCGCGTTCTCTGCCTTCGGCACTCAGGGTAGGAGAGCGGCTGTTCAAGTGTCTGAGAAATACACAAAAGTTAAATAGAGTTTGTAGAAATACGCAGAAGTTAATTTGAATTACCTTTAGCTGAAATCTGTGTTCAGCATCGCTCCTGAACCGCAGTCAATATTACTGAGGTATGGTCTTAACTTTGGTTTTCTTCCTTCCTTGCATAAATCGGGAGTGGGACGAACAGACACCACAGACCGTCTGAAATACATAAAGAAGATGAAATATTTCTGTATCTTCCTGATTGATTTGTTAAAGGGCTTTTTACTTTTTAAAAAGAGAATAGTTCAAATGGTGTTTGTAGTTAAAATCTGTGGATTTACAAAGAGGTTTTATCGGTCTTCTGTCTTGTGGCAGAAAAGAAGGTGAAAGGTAAGTAAATCTTCCTGTTTGTGAGACATGATGTGATTCTGTTCCCTGACCTGCATGTTCTGTGCAGCTTCCTCAGAATTCACAGCTTGGGTGTTTAAATATTTATCATAAACTTGCTTTCCTAGAACTTAATCTTTAGAAAATAATTAGTAGTCCAAGTGCTGGTGGCAACTTTTGTTATGTACTTTCAAAATGGACCTTTTCTATATTATATCTGCAGTCATCACATGTGCATCCTAAATACAACCTGTGAGCAATTGATTAGAAAATAGTCTCATCTTGGAAATGTATTGGAAAGAAAAGCAGTCAGCCATTTGACATCTTGAGGGATGTTTAAAGTCATGAGAGATGTTCAAACTGAATGTGCGACTCCAGCTTTATTTCCTGAAGATAAAAGCTATAGGAGATTATATAGTATTATTTGAGAGGGGAATATAGTCACCTATTTAGAGGCTGTAAGAAAAAAAACCACAATTATTCCAGCTGCTGCTGAAGCACAAAAGGTAGTGATTTTTTATTCTGCTGATTGCTAGAACTTCATTCTTTTGCTTAACAATGCAAAATAACTTTCTAAGAAACAAGTTTACAATGTCTTAAAACTGTCTTGAAACTGCAGAATTTGAGAGCTTTATTTTCTAGCTAATTTGTAGTGTTCCCACAAGTTTTCCTTAAAAATGTTTTCCAGTTGTAGTGACCTAAATGTAAATGTGTCTTGACTATTTCCAAGAGTCATTTACCTGCCGTTTTGACAGATTCGTGTTCATGGCTTCATCTAGAAGTTGAAACCAGCTTTGCAGTTCTCATGGTGCTTAATTAAATCACATGTGTAGATTTTCTTGTGCCAGAGTTACTGGGCTCCTCCCTGTAGTAATTCACTGTGAGCCTTATTAACTAATCTTCCGAAGTTGGCTGTTAGGGTGTTTGAGATGATCCCAGGGAAATTATCCAACAACAAGAATCCTTTGCAAGTTACTTCATGAACAATATCCTGAGTAACACAGGAATTAAACTTCAAACGGCCTTATGGAGTCTTTACAAGCCCCAAGTTTGTGTTAGCTGTCTACTTGAAAAGGAAACTGGAATAAAAGAGCCGGCAAGTGGCTGTTACTTGTGCATTTTAGTGTGGTAGTGCTAGATCAAATTAATCTACATTTCAGATTACTCTGAAATTTAGATCAGTTAATTTTGAACAGCTTACATTTTAATTCTTAGTGTATTTAGCCATTTCCTCACCATGACCATTTTGTCGATTTCTGAACTCCAAAAACATCTAACAGAAGTGCGGACCTTTGTTGGACACCTTGGCTGTACTGTTGGAGCAGTTCCTTCTCTCTGGGTTTCCCACAGCAGTTCTTGGTAACAGCCGAAGCATTGTTCTGTTAGATGTTCTGTTCTTATCTCCAAGGACACAGCTCCCCTTATCTTTGAGCTTGAAGACTGTGGCCTTTTTTACTTAATAAGCAGAGAGTTCAAAGGTTCACAGCTTGCAGAAGCTACGCTAAGCAAACTCACGCTAGGAGAATTCTGTATGAGCAGTTTGTAACCAATTTCTATAAGAAGCAGTATAGCCTATAACTCCATAAGCTCAGGCAGCCTGTTCCCTGGCAGCGCAGTTCAATACGCCTCTCTCTTGGCAGCAGGAATTGCCTGTTTGCTCCTTCCTGTAGTGGTGCAACTGCTGGTGAACTTGCATATGTACGAAACTGGGGAAAAATGGGGTGTGAATCTTTAGTTTGCTGTAAATTAATTGGTAAAAGCTGATGGGATCCTGAAAATCACGTAAGTAAGGGAAGACGAGAAATCTTGGAGATCCTCTGCATGAAAGCCGTTTGGAGGAATCCCATCTTTGCCTTTTGAGATGTGTGAACAACGAGGTGCTGCGGCTCTTCTGGTGAGTTCAAGTGCTGGGACATTGCTGCTTGTTGGGTGTGGGATGACCTGAGCTGCCAGCGTGCTCACCGTCCAAGCGTGCTGCCGGTTTCAATAGCCATGAAGGTGTTTATCACTCTTTGACCCTGGTATGTCTTGGTTCTCCTCCCTCCTGCTAGGAGTCCTTCAGAAGAGGTCTTTTTAATCCTTGATGGCTCTTGATATTTTCAACTCACTGAATTGAATCTCCTAATCCTTCTTTAACTCTTTGTTTGTCGTGGCCCACAGATTTTGTGGTGAATGTGGCATTTATCAAATCCTGCCCAACAGGCTATAGTGAAGCAGGAAGGGGATGGCAATTGATAGTACTTTAAAAAAATATGTCCTGCTGCTGCAGCTGCTTTTTAAAGAAAAAAAACACAGACCGCATTAATTGAGCAGACTAAAGTAAGAATATGTCCCCATAACCCTCCATATTTGAAGCTAGTTTCTGTGCAAATCGTTCAACAGTCTACTGTTTGGATGCTAGGCTAATTTTTGTTGTTTTTTGTTTTTTTTAATCCATCTGTATAATTAAGTCCTAATTTCCCATAGTATGAAACACCTAAGGAAGAAACCACTCTGCTGCATGCAAGAGCTGGCTGGTGAGAAATGCATTGGTGTGGTGCTGGAGGAAGCCCGAGGAATCACAGGGGCGAATTTGGTGAGTGTTTTGCTTGTTCAAAAATAAAAATGCTCTTGTACGGGTTTATATATGAAGCAATGTTTGACTCTTGAGCTGGAAGGTGATTAAGCGATCAAATGCTTCTGAGGAGATATTGCAGAAAGTAATCTGTGCTCTCAGCTGCATTTTCCCAGGTCTAAAGTTCATTTACTGTACTGGGTTTGGTGGAAGTGACATCTGAAAGTAAACCTGGTTTGAGTTGCTTGTTTCTGCTGTGTGGCAATGTAACACAGCAATGTCTTCCCTGAATTTAAAGCTCACAACTTAAAAAACAAAACAAAACTACAAAACAGACAAACACAAGTCCACCTTACTGGTCTGTATACATCAGATTGTTGCACCAGGAATATGAAGAAATATTTTTCTGACAACAATAACATTATGTGGTTTAGGTGGAATATGCATTAGTGGCTGCCGTTTGCATTTCCCTCCTTCTGTGTCCTGTTTCCAAACAAGACTGTTGTTTATTCTTACAATAAGTAGAGGACTGACTAAGGCTGGGTTGTTGTTTTGTTGTGGTGTTTTTTCTCCTCTTCACTATAGTGGATCTTGAATCAAACTCATTTGTGGCTGCCTGGTAATCAGTAACTATGAAAAGACATTCTCAGTCAGGAAAATCAATGGCTAACCCAACAGCAGGTAGAAATCTTTCATATTGTCTCCCTGCAATGCCGGCTTGTTTGCTTTTTCTTCTCAAAATTTCTGACAGTGCAAGGGAGTAACAAAACAACGTAATCTTTTCTATAAGATTTTTATTCATCCTCCCGTGTGTCTCACTAAATCTGTGTTATCAACTTTTATCCTTCAAGATAACATAAAAAAGCAATCTAATTGCTGGAAGCTTCAGGCATCTCGGAGCTGGAGTGTGTGCCATCTAGTGAATGACTTCTGTGCAGTGTCTAAGCAACGTATTGGAGCTACAAAGGTAGCGTGAAGGCTTCTGTAATGTCCTTTGTATGCAGTAACTAGCACCTTCAGGTAGTGGTACCTTGCCTGGTGTTGCTGAGCATCCAAAATCCCACAGAATTCCACTACTCTAAGGGTATAGCTGAGAAAATGGAATTTTGTTGCCTAAATAAAAAAGTTTAAACAATATTAGTAGGGTCGATAGCCAGGGGGGTCAGAGCAGTACTTGCTGTTACAAAGAGGAGCCCTTGCAGCGGCTGCCCCGGCCCCTCCGCCTCCTCCCAGAGACACCCTGGCCAACCCTCACTGACCCAGACCCCGCTTTCCTGCACAAAGTGCTTGATATCAATCAGTTTAACAACGAAGTACTTCTGAATTCTTCAGAACTTCACATGATGGTCTATCAAAACCAGAACAAGCTTCTCAGAGAGCGTAGGCAAATACAGAAGTTGGAATGGGGAAGCTGAAGCATTAATGTAAAAGGGAAGGAATCTGACTTTTGCGATTACAGTGAGTGCTGGTCTGGTCACTTTACCATGCGTGGAAAGTCTGATTTTAAAAACCAAACAAAGCAAAACAACCCCTAAATCTCCAAATGGCATTACTGCACTTGGTTTCTACCAAATAAAGTAATATATTACAGTGATAGGTTGAGGAGTATTTTTGAAGTAAAAGCGACAGAAAGCAATAACAATTAATCAAATAATGCTACTTCTATAGCTTCTGTATGATTCTTCTTTTTTCTTGTTGTCAGTGATTTGACATAAAAATCTGTCCACAAAAACCAGTAGCTGTGAACTCTACTGTATTTGTACATTTGGGAGAGTCTGAATGTTCTGGTGCTGCTTAGCAAGGGAAAACTACAAGTACCGATTGTGATGAGCTGGTGCAATACTAAAAGGACACAAAATAGAACTGATGTTTACTTTTCTGATGTCATTATTAGGAAGATATTTATTTTTACTTCCTGCTTTGCGTCCTCGTCAATGTCTCAATTTTTCTACCTTTGTGCCTCATCTGGCCAGCACAGGAGGTCACAGCTGGCCTGTATCCTAAGCTGGCTGCTGGCAATGGTGAAGACTTCATTTTAAGAGCTGGATGGATCGCTGTTAGAGAACAGCAAGTACCCATTTTTCATATAGTCATGTTAGAAACTATTCAGGTTTCTCCCCTGTACTGTAGACTGTCCACAGAGAAAAATTTCATCGTAACAATACCAGTACAACCCACTATCATGTGAACATGCTAAGGCACTTGACAATCCTTATCCTGAAATAAATCACTTCCCAGCTGATTTCAGTTAATAATGTGTTATACTGGAATAGTGAAAGTGCAGTATGAACACAATTTTGACCTTACTATATCAATAAAATTTATTAGATTTCATTGCAAAGGAGGGAAATTTCTGCTGTTGCAAATATGAGGTCAGTGATTTGCCTCACTCTAGGAATTACCACAAAAAGCCTGGTTCTGTTGAGTTTAAGGAGAGTTTTCCTACTGATTTCAGGGAGATGAATTTTATCCTCTTTTTTTTTTTTTCTCAGATTTTTCAATGTCTTGATTTCAGAGCTTCAAAGACTTAACATTTTGAGACAAAAGCAAATGCATATACATCAGTAGAGCAATTAGAACTGTGCAGACGTCTTGCTCAGTTCTGGAGCACCCGCTAACCCTTTAGTGACTCGGCTTCAATTGAAGTTTGTTTAGAACACAACAGTTAAACACAGCCGAAATGTCAGAAACCACGGCAATCAGCAGAGGAACTGTGATTTCAGGACAGTCAGAAACTAAAGCATTTCCCAACTTGGTCCCTCTCAGCTTTGGGATAGTTATTATATCGGTTTGTTTGAAAATACCGACAACTTGGAGGAAAACACAGTCCACTTGTTGGCATAGGAGAAGATAAGGGGTGGGCTGTCTTCTTACTCTGTATTGTCTCTTTTAAAATCATTGCATTCTAAATAAACTAACCTTCAAGAAGTCAGCTGCTTCCTTAAGCTCAGTAAGTTAATATAAAGGGCTTGATGCTCAGGGAATATAAATAATTTTTACTCCATTTGCTTCAATGTAATGGGGCTACGTTGATTTAACAAGATAAAGTTTGTTCACACTTAAAATTGCTTTGTAACAGACTTTTTTTCTTTGGTAAATCCATGATTCTCTAAGAACTTTCTATTCTAGAATTGTATGCCGATTTACGTAAAACCATTTTCCCCAGCAATATACATGGTCCATTTATTCCTTACTGATTTTTCCAGCTTTCTTTTCTTTCCAATATGCCCTCCTGGCTACTAACGCACAGATATTGGAAGTGCAAATTGAAAACAGTTAGCTGAATATTTTCATCATTCACTGTGAAAATAAAATGATCCTTTTTTTTCTGTGTTCTGTAAATCAATAACATCTTCAATTTTGTTATTAAGTCCACCTGCAGTGTTATGGTATCTAACAGAGAAATGACTACCCCTTTCATTTATTTTCTTGGCTTGCATAACTTACCAATTAATGAAAAGAAAGAGTAACCCTCAGTAAGACCATCAGAGCAGTTTTCTAGGAAGTCGCAGACCAGATCTTCTTTCACTCAGCATTGTTGGGAGGAATTCAGTTTCTAGGAAAAAAAGTCCCATTTTAATACAGGCCAACTTGAGTATACAGAAAGATTTTAAACCAAGTCTGATCTGCCGCCTTTGGTGCGGTCCAAATCACGCCTGCAAGTCCAGGTAAAAGGCTCAAGCAATTAGCCAGGCACTGATTTTTCACAGCACAATGCACATTCTTGCTCTGGAGAAAGAACTTTGTAGGAGAGCAGATGTTTTTCTGATTCTTAATCAAACCAAATCTCCCAGCCCTGCCGGCTCCGGAGCTGCAGGCAGTGGGACTTGAATTCCGAGTCCTTCAGTTCCTCTAGAAACCAGCATATTGGCTCCACACTCACATACTTTTTTGGACTGTTGGTATTTTTCCTAATTTCTCCTACCATTTCACAGTGCTGTGAGTTTGCATTGGGCTTGAAGTTTTCTTTGGAGAAATTACTGTTATATAGAATGAAGTTCCACTGACTTTTACAAAATCTGGAGTGCTAGAAAATATGATTGTGTTCCAAGTCAGTTAGATTCTTGGACAGCTTTAAAAGAAATAACAATTAGGACAAGAGACCTGAATAGCTTTTCATTTCCCTAAAGAAACATATATGGCATTTATTGCTTTATTTACAGAAAACCAATGAATGATTCCCAAAAGTGTGTTCAAATGATGTGAGGGCCTAGAAATGCAAACTACATAGCAGGGGTGGAACTTCGCCTGCTCTTTAGCCTGGCTGAGGCAGTAAGGGACTTCTGCATTTAATAGCATCAACTTAATGATCTTCAGCAATTGATTCTAATATTGTCCTGTAATTGAGGGTGATAGCAATGTAGCAGCTCAAAATAATTTCTCATTCCATCCTTCCTAAGTGTGTAGTGCTTAGCACTTGGGGATTGTTCTATTATTAGAGATCTTTGAACTCATAAATTTACAGGAAATAGTAAATAATTTACTCAAGTTATTTGTCTTGTTCTCTAAATTGATTAGTGACCAAACACAGTAGCGCATGTGTGTACACTGGTAAATAGATGCTAAATCCTATCCAAACAAACAAACAAACAAGATTGTTCTAATAGTTCTTTTTGTAGCATTCATTAAACAACATTTCACTCCCAGCTTCTGAATTGGAATCATGAAGCTAGTGAAGAAAAGCAGAAGTTAAGGTTGTCTTGGTCACTGTTTCAGGGTATTTGAGGAACTGCAAAAAAGCAGCATGATAAATTGCGCTTTCCTAAATCCCACCTGCTGTGGTATTGCAGATGTCAAAGGAATATTTAAAGGAGTGAATATATGTAAATGTCTACCTGCTAATTTTAAAAGTACTGCTTAACATACTGTGCTACTTAAATTTTGTCTAACCCATAAAATAGTCTACTGTGTATAAATTTTCAAATTATTCCCAAGGATTTAAAATAGTATTTTCTGAGGTTATAACTACATTTCTGATTTGCTTTCGTCACATATTTAGTCAACAACCATCCACTGAGTCCTAGCTGACCATTTATGGGAGCCACTGAAAGTCTGAATGTTGAAACCTTTTGCAAATTATTTAGAAATAACTTGCTGAAACCAAATACTTTCATCCCCTTTATTACCTTGAGTAGTACAAGCATACATATCTGAAGGCAGACTCAACCTACAGTGACCACAATGAGGAAAATGTAACGCCGACAGGAGAATTTGTACTTGTAGATTACTATGGTTTTTTATTTCTGCATTTTTGAAAATGGAGATATTTTCCTCTTTCATAATGACTCACAGCATTGGGTGCGATGGCAATCTACACTGAAGCATTGATAACTGAGTTGTACAAAACAGACTTCTGTAATGCTCTATAACAGTTTATAAATGACACTGCAAGTAGATTGGGTATAAACACCCTATCTACAAATAATTTAAACAGTAAAACTAAAAAGAGTTTAAATTTTATTATATTAGATTTTTATCAGGTAATGTGTAGCATTTTATTTTCTGTTAATGTCCATATTTTGCTTTTTTCCTTTTCCATCTATTTTGCTAGAAATGTGTTATAGTTACCAGTAGTTTAAAAGTAATCTGCACGACAAGGTACATACAGCACTTAGTGTTTTGGAACCGCTGCCATTAAAAAAATGCTACAATGTCAGTCACACTGAATCATGCAGGAATTTTAGATCTTAGTCTGGGATAGCAAATATTTGTGGGTGTACAGAAACGATGTTAAGCAATCTCTGTACTCGGAAGGTCCGCAAAATTTTCATGAAGTGGTAAATGGAGTCCATCTGTTCTGAAACGACTCCATTTATGATCTCAGCAGAAAAATGTATTTTCCATTTCCTGCACTTTTAAAATCTTGTTATCTAATCCAACTTTCAGTGAAGACAAGGAATTCTTTTTAACAATCGTTTTACTGGAAGATCCTTTTATCCTTTCCCCTAAGAAACAGTCTGAGTACTCTACGCACAGCTTCCATCTGAATGCTTCAGTAATTTCCTACTGCTTTTCAGACACACGATGTCCAAACCAGGAACGGGAAGACCTAGGTACGATTGAGTGACTTACCCAAGACTGCACCCAGAACTGTCCCAGGGCAGGGACAGGGGAGCTGAGTCCAGCTCAGTGCCTGCCCGGTCCTGCCCCTCTGGTACGTAACCACTTGTTCTCCAGCCCCATTCCTGATGGATTTCTCCCAAATTGATGAAACTGGATTCAAAGTCCTTCCCAGGATTCCCAGTTCTAACAGCCCAAAAGCATCCTAATGGCTGGGCAGCCTCTGAAAATACAGCATTTCCTATTTGCCCACCAACATTCAATCAGGAGCTTGGAGAGTCCAGTGGACCCGTTGTCCTCCTGAGGTGTGTGTGCTGAACCACGGCTCCCTCCGAGGGTTAATTCAAACACGTAGCTCAGGCCTGCAGAGTATAAATACCAGCTGGCTCGCAGTTCCCAAATAAAAATTGTATTTAATTACTCATGTCTTATCGCAGTAATGGTGTGACCGTGGATGACTAACGCGTGGCTGTAGCTGCAGGTAGCCGGGCACACGCCTGCACAGCTGCTTGCAGCCACCTCTGACTGACTTCTCCCCAGGTATAAGTAGTCCAAAACCCCTACAGAAATCTTAATTTATTTCTGTTGTCTGCAATGTGCTTTGCATCAGATTTAAGTGTGGTAGAGCCAGGCTTGGTCTGGATCAGCGGACAGATACTCAAGGCTTGATATGCTGAGGAATCTTTGCCAGCCCAGTGAAACTCGCCCAAAACATACGTAGAGGACTGAAGTGGTCAGGAAAGGGAGGAGTGAAAGGCTGAGGGAGCTGGGGCTCTGGAGCTGGAGGAGACTGAGGGGGGACTCATTCCTGGGGATCAATATGGAAAGGGGCAGTGTCAGGAGGATGGAACCAGGCTCTTCTGGGTGACAACCAGTGACAGGACAAGGGGCAATGGGTGCAAACTGGAACACAGGAGGTTCCACTGAAAGAGGAGAAGAAACTTGTTGGGGGTGAGGGTGCCAGAGCCTGGCCCAGGCTGCCCAGGGAGGTTGTGGAGTCTCCTTCTCTGCAGACATTCAAACCCGCCTGGACACCTTCCTGTGGAACCTCAGCTGGGTGTTCCTGCTCCATGGGGGGATTGCACTGGGTGAGCTTTCCAGGGCCCTTCAACCCCCGACATTCTGGGATTCTGTGAGTGGGAACGGGTGCTGCGGGACAGCTGCAGGGTGTCCCGGGAGGACAGGTCCTTGTCCCGAGCTGTGGGAAGTCCAGAGTCTTGCCAAAACACCCCAACAGTGGCCAGATTTTAAAAAGCTAGCTGTAAATCTTTGCATTTTTCAGCATCCTGGGCAGAAGTTTCTTTCCACACCTCCCCAGCGTGGATTCCCTCTCCCTGTGTGAATGAGGCGCCGGGGGACACGGACACCCCCGAGCCCTGTGAGGGACAGGCTGCTGCAGCGCCTGCCCGGAGCCCCCCCCGCCTTGAGGGGGAGGATCGCTGAGCAGCTCTCCCTCATGCAGGGGTGTTAAAAGCCGGTGACCGAGGCCAGGCTGAGGTGATCCCGCGGTGAGGAGAGGAGCGGTGCAGGTTCCCGCCTCCCTCACAGCCGCTCTGAGGCGCCGGCCGCCCCTTCACCCCCCGCCAGGGGGCAGGACGGGCGCTGCCGCCGCGCGCATCCCGCCCTCCCGCGCCGGGCGGCTCCGCGGGCCCGAGACACCTCAGGGGAGGCGGAGCGGCCGGGCCCGCCCCGACCCGCCCGCGCCGCTTCCGCAGGTGAGAGACCCGCACGGCACCGGAGCGGCCGGGGCGGCGGGACCCGGGGGTGGGGGTGGCTCCGCGGAGCACGCAGTTAAGTTTCAGGTCCCTAAACTTCTAAGTTCCTTTTTTTTTTTTTTTGCGTAGAAAAGGCAGATTTGATAAGCTGCGAGGCCGATAATTTGTTCCTGCACACCAGCTGAATGGAGAAGTGATTCGCTTTGGCGCGGTAACGCGCTCGAAACACCAAAGCTTTTCCATTGCAGACTATTTGGAATTCTTTTAAAGTAAGAAATTGGGCTTTAAATCGCTGAAAGAGGTTCTTACATATCCAGGGAGAAGTTGAAACATCTTCAGCAAGTTGATTCGTGCCTTTTTTGCTGCTGAGCGGGTAAGTCACTGGCGGGCTCGGGGGGATGTGTTGTGGTATTTCTGCAACAAGTGAGTGCTCTGTACTAGTAAAGGGATTAAAAAGCTTTAATACGTATAGTACAGCATTTGATCCTGGTTGCTAGGACCTAGATCTAGATGAAGTGTGTTATTTAGCAGGGGAGTATCACCACTAGTGACCCAAGACCATCCTAAACTCTGTTGCACCTGGTCTGCTCTGAGCAGCGATCCCAAAGTGGTTTTGGACACGCAAGGTAAATATGTGGTGTAATGTTTGAGTTTGGCTCAGCGTAGAAGCCTCCTTTCCTCCTGCTCAGATGTGGGATGGCTTATTTGGGTTGCTGCGTGCCCCACACGCTTGGTCGCGGCCCAAGACAGATACACGGTGTGGGAAACGCACACAAATGCACCTGGAAACGGGGTTTGATGCTGAGACAGGTGTCATTTATTATGGGAAATAAAGTGCCCTGTGCTGGACAGTAGAATATGAAGATTCCTTCAGAGTGGGAAATAGGATGTGCCTGTGTGTGCCACCTTACTGCTCCGTGCTGAGATTCAGGATGCTGTGTTTTTTAGCTTATTTGTTTTCTAAAAAAATAGAGAGGAACTTTAAAAGGAACTCTCCTTTAAGGCAAAAAAAAGGGGGGCTATGAACTTTTAAAATTTATATCGAAAAAGAAAAAGTACCAGAAAGAAATTGTATAGCTTAATAATTATAAATTATATATATCGAAAATAAAAATAATGTGGAGTTGTTTTTTTTTTTTTTAATTATTATTCTAAGCAAGCAGGATTCCAGGTGAGAAAGAGAAAGCTTCTGCCAGGGTTTAATGGATGTGTCTAGGTCAGGAACTAAAAAATAAACAGTGTGGCTGTGTGTGCATGTTTTTTGTTTGTTTAGGTATCCTGACCTTTTAAATATTGAAGTTCTGATTTGGAAGGTTTTATATGATCCCCTATGGGTGGAAGACGAATGTGTTGAATGTTAAGACCCGTGATACAGTGCACTTGTGATATGTTTGTGTGTATAATGAACTAAGTACGCTTGAGAAAAAAATCTGAATTGCAGCAGTTAACACTAAAACCAGCATCTGCCAAAGTCACCACACACTGTCGGTTTCTACCTATCCAGAAATGCAGAATGGAAAAGGAGAGGCATATGGAACACCACTTTGAAAACAGTGAGCCAATACTGATTTCTAATGGCCATTATAGCCTGTTATTTATGCTTCCAGAAGCCATTACTAACAGCAATTAGGGTCATTGGGGGTTCTTGTAAAGCAGCCAATCAACTTCTTAATTTTTTTCTTAATGAAGCTAATGTCAACACCATTAAGAGTAAACAAGGAAGGTACTTCATTCCCTAATGTAGGTGGATATTTAGGTTCTCATGGTTTGTGCTAAGTGAAAGAGCAGGTGCTGGCTGAGAGCTCATTAGTTTAGGTGTTAGCCTCCAGATGGATGAGCGCTGTCTTCTGCTAATGTGGGTCTTGTGTAATTGCCAGTTGCTCTTAGATTAAAAAAAATGGAAAAAGACTATCCCCTGTGGAATTATTTAAAAAAAAAAAAAATCTCTAAATTGAGTTCTTGGATTTATTTCTTGGGTTGCATGTTTGACTTGGATTTAACACTACAGAATTCATCAAAATGACTCGTTCTTCTTTTAGGTTATTACAAAGACTTTAAAACACTTCACTTAAAATACTTCACGGTTTGTGTTGAAGCTATGTTTAATTTCTCTGGAAAAGCATCCTGATGATTTGAAAGGATTTGTTTGGTATTTCAGATTAATAAAATGTAATAGTTTAACTCACTAAGCATCTTGCAGGGCTTTTATATTGAAAGTGGCATTTGGGACTTATATTGTGTGCCTGTAAGTTGGAGATTGTGTTATTGATCCTAAGAAGTCACCCTGGAAGTGGAGGTGTGTAAGAGCTGATGGCCAGTGGAACTGGTACTGTTCCAAAGAGCTGGCTGCTCAGAGCTGCCCCGTCAGCCTTAAAATCCTTAAACAGAGTCTCTGTAAGTCACCACTTGACGAGCTAACCTGTTCTTTTGAAGACTGGATCCTGCATAAATAGCAAGATAATCTATTAAACTAGCGTCTGCAAAGTTTCAAGATGATTATTTGCTAAGCTGACAGGATGTTACAGTGTGAAATAGTTTGTAACCACTGTGCAGTTAGATTGCCGTGTATTAAAATAAGGAAGTGCAGCTTCTTCCTTAGATCATTATGCTATACTTCATGAACACTCAGTGTCTTGTGTTTGCTGAAAAAGATATATTTTACATTTTGAAAAGAGTAAAGGCATTGATCTGGGATTTCCTCATACTCTTATTTTAAAAAAACCCAAACAAACAACACAACATTTTCACCTGGAAAAAAACGCTGTCTTTAAAAAAATATGCCACTTTTATATCACTTTTTATAACACTTTTATCTCGTAATAAACATCTTTATAATTGTTACCTGCAGAGGCCTGCGCGTTGCTGTTTCTTGCCTTTTGCCTCTTGTACCATCCTGTCCTGGTGAGTCACCTCTGGTGAGACCTGGGCTCTGGATGTGGGGCTGAGCAGGGCAGTGAGCAATGTGCTGCATCTTTTCTTTGAAAGAGGTTTTCTTTGCTTAATAAGCATGACAGACAGTAATGTAAATATGCTGTAGTAATATTTCCTGCACATCACATGCAGGTTGCTACTGCTGAGTGTTATTTCAGTTATTTCTTCAGTCTAAAGGGTGAAATAATTTTGTCTAGGTTACTCGAAGTGGCAAAATTGAAGTAGGATGGGGGGCTGGTGTTTCTTTTCTAATCAAGGTATTGCTTTACCTCAGTAGCTTGGAGTGATGAGTTTATGTCAGCTGTTTGGATTTTTATGACACAGGCCCTGTAGTTCAGAGGCTTCAGGTCTGCTGGTGTTTTAAACCAATTCGAAGCTGTCTGTCCTGTGACATGGGGCTGCACGTACTGCTGTTCCTAAGAGCTATTGGCCAAAGTGTTCCTGTCTTTAGCAGCTGTTCCGTAACCCTCCTTTCAGCATTAGAAGAAGCTTCTGGTCTGTAGTTAGAAAAAAGGAACAATCAGGATGTGTTTCACTTCTGTTTCTGGGCGTAAAACTAAGTGAATAAGTAACACATTCAAGTTAAAAACAGAAATAACAAAGCTTACCAAGACTGTAACTAATGGGGTAAGGCAGAGAAAGGTGACCAGTTTATTTGGACAGGGCTGGTTGTTTCTGCAACACCTCCCTGAAGCACCCAGGTGCTGTTTGTTCGCTGTAGGGTGTATATGGTTGCTCTGCTCAGGGAGCTTGCAGGGCTTTCTGCTAAAGGTAATTGAACGAGATGATTTTCGGACTCATTCTACTGTGTGCTGCATCATCGTTTGCTTAAGAGCAGCAATAGGGCTTTGTACGATTACTGTGGCATGCAGAAACGAGTCCTGTTGGGCATGCGAGCTGTCATTCAGCCCACAGCAAAAGGAAGGTGTTTTCCAGAGATGCTCAGCAAGTATAGCAATAAAATAATATATGTCTATTTTTTTATAATGCTGTAAATGGCTGGTTATAAAGCCGCAAGCATACTCTCATAATATAATCACTATGAAAATGTTTTAAAAGGACTTTGATTAAGTTGCAAGGTCTTAAGAGTGTATGCTTTATTTCGAGGAAGGAGACAATCTAGTAAGTGTTTTATAGGTGGATAAATGTAGAAATAGCTTACATGTGACTGTATAACTTTGGTTTTTAATTTGTTACTTTTCACTGTGTGAAGTTTTGTCATGACTAACAATGATTAGTTAGCATTTCAGTGAGTTGACTAAAATATTTAATTTGTAATATAGCCTGGGTTTTAGTCATTATTTACTTAATGTTCAATCTGTGACATTAAGTTTTCTGCTTGATGTATTTATATAAAAATGTAATACATTCATACTAGGGGCTTCTTTTAAAGAACTGGTTGATGATCAAACAACCTAGCAGTGACTAATTCTTACTCAGTGACTGTTTTCCATCCAAGTAACCAAAATGGTGAGGAAACAAGGGTGCCAACAGAATGACAAAGCACATGGAAGGGCTGGGTAACGAGCACCGCTGGGAAGGAGCCGCCAAAGGTGGATTCAAGCAGACTGAGCTCACTGAGGTTTGTTCAAAGCCAGCTGAAATTAATGGAAATGGGCAATAAAACTCTCATCATTTAAATGCCAGATATTCTTAGCACCTGGCTCATGTTGACCCAAGTCCATCTGTTATGGTATTTCAGGCAGGACCTGCTTGCTGAAACAAGCTCAGACTTTCGCTGTGGGGGGAAAAAACCAAACAGATTGGGTCAAGTTGGGAGGATTAACTTTGTACTGGAGTTTTCCTGTGTGTCTGTGTCTTTTTCGTTGTTACTGCTGCTGAGCTTACGTGGCACTAAATCAAAATAACAATTTCTGGTAGAAGAACAGAATTTTGGTTTCAGTTTCCTCATTTGAAAGGAAGCTGGGGCACGGCTATCAGAACTTTGTTGCTTCCTGGCACTTTCTGCCTGATCTTCTGCTCATCCTTTGCTGTGGTTTCAGTGCCAAGGAAACAAACGTTTATTTACTTGAGACATGCACAGAAGATGTGAGAAATGTATGTAGTCATTGCTAGCACGTTTTAATCAGGAACTGGGTTTTAAGGTGAAAATACTTGAAAATTTCTTACTGCAGATAAAGCCAGTGAATCAATTCTGATACTTCAGCTGTGCAAGTTCTTACTCTCCTGCTTATTCTATGTGTAGTACATATACTAGTGTATGTAGGCCACGTGCAGTTTATTAGAAGACAAGAGAAAAGCAGAGGCAAAGACTACTGCTGTGGGTTACATATTGGCTATAACTGGGTTATTTTGTGGGTATGAACCCTTGGCCATGGTTTATAACCCCCAGATCTTTTTTTCTGCCTCTAGAATTCACATAGTCTTCCAGTCAATTCGCAATCTTGTGAGCTGGTGGAGGTTTGGGGTTCTGGGGCCTGATTTTGCTCTGTTGAGAAGTATCCATGTAGTTAATGAATTTAACATTTTTTTTTTTCAGCAAGGACTTGTGTATGTACAGGAGGGCGCAGCTTCTTTTGGTAATGTCCTGGGAACTTTAAATTCCTTTCGGCTCACTACTCATGTAAAAATGACTAATGATGGCTGTATAAAATACTGTTTTTTTTCAACGAATATATGACTTTGAATATAAGCGTAAGAGTAAATGCAGTGAGGGGTGTGATTTTTTTATGGTGTAACTGAGCTGGCTTGAGGATCAGCCGTTGCTACGAGCGGGCAGTGCTGCTGCTCCCACCCTCCTACTGCTCATCTCACCTCCTGCTGAGCTGATTCATGGGAATAAATGGGCAAAAAGCTCTTTTTTTCAATAGGATAAGCATTTTTTAAGTCTAATTTATTTTTTTTTTCCTCTGTAGGAACAGAACAGCCAGACCAGAGGAAGTGGCAAGAACATATTGTTGAACTTCTGGAGAGGCACGTGGGGTCGGTTCCCCCTTCTTCGGCGGTGCCTGTGCTGTAAAACTGTGCTCCCGGTTATCCACATAGTAAGTTATGGTTCTGCAAACATGCTGGAAAAGTGACCCGGGCTATGTTTTGATTTGAGGTATTGCCATTTGAACTGTTACCCTACTTTCAGTACTTGCGAAGAGCGAACTCTGCTCCTCTGCTTTACTTGTACAGCAGGAAATGAATGTGAAAATATTTAACTGTAGTACTCTTTAAAAATCACCTTTAGTTTTTTGCAAGTTCCTGAGGAGTATCCTGTTTTGAATTTAGTAGTTTTAACTTTATATTTTTGGTCTGCTAATCATAATACAATAACAGTTACAAGCCCCCAACTCCCTTTTTCCTCAGGATGCTGCACTTTTAAAATAAGGCAGAAGATGCATTGCAGTGCTATAGTGACAGTTGTGTGGCACATGTTGTAACTTGCTTAAGAAAGTGTTGTTGCACATAACATAATGCAAAGCTCATAGCTGTTGGAAGGCAGTCAAAGCTAGTTGCTCTGAGAAAGTAAGAATTTAATTTGATAACAGTATGAACACCATGTTTAGCTTTCAAAGAAATAGGAAAAACACCCAAACAGTATAGCTCTTTGATGCTGTTCTTATGGTGCCACAATAGGCAAAATTCCACACAGGCAGTTTTGCTTTTCCCCAGCGAGCTGACGTGTTGATCACTCGCATGTTCAGAGCTCCCTTGCAGGGTTGTAGAACATGATGTAGTGACAAAGGTTGTCAGTGTGAGCAGAACCGCATGTGGGTGTTAATTACTTCTAGTCAGGTGCACACCAATAAATTAACAATGTTGCTAGATAAAGGAGATTAAATTGCAAGTCATGAATAATATATTGGAAGAATAAAGGGGGAAATTTTGTTTTTTCAAGATTCTGGGCATATTTAGGCAAGAATTCTTTTCTTATATTGGCTGTGTGTTCCATAGCTGTTTATCAAGCATGTTTATACAGGGAATTTGGATGTAGTTGTAGCTAAACTGTTTTACCAGAGTAGTGTTAGACACTTTGTTTTACATGTTGAATCAATTTTTGTCCTGCCTTCATGCAGGCTGTTGTATTTAGAAATGCATTCTGCTGTAGTTCTTTTGAACTGCATTGAAATCAGTGATGGTTGGACTTTTCTCGGAGTTGTCTCTGCTGCCAATAAAAATATGTATATATAAGGATAGATATACATGTATAAATAAAGAAAATTGACTAAAGTGTCGTTTCTGGAGAGTACGGAATCTAAAAGACACTGTGCTTGTGTCTTTTTAATCTTTCTGGCTGGCTTCTCATCACTTCCTGTGTATCATTATCCCAGGCAACATTCTTTGGGCTTGTACATTTACAAGTGGGTAACCAATGTTTTAAGAAGCACCTGCCAAAAAAAGCCCGAAACACCCAAACTTATTACTTGCTGGTAAGTCTGAGGAGTGCTGGCTGTATAAAGTATGTGAAATCAGGAATTGATTAATTTGCTTTCTCATTTAAACTTAGGTGAAGAGTGAGGCAGGAGATCTCTGGTGCGGTGTATTCAGTGTAGCTTTCAGCACGCTGAATAATGTCGTGTTTAGTTGGAGTAGCTGGAAAGAGAGTGAGGTGTTGCAGTTCTTACATGCTATGAAAACACTCCCAGTAGAAATAGCGGAGCTTTCATGAGAAGCAGGGAGAAGGAAGCAGTTAGTGTGGCACTGCCCTCACAGAAATGGGACAACTATAGGTTGCAGACAGAGGAGGCCTAATTTTTAATATATTGTATAGTACTACTGTAGTGGACCTGGGAAAAACTTGTCTGACCCAGAGTCAAGCTGGGTTAGTGATGACATGGAGATGAGGAGTCTAGAGACACCAAAAGTGGGGAAGGCAGTGTATGTCTTCTGGAAGCCTGGCGTGTTTTAACAGCATTTTTTTTTATGCAGCTACCAAATGTGCTGGAGATCACGTTGGCCAGAAATCCTGTTCAGTGACCTGAACCCCTCTCTCTGAGCAGCGGCCCAGCAGTGGGCAGGGGAAGTGTGCAGGCTCCGGGTGGGGAACACCTCTATGCCTCTTTTGGTGTCATGGTGGAATTCTAAGAAGTTCTCTCCTTGTATGCTGGTTAGTGGCAATGTTACCCCTATTTGTGCCTTCCCTGCAAGACACCAGCTAGCTCTGTTTGTGTCTGCCCCGTGTGTGAGTGCTTTAAACACTTTGGCATTCTGGGTGCTGCCTCTCTGGGCTTGCTCACTGAACCTTGGGAACAGCTGCCCCAGACCTTAAAACCACTGTGGCTCTTTGAAGCAAACTTTTCTGGAGTCCAGCCTACTTAATGCTTGACTGTTGGGGGCGTGAGATAGCTGACAGTCACAAAGATACATAGCTGGTTGTGGGGGAAATTTTTAAAGCAGTTTTCCAGGTGATGAGGAAGGTTGCTGCTCAGTGCAAAACAAACTATACTGTGTGCTGTTCCCTGAATCTCTTTTCTTCGGAGTGTTCTTTGGCATCGGGCCGATGCTCCCCAGGGTTCCCATGTCCCTGTTCCTGACGCCTCTAGCTCAGTCTTCTCTTTGCTTCCTGAGAAGGATCCAAGCAGGCTTCTATTCTCTTGCCGTTCCTCCACTGCTGGGTGACCCTCTGCTCAGTGGCAAACCCTTGGGTGGTCTGTTGCGTGGTTACCACACAATTTGAGTTCAGACCTGAAAAACTGGTTTTTATAGGCACTAACCACCTGTTCTGCTGGGGAACAGCCAGGTGATTGTGGATGGTCTTTAGTGATGTCTTGTTCAGCAGGGAAGGCTGAGCGCCGCTCCTCCCTCTGGGCAGTGCCATACAAACAGCCCTTCTGAACTGTGTTCTCCTTCTCGAACAGGGGAAAAAATGTTTAAAGAGCGTTAGTGATGTCCAGCTGAATTTCAAAATATCTGTAGGTTCCTGTGATAGTCACAAGGGATTTGTGATTGCAGAGCTGCTGACTGTGGCATTGTTTCCCCATCCACTCCAGCAGTGTATGCGGTCAGGCTGCGTGTGTATTTTCTAACAGAAACATATATTCTTACATGGGGGAGCACCTCAGTAATTATGGCCACACTAGATTTTAGATGATAACTGGGCAGGTGACAGGTCTGTGCTCTAACCTGAGAGGGTGGCTGCACAAAATGTTACCAGGGAACGAACTAAAGGCCTTAGTTATTACCTGTGTATAATGCTATCCTACATAAAGTAAACGTGAGATGGATTATTTTACTTTCCTTTGTAGGAGACTGTGGGAAATTTTACCTGCTATTAATCCTCAGGTATTATTTGATCTAGTAATAATCTATTTGTGTAACTAAGTGGTTAGTTTTTTTTACTGTAGCAGCCTTTAAAAAAAATTAAAAGCTTGATAATCTGTTAACATGGACAGACTGTAGAACATGAACTGCGCTCTATGCCTTTGGATTGGAAGTAATACCTGTGTCAGAGTGATCTCAAGATGTAGTTTCAAAACTGTGAGGCTCATCTTTCACTTGCCTTATGAATTTTGATCTATTTTTGGCCTAATCTGAGATTTTCTCTGCAGTCAAGTGCTAAAAGCTTTGTTTAAAACACAATTTTGCAATTCGGTGTCTGCTAAAAATGTCCGCTATCGCTAATATTCTGATAAAGCACTAACCTTGTGGGCCAGTGAGCTAAATCATTCTTATAACTTCCTTCATTTTAAAGCGCTTTCCTTGGGCCTATGACTTACATTTATATATGTATTTCTCTGTAGTTAAATATTTAGATTTCAATGGCTCTAAATGAAGGAATATATGGCTAAGGTTATATGCTGTGCTTGTGGAATATGCCATATGGTTTTGTATTGATGTAGTTACCTTGGTTTTGTACTTTAGCTTGTTTGTGCAAGAGACTGATTTCTGACTTGAGGTGCAGCCTTCTGGGAGCAGCACAACCGCCACAAAAGAGCTCTTTTGATTGACAGGTTTCCTGGCGGGTCTTTTGTTTGACTTCTGCCAGAATGGGAGCGGACCTTTTCTGATTTGGGAGTTCTCGAGCTGTGTTTACTGTGCGGTCTGAGTTCCTCGGTGTGTCATTCACCGAATGGTCCCTGTTCCTTAGGCCGAGCTCCTCGGGACCGTTTCTGTGGGGTCACAAAAGAAGGACAAGCTGGAGAAGTCACTGCAGCCTGTGAGGAGAAGCACACTGAATAATTAAGACATCAATTCTTTTATATTTGCTGTTATTAACACCGTTTCCTGTAAGTCTTAATACTTGTTTATTGTGGGTGACTTGAATCCTTTATGTTCACAGTACAGATTGGGTTTATTTTATTTTACTTCTTGTGTGCATAATCCTGTCTAAGAATTCAGGATTTCATAAATCAGTGTTTGGGTGGAGAGTTTAGTGGATGTTAGTTTCTGTATTCATTGGCCCTGGCTGTTGGCTAAATATGAAAAATGTTTCTTAATCCTTTCTTAATTTACTACTGATAACTGCTACTGACAGTGTATAATTTGTTTCCCAATGAGACGCTTTTTTCCTCTTTACCTTACTCATTTTTTGGAACATCACTTGAACTGTTAGCACCTTTCTTGCAAATCTGCTATGTCTCCCCACATACCTTGTTTTAAACTCCATCAAAAGCTGAGAGTTTGTGTGAAAGTCGTCTTCTGTGCTTGTTGCAGAATGTATTCAAGCAACTGTGTCTTTTTGTGAAAACACTGGGGAGCAGCTATGTTTTGAATCTTAACTTTTGACTGTTTCTTTGTATTTAATATCAACTTATGTTCTCTTTGTGTGTGTGTGTTTGAATATGCTTTTATGTATACTTACCAATAATTTCATCACTGTCTCTTTGTTATAGTCCAACTTGTATGTGCCTCGGTACTGTTAGATGATTAATGTAGCTGCTTGCAGTCATTTTAAGGAGTTTATTAGAGTTCTTTAACAAATATACACACCAGACATTTTCGCTTATGTTTTGTCCTTTCCCTTCCTCATTTCTAACTACTTGTGGTGTCTGTATGCCCGGGCTTAGCATGGTGATAAAGCAGTAAAAGTCTGAGTGTAAACTAATGTTTTATTATTTAAATAAATATTACAGCATTTTTATGTCAGTGTGTAATGGGTAGAGTACCTAAAAATGTAGATGTGCCTGTTTTTTGCGCAGTTTAGGTCACTGAAGGGTTGCAGATGGTTTGTGTTTTGCCTTACCCTGGAACACGTGGCTCTTTGCTCGTGGATGAAACGGGCCGACTCGGGGACAGATATGAATACAGCATTTGTCATATTGCACATTATATTGTATTTCAGTGGTTTCTACTTCTTTTGTTGAATTTTTGTCTTTGAGATACTTTCTCTTTCAAGCATCTTGGTCTTTCATAGTGAAAGTTTGTGGAAGTAATTTAAAACCAAGAGAAATGTCTGAGGGAAGTGTTAGTGTAAAAGTAGGGTTTGGATTTATAAATGTTTGAGGAGTGTGCTACTTCAGAAACTCTACACACATGTAAATGTTCGTGGCTTTTTCTTCCTCATTGGGACTGGCAGTCAAGTGCAAAAATACTTGGTTTTGAGATTTGCATAGGGCAGATGTGTGAGATGTGTAAAATGTATTATGAATGGCAAATTGGTCACAAAATTATTAATATTTTGTGAGTCTGTGTGCTTAACTCCCTTTTGACTGAAAGTATGAGCTAAGCTTTTTCAATAGTTCTTCTTATCTTGAAACTCCTCTGATTAATCCTCCCCCCTTTCCTGCACTTGAATACAGACACTTTGTTGTACATCTTGCCGTGCAACAGTTTTAAGTTAAAAGTAAAGAGTGGTGTTGATTTCCCCATGAAATTAGTGGTTTTTTAGGCAGAAACCTTGAAGTGTGATGGGGCCATCAAAAGATGTGTGTTGTGTTTGTTGGGTGATTTCAGCAAGTCAGACTTTTTTCTGGCTCTTTCTTTGTGCAAAATGTTGATAGAAAGAAGAGTACATGAGGTTTTATTTACTCATCTCAGAGGCCCCCAGACACAAGCGGAAAGTGTTCTGGACATTTACAGTAATTTGGCTGCTGGAAGTTTCCCAAAGTGCTGGCAGTATGTTCTTGCTCTTACTGAAAAATGAAGTAGCAGTTCTCCTTTTTTTATTTTTTAATAAGCATAAGTCGGCTGGGATCCTGTTAAAGTCGTCACTTGTAATAGCTCGGTGCCCCCGGGACCGCTGCAGGGCACGGGCTGGCTCAGAACTGACTCAGAGCCTAAATCGTTGACACTGCTCATCTAGAGAAAGATGCAATTAGAACTCCCCTCCCTACTCTGGGAAAGCATCTTGGATCTCCTCGTTCGCAGCTCCAGCTTTCAGAGGTGATGTGAGCCGGTCCGACTGGGGTGAGTCTTCCCTGCTTGTGTATATTTATTGGTCTCTGTTCTTTAAACTTTAATATTTCCCAGAGATTATGGACCGGGTATAACTAAACCGTTACTGGCTTTTGTCAGGTGTTGAAATAGAGAATTACAGACCACCATCCCCTCCTTGCTCTGCCCCTGTCCGATCTCCGCAATGCCAGCCGTGCTGCCCACAGTCACTGACCACATCTGCCTCTTAGGCCGAAAGAAACAAAAACCAGGAGACTCAAATGGTTATTTTTGAGCTGGTCTGGCTGTGTGTGGGCCTAGAAACGGCCACATGCACGTAGCAAAAGAATGGTGTGGTGTGTTGATGAGATCAGAGCGAGTGATGGGGAGGAGAAGGGGAAGAGGAAGAGAAACTCATTGAGCAGATATGACCGGAGAAGCCCTCCTTGCAGAGCTGCAACCAGGACCTGTGGGTTTACATGTTTAAAATGAGCAGCAAAAGTTTCCTCTCCAGATTTCTGGTCATTCAGCTAATTTAAACTGTGTGTAGGGAGGGTGGTGATTGAATAAACATGCATTTGCTGCGGTAGATATTTGTGTGTAAATACATCCCTGGTAGTGGTACCTCTGGCTTCACACGTAGGCCCTTCCCCCTTTATATTGGGGTTTGTTCGCTTGAGCAGCAAGTTGTACTTTAGAAATAAAGAAGTGATGGTAATGATGCATGTGTCAGCTTGCACCGAATGTAAAAAAGTAGTGGTTGTGTTACAGATCGTGTGCGAGGAATGAAAGGAACTTCACGATTTCATCCACTGTTCTGTCTTGCCATTGCTCAGATACTGGTTTCATTTGCTACTGCAAAAACTGGAGTTAAAAGAAAGATTTCTCCCTCTTCTGTAACCAAATTTACAGCACTAATTTGCTGTGTTGTTTTTGTAATCACCGTGTCTGTTGGTGGGAGTTGAAGGGCTGACATTCTGCTATCCTTAGCGTCATGTGTTCTTATTTGATTACATATTTATTTTTTAAATATAATAGTATTACACAATAACTTAATTATTATTTTATGTGGTATGTAAAGCCCAGTGTTGTGCTTCCTGCTACAGCTGAACAGACATTATCCTCCAGGGATTTGATCAGTTTCTGGAAGTATGAGATTAAAATCCAACAAAAGCTTGAAGTGCCAAGGAAGATGTTTACTGTAATACATTGTTATAGTCCAGAATTATCCTGCTGTATTCCTAAAGTGTCTCATGAGTATTCGTTTACTTTGCTGGCACCTTTTGTAGGTCAGCTCCTTTGGGAGCGAGAAAAGGGACAGTGTGCACTCAGAGCCACTCAGCAAGAAATCTGTGGGAGACCCAGAAGCTAGAAAATGGGTTCAAGTTCTTTGCTTTAACCACAGTGGTCATCCTTCTCACACAGGGGCTCAGGGCTTCAGACGGTTTGGAGAATTTGTGTTTGCACAGCATGGAAAGACGGAATTACAGGCAAGAAAATGACCTCTGGAATTTATTATGCTTTAAACAGAGGATGTGGTTATTGAGATAACGTTCTTGGGGTTTTGGCAATATCTGGTTCTCAGACCTTCTCTTAAACAGTGCTGAAACCACTTTGGTGAAAATTAAAAGTAATCAGAATTTTGAAAAGTGGGGATGTGGCTGTGTCACCAATTAAATGGGTGATTGTGCTTCTGCAGGAGCTCCCTGATTTACCAGGTGAGACTTGGCTGGTGAACTGTTAATGCCAAGCCTGGGTTCGAATCCCAGCTCTGCTCCCAAGGTCCTTCTTAGCATGGGTTTTGGTGGAGCACCTTCCCTGTGCGTAGCTGCTTGTATTTCCATGTAGATTGTGAAGTCTTTGAAACTTTTGGGAAACTACCAGCAGGTCAGACCTTAGGCTATAGCTTAAGTTCATTATTAGTTTGTATTTTGTGGCAGTGCAGTGTTCATAAGAACTTCTCATTTTCTCCTTCAGCATCAAAAGACTTGGGGTTCTTACGGATGTTGTGTCGTTTAATTCCATTTTCATGGAAAGATATTATTTTTTTCTCAGTTTTGAATGGTTACTTCTTAGATTGTAATTTCTGAATTTCTGCCACTTTATATTTTTTATTTAATGATGCCATTTGATCTTATAGATGAGTAGCTGAAGTCCACTGCTGCATTATTAGTTGGGCACGTTCTTGTTGAACCTCTACTGTTTCAATTCCTTAGTGCTTTTCACCCAGGCCAGTTTTGGTGTAAATCCCTGGCACTTCCAACCCTGTCGAGGTCCGTGTGTGAACCAGAGGGTAGCGTGAATGTGCTGAGAGAAAGAAAAATGCAGAAAGCTTCAAAAAACCCTGCAGAGTTTTGCCAAACAGCTTCCCCTGCAGCTGCGAGAGCAGAAGCCAAGTATTCAGTGAAACAGCCTTGCAGGAATGGTGTTTCTCTTGTTGCATTTGCTTCTTTAAAAAATAGATGGGAAATAGTTTATATATGAACTACTCGTGCCTAAGTTTTTAATTAACGTCTTGTACCAGGTAGAAAAACCCTAATTACTGAAACTGCAAATGACTCCAGCAGTGCTATGTAACCTCCAGACCTGCCAGAGCAAGAAAGATCGTACCAGAAACTCTTGGACACCTTCCTAGATTGGCCTTGCATGTGTGTGTTCTTAGTTCAGACTTCCCACATTCAGGAATTTGTTCCTGCATTAATTAGATATCACTCCCAAGAGTCTTTATGTAGAGATCCAGCTTTCCATGATTTTATCCAGGGGAGGATCTCATTTCATGTGAGTTTTTAAGTCACTGGTAGCCAAGTTCCAATGTAACAGGAGGTGAAGGGAACTGAAGGCTGTTCAGTGCAGTGTGACACATCCAGGCAGCGTGCTCCTTCGTTTTGGATATTAGTAATATTAAAATCCCTTTTATGGGAGAAATTTATACACTCTTGCCTCTTCTTGTGGTTTTTGATGTAATTTTGAAGGTGGTGTGGGAGAGAAAGTGCCAGTTTTATCTGATACTGTTTGCTTTGTTCTTTCTTTTTTGTTCCTGAGCGTTTATATTGTTTCTACAAGAAACTATCTGGGATGTCTCTGAATAAAGTAAACTTCAGGCTAAGCATCTGATCCATTCATATTTCCTTATACTGTCATTTAGGATAACGTGAAAGTGATCTTTACAAGATCTGAAGTATTAGCCAGGCAGTAAAGTAGAAAGAAGCATCTTTGTATTTATAATAGCTTCACTTTGGTTTACAAACTATTGTTTATTTAAAAGGAAGAAAAAACATGCATGAAATATATTTTAAACATTTCTGGAAAATATGGAGAGTTCTTAAATGTGGACTAAATGTAGCTGAGGAGGAAATAGCTTTAGCAGTGCTATAAAATGGTGTCTGAAGGACCTGCCTCTTAAGCTCTAGTTAAAGTACAGCACGTATTTTAGTAATGCAAATCACAGTTTTAGTTTAAAATACTTTTGTTCAGTTAATTGTAATCAAGTGGTTCTTTTACGGATTTGATAGAAAATACTTCAGAACTTGCACTGGTACATATTATGCTGCTATATTTTCCCCCAAAGACTTGAAATGAATGTCAGCATTTCTGTTCAGAATACTAATAAATATAGTTGTAAATATAGTGAAGTTGTTAAAAAATAATACAAGAGTATTCTTGTAAAATACTTCACTTCTCAGTGTAAATGTGATTAATTTTAACTGAAGTGAGATGCTTCTGTGATTGTGGATATTGAGGACAAGCATTCAAGCGAGGGCTCCAGCAATATTGGTGTTGCTGTTATCCCTACAAGCAGGGTAAATTCTTGAGGCTCGTGGCAACTTTATACTTGTGAGTTAATAAATAAACTAAGTAGATAACCAGAAACCCTTGGCTCACTGCAGTGTTTCTTCACAGAGAAACTCAACGTCTGGGTAAGGATAGTGGGAACACTTTTGAAAGTAGCAGTTAAAACTGTTATCGTTAATAATTTCTACTTATGTTTAAAAATGAAACTGCTGGTCAGAATATAAAATATATCTCATAACTGGATCAAAAGAAATAGGTGGAGGGAGCTCCTGTTTTGAGTAAGAAACAGGAGTCAAACAAACCTGATGTTAACTTCTGTATGATTTGCATGGTTTATTTAATATGCTGGTGAATGATCAGTGAGCAGATGTTTTGCATAAAACTGGGCAGAATCAAGCAAGTTTGCAAGTCTTTGCTGTAAACAAGTGTTACATTTGGTGAAGTATGATAAATCTGGGATTTCATAATACAAAAAGAATCCATCCTTCCATTCTTTATTTAAAAGACATGATAAAGCCGTTGTGTGCTGCAGGTGCAGCATTGATCCACCAGCTCGATACTGGGCAAATAACAAATTGGTGGGTGTGAAAAGCAGCCGCTGTCAGAGCAGCAAGGTGCGGTGCTTGGAATGGAACCACTTAAACGTGCTTCAGTCAAAACGAGAATGGGCTGCGAGCTGTTGCTGGGGCAATAGGCGCCTGTGGTCGGCATTGAATGCGGAGGTTTGTCTGTCTTGCAGATCAAAAATTGGCTCAAAGTGCTTAGGCCGGATGTCACTTTGCTGCTGGAAACTCGCTGTTTATTGGCAAGGCTGCTCTCTGTGCTGTTGGGAGCTGTGCTTACATGTGCTAGAGAGCTTTATTGTTCTTTTCTCTTTACTGTCCTCAAGACCCGATCCCGAGAACAGTTCTTGGGGAGGAGCAGCTTGATCCCTCTGCAGCTAAAGTGAGTCTTGGATACAACTGTTTACCAGGGGCTCTGGTGGAACTGATGTTTTTAGGCACATCTGTAAAAAATAATCAAGAGAAAAATCAGTGAAACTTTTTGAAAGTGGCACAGTCATTAAATTAATTCCTCAAAAGCTAACTAGGTATGTTGCAAGCACAAATTGCTACAATTAAGCACCTTCGTGAACATTGAAAACAACACTTCTAGGTCCTCTAGCTCCTCATCTGAAGTCTCTGAATAGTGGTGTTTCTGGGCTGATTTTTGAAAACTGTCATAGTATATTTTTCTAAAAGGCCTGATGACATTTCTGGGACACCCTGACTATTTGTGTACCAGTAAAGCACTGCCCAGTATTGCTCACCAGACAGCACCAGTCCTTTTCAAAGGAACACGAGGCACCTCTTGTCTGCTTACCATTCTTCATATTGCATGCATGATAAAGTGAAAGTAAAGCAGCAGCTTATTTGGGCTTTCCAGACTGAACATGTAACAGAGGTAAACCAAGTCTTGGTTTTATCTGCTTTTACACACACACAAACACAGCAGATTTGTATCTGTCTTTTCAGATGAACTCTGCAAGATGCCTTATTGTGGTTATTTTTTTTTCCCCTCTGTCATCTGCCTCCAAGGTTGCCAGAAGACTTTGTCAGCATCTTGAGCTTTTTCATCTCCAGTTTCCTCCTGACTTTGACTAAATACTGATGCCTGTTGGGCTTGGCTAGGTGGAGCTAACTCCAGCCAAAAGGCAGTGGGACTTGGTCACAACTGTCCCAGGGCTCAGGTATGAGCTGGACATTTAACCCACTGTGGGTTTTTTGAGAGATGATTAAAGTATTTCGTATATCTCAGCAAAAATTTAACAGAAAATTACTGTAGGTTTATTTCAATTCTTTTTGCGATGAAATACTTTGCATCCACTCTGATTTTGTGCTTGATTATTTGGCAGTTTCACTTGCCTTTCAGTTTCCAAAGTGGGTCTCTAGTGATAAAGCTTTGCGGTGGACAACAAAGTACACGTTGATATGTTCCCTTCCCAACACGGCTATTTAGCTTGTATCAGGTTTCCCACTAACATGTTAATTCTGGTTTCCTCCTCTGGGTCATTGTTTCAGTGCTGTTGTATAACCATTTACTCCCCTGCTTGGTTCTGTCTGTGGCGAGTGTGCCTTCCAGCAACGAACGGCGAGTGCCGGTGGCTCCTGCCGGTGCCTGGGGCCTTGCTGAGGTTTTCAACTTCCGTGGCATCTTGTCACATCTAAACAGTTGTTCCCAGAGTGTGTGTGAAGAGGATGAAGTAGGGAGAGAGGAAGATCAAGCCAAGAGCTGTTATTATGGTATAGATTCCCCTACTAGATTGCTGGTGTGCTAAATTTAAGGATGATAACCTGACCCTGTGTTCTGATCGTCTGCCTACCTGGAGATACAATTTTCTGTTCACAACAGCGTAGGGATGTGACTTTCTATCCTCCTTGTGCTCCAAGACAAGCAAACCTAGTGGGCAGAATCTCTTCATTTCCACACTAGCAGTAGATGAGCCTTTATCCAGAGCTGCAAGGTGCAGGGAGGGATTGTGTTTATTGTTGGTTTTTTAAGCTGATTTTCCTGCTGTATTGTCATATTCACTCATCTGTGATCCAGAATCCCAAACAATATTTTATGCTGTTTTGAATTACACCTTGTTTTATTCAAGTTTTTATTGCTGGGGTGTTTTTTTCAATTGATAGTATTTGATCTCATGTTAATAAAACTTACAGCTCTATTTATCAAGAGTGCTGTAGAAGTTAGTAAAATGTCCTATTTTTAGCAAAGGAGCCTTTGCTGTCACACGGGCCTTGATTGAAAAGCATTGGGATCCGTTAACATAAAGATGATACCTCTGCTCAGTCTTCAGCATTCTTCTCAGACATTTCCATCTAGCATTAAGTATTTCAATCAAGTTACATTCACGCTGCAGCGTATCTCAGTATATTTTTCTTCTATTGATTCTCTAGGTAAAAGCTTCATAACATATCGAGATGAAGACTGAGTAGCTTTTTCTTCCTTGAACTACAAGGGGAAGAAATAGAAGCATTGTGAATGCTGGCAGTGGTCCTTGGAGGGAAGATTCCCCATCTTGTTGCAGGTTAGTGTGTGTGATACATCAAAACATTTGGTGTCAAGGATTGGACCTGAGGGGGCTGCACTCGCTCTGCTGCAGGAAATTAAAATGATCGAACAGACCGGAGTGGAGCGGAGAAACACGACTTGTGCTGGTGAATCCTGTGGCCTGCAATGGGAAGCAAGCAACAAGTGCGTGTTTTTTATCAGTAGCTTCAGTATGATTTAGGGCCATAAAGCCCCAGCATAATCTGTTATGTGCAGCTCAGCATGACAGTCCAGGTGAAAACGGCTTTGTGACTGGCACAGCCACGGGGATCGGTCAATACTGATCGGTGATAACTTTCCCCAGGACTGTGGCTGCGTATTATACTTCGCTGTTTTGTGGAGTTCCGTGGGCTTCACATTACTCTGAGGCAGTAACCGCATAGCTCTTTAGAAAAGTGACTTTTGCCGGATCCTCAAGTTTTGCTGTAACTATCATTATTTCAGGTTTTTCAGATTAACTAGCTCTGTTTCAATACTAGTTAACTGGACTTAGTATTGGTAAATCCAAAGGGTAGAGCTGCTTAAGGAGAACTTAATTGAAAAGTGTTTGCCAGGTGGGATGCCCACATTTCCCTTGAATTGAGAAATGTTTGCCAGGCGGGATGCCCACATTTCCCTTGAATTGAGAAATGTTTGCCAGGCGGGATGCCCACATTTCCCTTGGCAAGTCGGTGCTTTCCATGGTGCAGGTTTCCAGTAGCCCGCTGGAGCTGGGAGCAGCAGGACTGGCTATCAGGCAGAGCTTTGAAAACGATAAGATGAAGCAAGAAGAATGATAGTGATTAATCTGTGTTCAGACATGCCGTTATCTTAGTGGGCAATTGAAACTTAGCGTGCGAAAAAAAGATCCCATGAGACATGTTTGGTTTCTGGTTTTCTGGCTGTGTTGGTGCAGCTCGGCCCTTTCCATGCTCCAGGAGAGCTCACCTGTCACTAGACAACTCCTAACAATTTTGAAGTGTGTGTTACCATCAAGCGGGACTGAAAATACAAGATTTCAGAGGTTTGCATCCCATTATCATTTCGAAATGAGTCCGCAAAGGACCTTTCCTAAACCCAATGTTACATTTTGGAAAACTTTTTGAAAAGAATTGTGTGTGTTTGGCTGCTGTTGTGTCCTGAGGTAGGGTACGGCTGCAGAAACGACACTCTTATCAGAAGCGTCGGTATGTCTCCTTGGTGGTGTTTTTAATACTTAACCTCCGAGGGAGGGAACTTCCTTATTGCAAGTGTTAGTTTTGGTTTTAGTTTTTTTGGCTGTGAAGTACGGATGTGCTGGTGTAACAAATGTTGCATAGTTGACATGTAAAGAAGTTTGGGGAACATTAAAATTCCCCTATAATAAATAGTATATAGAAATAAGATTTTTTTTTTTTAAACATGTACTTGATAGGAGTTACTCTTGCAGCACTGCTCCTTAAGTAAAGGGCATATTGGATTTAATCTGTCCCCTTCTCCTTTGTTTCATAAATAGCATGAAGACTTTGCTTTTTTAAACTTAAAGGGCAATTTATACCTTAAGAAAACTATTTGTACTGTAATATCACCCTGCAGCACGCTGCTCCAGGTACTGATGCACAATCGTGTTCTTCCTGTTGTCCATCTCTTGACCTTTGGCCGAGGTTTATTTCCAAAATGAGATTGCCAGAGGGTCTGATTGCTTCAGAGGAACACTAATCTCAAGAAAGATACAGATGATATTGTGGAGTAAGCAGAAATTTGGATAGAAACAGCCATTTTGGCCTTTGGCAGCAGACACAGGTGATGTTGTTCTTATGTTATGGTTTATTCTTGCGTTTTTGTTATGATGTTCTGCAAAATCACTTTCAAAAAAATACTTGGTTCTGTAGTAGAACTCTGTACTGATAAAGTCCGGTAGGGATATAGTGCTGATTCCTGCTTTAAGCAGCCTTAAAAGTCCATTCAGTGACACATCTGCAGTGTACATATCCATGTTAGTTCATCTGAAAAATTAGAGGCTAGGGAAAAAAAACCTGAATAAACCAAAGTAGTGTCGATGTCATTGCATTCGTTGAATTTCAGCTGCCTGTGTGTATTTCTACTGACTTTGGTAGCATGGAAGTATAGTAGATAGGAGAGAGAGGTGTGTATCTTTGAGCCTCTTTCTCTGTTTTACTGGGTTTAGTTGGACTGAGCCTATATAGCAAAGGATTTCTTATCTTGCTGAGGACAGGTTTTATCTTCTTCCCACCCACAGCGCAGCCATTATCCCTTTGCCATACGATGATTGCACCTGCTCTGTGCTAACAGACTGTTTACACTTGGGGTGGGAAAGATGCATTTCCATGTTGAACTGTAACACGCCCCCTAAATAACTAAGTGAGGCAGGGGAAAAAAATAAGAGTAATGTGTGATGCCCATTACAGTCCTGTTTGCAGTGGGGTTTTAATTGTTTTTTCTTCATTTTTGAGCATCTGTGGGCATATCCAGCCATAGTTGGAAGGGTCAAGTCATGTCCTTGTACCCTGGCTCTGTCACATCAGCGGTTTGTGCTGCTCGGTTGCTTTAGTGAGGTAGAAAAGCTGAAGCATGTTTGAAATATCACTACACAAATGAGGGAGGTTTCATTCTAGATGGAAATAAGTCATTATTTTGAGCTCAGGAAGTTTGTCAGCCTGAGCACTTTGGGTTGCCAGATGCTTATAATTCTGTATCCTAAATGATAATGTCTGATAACAAGCTCTTGGCCGTTTAAACCTACCCTTCTTGAAGTGTTTTTTTTCCTTATTGCCAATTTCAATATAGGGTATTACCTAGTGTAATACATTATTTCCTTAAAAAAATCTTCTGAAAATATCAGGGATTTCCATTTCTGTAAAAAATCAGAGGTATTACAGCAGAAATGATTGAGGCTTATACACACACTCCATCTCTATTCCTACCTCAGCTTATATGATTTTTCACCACAGTGTTTAGGGTAAAATGTTCTGTGTTTCAGGGATTTTTATATAGGTTAATATTGCAACTTTTATTACTATCAATAGCTGCACAAACATTCTACTTTTGATATAATTAAACTGGAATTACACAATGAAAAGCTATCCTGACTTGTGAGGCCTCCGTTCAGAGACACGAATTTCAAATAACTCACTGAAAACTCAGTGTAAGTGGGATATTGACTTCTGTAGCGGTAAGTTCAATTTTAAACCCGCTCAAGTCAGAAAATCTATCTGTAAGATGTGGCAGGGAGTCTGGGAATCATGAAATAATCACACACCTTGGACTTTGGAAGATGCAAAGCACAGCTCAATTCCCTTCTGGTGTGATGTATCTCTTTACACCCTGGAGTTTGCTGCTTATGAAAACCAGTATTATAAAAGGCCTTTTTTCTTTTTTTCATTCTTCCCCTTGCTGAGCCAGACCCAGCAGCTAATTATAAGGCTTAACAGATTTGTTGGTTGAACCATCATGTGTTTGCACAATAAACTAGCTTAGAACAGCAGTAAACCCTTCCATGTAATTCAGTTGCACCAATCTGGTTGTATGGATTCTTTTTTTACTGATTAGTTTGTGAGCTTGCTAGTCTTAAATTACAAATCTTCCATTTCCTGAGCCACCCGCTGTCACCATTTCTCTGTCCTACCTGGATCAGCATTGTAGAGATTTCTTTCTGTGGCTGTAAGGTCTTTCCTCAAAGCACACCCTGTAATCACAGCGGTGTTTAAAAATGAGCAACAAACAAAAAGAAGTGATGTTCCTGGTGTTGGGAGGCTGTGGACCCGTGAGAAGTGATGAATCAACTCAACTGCTCTTACTTTCCTGCCCGTGGTTTGCTTTGCCTTTCCAAACACTGGGCTGCTGGGCTCACATGTTTGTGAAACCGGCCTCTTCCATCACGTCTTCCATCCACACTAGTGGCTGAAAAACTCTTCAAATCACACAACGCATTATTCCTATTTTAAAGGCTATTGTAGGACAGATGTCACGAGAAGGAGCAATGTACTGAAATACGAATGTGAACTGGAAAAGTTCTGTTTCAACACTTTCTTTGCAGTATATATAGCGCTGTCATTGCCATGACTCTCAGTGTTCAAGGGCACGGCCTGGGTGCTATAGTGCTGTATTTTACCCTCATTCTTCTGACGTGTCGTGGGATTTTTTTCCATCTCCTGATTTTCTTCTTTTTTGTTTGTTTGTGTTTTTTTTTTTTTCCAAATGACACACTACTTTTTGTATTTATTTGGCGTTTTAATGTAAATACAGTTTCAAGTCATGTGTTGAAGGAGGTTATGATCACTTTTGGTAAGAAAACAGAAGGTAAATATAAGGAAGATTTTTCTGTATTGCAGAAGTAGGGCTTCAGAAATTAAATGTAATTAAGGAACATGAAATCTCACATGAAAACCCTCAAAAAATATATAAAAACAAGGTTTACCTTTGTGAAGAAACTTACCTTGGCAAGTAATACTTAGCACTGCTACCGGATAGATGATTAAGAACGCATTGTTCTGCATTTGGTATGTTTGTATGAGCAGGAGAAGCTGCAGGCTGGCATTGGGAAGCAAAGTCTGGAAAGAAGAAGTGTTGTCTCCACTGTGAATGGTATTTCCTGTTGAGTATGCTTGGATTGCCGATGTTCATGCCCTACACTGAATTAGTTGGGCGCTCCACTAGACTGGAGATTTTTTCTTTGCCTGAGATTCATAATTCACCTACTAATCTCCTTCAATTATTCTACTGGATGTTTATAGATTCCTGATTCCCTTTTAATATCTGCTAATGGGTAATTACGGTCAGCAATGATTCTTGTCATGGAAATTGCTAAAGTAATTTCAGAAACACTGTTGTCGTTTGTGTGAAACAAAAGATGGAATGGAAGTCAAAATGGTGTTGTAGTTAAAGATGGAAAGCAGGCTCTGCTTGCTTTTCTGCAGGAGGTATTGAGAGGAATAAGGCAACGGATATCATTTCACTTGGTTCTTGCTGTTTGGGTTCATTTTAATATTTCATGAGTAAGACTGCTTTTTATTAAACACACAGCTTTAAGTGAGAAGGACTTGAGTCCTTGGCAAACGAGCAGCTAGATGAAAGAATAATTGACAAATTGTCCAGGCGGTTACTGCGGGTGTGTTTGTGAGTACCTCGGTGGTTCTGAAATGAAGAACAGAACTGCAAAGTACTTGAATCCCATTTGGAAAGGCATGGATGTGGTCAGGAGCTGCTGTGAGTAACTGTCCCAAGAGAGGGAAGAATGATGTGATTGCTGTCCGTCGACGTGTCCGTCAGCATGTCCCGTGTGTGGAGAGCGGGCAGGAGGGTGCAGGTTTGCCTGATCCGCTCCCCAGCCCACAACCCAGCTGGTGCCTGGAAACCGCTCATGCTTTGCAAATGTAGAGAATAGAGGAGATCCATCCCAAGAACTGTTTTGTTTGCTGGGGAGGACAGTGTTGGAGTTACCCCATGCATCAACACCCTTTGGGCTGATGCACGACCTACAGTACTTTAAAAAAAGAAAAACAAACCCCAACAAACCAAAAAGGCCTAATGTGGTGTGCATGCACCTGCATGTTGCAGGGGAAAACTGATGGGCCTCTGCTGCTTCCTTGAGCTCTGGGTGGAGAGAGGGTGACCAAGAGATAACTGGGACAGATGTGTGTAGCGAAGCGGATCTTGCCTTCGGTTCCAAGCAGGCACTGGGGTCTGGGGGCTTTGTGGAGATGAGACGCTTGTCCAAACAGCAGGAAAGGTCCCTGGGGCTCAAAACAAAGAGCTGCTGGTTAGTGATCACTAACTACTGCTGGTCAACAGAGCTGGGGGCCAGGGGCAAGACTCTTTTTACTTATTACCAGGACAAAGGATCAAACCAAACTTTTAATCTCAATATATTCTGAGAAGCATCTTGAGAATCCTTCACAGCATTTGCCTGTTCATTATTGTTTCAGACAAATAAGACCTTTGCAATGAGAAGTTTCAATGGGCTTACAGAATGCAAGAATTTGATGTGATTCTATTTCAAGTTGGTAGAAAAATCGACTGGATTTTTCCTGGCTGTTCAGTGCTTGCTTCATCTGTGCTTGTTGGAATATGCACAGGTTGGGCTGAATGAATTGCTGGGAGACAAAAATCACCTCCTGTGTTCTCACCCCATCAACTGATTTACCTTGTCTGCCCTGAGCTTTCTGCGGTAAAGGGTTGGTCTGGGTGATGCGTGTTCCCAGATTAGTTTTCCTTGTGAAGAGACTTGCTTTTTTAATAGCTGCTTATCTTGAGCAAACTGCAAAAGAAAGAGGCTTCTCCGACTTTTGTAACGTGACTTGTTGGAGTAGCCCGTGATATCACGTTTCAGTTGGTTTTCTTTAACACGCTTGGTCTCTGTAGGCTCTCTGGTACCGTCGTGTCTATTCTGCAGCTGTTGAGTCCAGGCCAATTCTTAAGAAAAGGTTGTGTATTGACACAAAGCGCTGTGGACACTTTTAAGTAGCCTGAGAGAACAAAAGAGCCCCAGTCCAAGCCTAGCAGCCTAATGAAATGTTTGCTTTCGAATTATTTGTAACAAAATTCCATGGCTTTGTTGGTAGGAGACTGGAGAGTCTAGCAATGCTTGAAAACTCCTGTTTATGGGAAGGAGAGCGTAGAGCGGTCAGAAATACCCAGATTTGTGGGGGATATGAATGTTCTTTTTTACTTGCAAGTGAAGGTGGCTGCATGTGTGTGCAGCTCGTGCCCAGCACTTACCCAGAGAAGTTTCTGTTGCTGGACCTGAGCCCAACTGTGTTCCCAGTGGCTTGAAGCAGAGGTTTGGAAGGCTCTGGCCCTTCTGATTCATATTCTGGAAGGAATCCTATTGTCCAGTTTTTTATGCCTATCACGTGTCCAGTGTTTGTTCTTATGTATTCATTGGGCAAATTTATTTATCTGAACAAATGTTTTTCATGGTAATAGGCGTGCAGATAGCTGTGGAGCTCACCTGGAGCTGACTAAATCGTGTCGGTTTGTTTGCTGCACCTTGCCGTGGGTTCTCCTTGCAGCTTGCAGCCCAAACTGCTGAGGTTGTTCCTTACATAGTCTAATCTCGTTGACAAATTACTCGTTCTCCTTTCTGATTCTTCAGAACACAGTGAAAGCTTCTGAAGAAACGAGGCAGTTTCTCGATAAACATGGACCAGAGGACCATGGTTTTATGGCAGCAGCTCAGATCCAGTCCCCAGCTGGCTTGGTGCTGCTGGGAGAGGTTTGGGGTTTGTGGCCGGTTGCCATCTCAGGGTTACACCTCGCCTGCGGTGTCAGAATGGCAGAGCTCCAAGAAACAAGGACCAAAAAGAGCAAAAGTGATGCTGTGGTGCACGGAGCCCACGTGATCCTTAAACTTATAAACAGGAGTGTGTTCAAATGAGGATTGCACTGGCGTGTGACGCCATCCACGAGGCAGAATCTTCTCTCTCTCAACTGTTCTGCATTTTCAAAAGGTTGCTGGAAAAAAATTCAAAGAAGGGCACAAAAAGTCGTGAATTTCAGCTAAATCTATGAAAGTTTCTTAAATGAAAAGTTGTCTTTTATGTTACTGGAAAGAGGTGATACCAGTAATGCGGGGTTTTTTTTAAAAAAAAAAAAAAGTGAAAAGCTGTTTAAGTGTTCATAGTGGTTTTGGAGCTGAAATAACAATTCCCATACTAATATGAGTGTGTGTTTTGGATTGCAAGATCATGGTTGGCTGGTCATTATGTTTACCAGGTATGAAAATGTGTTTATTCAACTAATGCATAATTACATGATTGTCAAATAGCTCATTTTATGTGTTGCAAGTAATTTGCAATTTAAAAAATACTTGTATTGAAAGAACACAAGTTGCTCTGTGGCCCTTTTTAAAAAGGGGGGTGGCAGTGGGACATGGGGTGCAAATTGAAACTAGTTCAGGGTTGAATTATTAATCTTAAAGCATCATTTATACAGTGTATTATAGATTCCTGGTAACATCACTACTGCTTGGGGGTTTCTTTACCTGACAGAGTTTTGAGAAGAAAATGCCATGACCCAGGAGTCATTCATGATTACTTGTAAAGTATGTCCATGGAGATCAGTGGAGGAATAAACAAATCAATAAGCAGCAATCTGGTTTCTATTCAAATGGATCAAGACGTGTCTCTTCAACTTGGTGTCCTGTGAAATTCTTAAGTAGTATTAAAGCTGACAACTGGCATCTCTTCGTCTTTTGAGCACTGAGTAACTGAGCCACAGCCACATGATACAGTTCTGTAGAACAGAGATTGTCCCTTGTGTTATTTTTTCGTGGACATAGTCAGAAGAGTAAATTCTAGAAAGCAAGCTGTGAAGTAATTTTTCTTGAATTTCAGTATTAAGTAGCCCATGATTACTTGCCTCTCATAATTGCAAATGCATTATTGCTTAGCAATTAATTTTTAGAGAATGGATTTGGTTCTGCGAACTGAAAAAATAAAGCTGCCTCTCAAAATATGTATTATCATAAACATTACCCTCAAAATCATGTTTCTGCAGGTATATTAAAGAACTTTTTCATAGTTTTTATTGTGAAAGTACACTTCTGGACGTCAAGTAATTCTGCAGTCACCCGCATGACTTGGAAAATGCATTAGGGCGCGATTTGAATGTTTTGGTTTCTTCTTGGTGTCTCCTCTCAGTGTCAGTGATTTCTAAGCTGCGTTCACACACCTTCGCAAGAGCATCAGTGTGCACATGCAGAAGATTATTTCTTTTTTCAGGTGAAAAACGGGAAGCCTTTAATTATGAAGAAAAGCTTGGTAATAACCAGTACAGGTGAAATATTAGGTGTATCATTAACTATACCGGGGAAAAAATCTATTGAAAGGTGTCTTCAGTTTTATTTCAGTTTTTAATACGTATTTGGGGTGTTACTGAATAAAAGGGATAAACATGGCCTTTTTTCTTTTGTGATTAATCCAAGTTTGTGATATACTCTGGCCAACAAGTTGTAGTGACTCATTTTCCTGCAAAAGTTCACTTTTTTTTTTGTCCAGTCTCAGTATTGGTATATCTGGTCACTAATGGCTGGGTAGCAAGCTGGTATTCGGCTCTGTTTACACAGGCTACATCATTTATTATGGTTTCTGAACCGTTTTCCCTGACACCACTCCAGGTTGCGGTGTGAGTGCAGTCTGAACAGGTATGTGGTTGAGCACTTTGCCTTTGGAGAGTAACTGCCTGGATTTGGCTTTTTTGTCTTTGAGCGGGTTCTTTCTCCCCAGAGCAGCAGCCCTGGGCACCATGGTGACCGCAGTCAAGAACCAAAGCAGCTGCTGTCCTGTTATCAAGTTTTAATAAGACTTCTTCTGAAATCCTGTTTTTCATGCTTCCCTCCGTCCCACCGCCCTGCCTTTTTTTGTTTTACGTCTCTTGGCATTGGGTGAACTGTATTCATGAATCTATTTGGAAAACATTGCTCATTAGTAATTAACAATACATTTCATTCCTTAATGTTCATTGTTAACAGAACACACCTATTGCCTTGGAAACACTATTAATTAGAGTTGAATTAAATATCTAGAACTAGATGTTAAGTATCTTGATAAGAAAAAGTTTAATGAATTTTGGCTTGAACAGCTGTATTCTTTTCTCATCTTCTATGCCTTTTAATCGGAAGTTGAAGGAATGTACTTTTTCTTTAATCTTGGGGAACACTGTGTACACTTACCTAAATACATTAATACTGTCTCTTGCAGAGTTCATCCCAGGAAGTGACATTCAAGCTTATGGAAAGGAGCTGGAGAATTGCAAAGTAATAATTAAAAAAGCCCCACACCAAAAACTCCTGTTCTGCATAAATTGATCTTGAGATTCCCACGTAGAGCTGCTGATGAATTGCCCGTGGCTTTGGGGAGGGCTAACTCTTTTGCTTTTGGTTGCGTTGGAAACCTGAAGTTAATGCTCATGAGAAGTAAAATCGGAGATCGTGGGTTACTTGCTGTGCCTGCAGGTCGCAGAGGCAGCAGCGAAGAGACAAAACTTCTCTTTGAAGCGGTAGCCTCGGCCGTGTCTTATTGCCTGTGCTGGGTACGCGGAGAAATAGCGGCCGACCTGGGAGAAGATGCCAGCTAAAGGGAAATACTTCTTCAACGAAAGCGATGAGTGCAGGATCTCGGACCCGCTCTACGAGAAGTACCGCTACACCAGCCAGCAGCACCCGCTCCTCCTCCTCCTGCTCTTCATCGCCATCATCTTCTGGATGACTCTTATCATCATCTTTTTTGTCACTGATGTGAGTAAGCTGTTTTCTTTGCCTTCGATATTTTCGGAGGTGATGAGGAATCGCTGTAACATCACACAAAACATTTTGGCTGAATAATTTTTTGAGCTACATGGTATTGGAGTTGTGGTGTTGAAAGGCATCAAGGATGGATTGAATGCGGTGTGTGTTTTTGTAGGGACACGAAGAGAGGAGACAGAGTTGTCAGGCACACGCACAGTTAATACAAGGGCTGCTCTTTCCTTGCTATATGTTATGAACAAATCATAATCTATGCTAAATGACAGCTGTGATAGGCAGTAAAGGGGCTAAGGAAGGAACAAGAAAATAAGTTAAAATGCCCTGCATTTCTCATATGTTTTTTTAGAGTCATTTAAGAAACGTAAAATAATATAGTGATGAATTATGAATTCCTGAGGTGATTTCTTTTTAAGGATTTATATATATTCATTCTTTATTTTTTCTTTTGCTAATAGAACCACAACAGGAATCAACAGTTGCATCTGTTGCATCAATAGTTAGCAAAGAGCAGAGATCCTATAGACACAGGAAAGATGCAGCTTAAAGAATTTTTTGTTGTGCAGTGTAATATGATTTTCTGTAAAGAAATTAAGTTGTCTTCAAACCCGCCCAGTTGGCAACTGGTAAAAAGGGGAGATGATTTGGAGATAATGTTGTAAAAAGGTAATAAGGAAGCTATTATAATCCTTCATTGCCTTCAAACGCTCATTTCCAAATGCTGTGCTTCATGATAAAGTGTCTTTAAGTCTCTCTTTAGCAACAAATCTAATTTTACCAATTGCACTTGTATCCTTTTTAGCTTTTATTTCTTAAAACAGGAAAGAAGTAGCAGCAGTGTTCATGTTACAAGCCATCTCCTGTGAAATGTAGGAAAAGAACTGTTAGGCTCGTTTTTTAGCATAGAGTGAACTCCTTAAATGCGTTTATTTGGGTACATCTGCATTGTACAAGATAGTGTAGGTAGAACTTAGCTTAACCACAAAACCAAACTCACTAATTTGAGAATTAATAATGGTGGAACAGGGGTAGACTGGGTATTTATAATGGTATTTATTGTATTATCTCTGTATGTGTGACTATCAGAAAGTGTTAATGCTGCCACAGCCCGACTACTTATGTTAGGATATTTTCAATCTATCTAAGCTGTTTTCAGGACTTCATAGATGCATTTTCCATTTTTTCTGAAGGGGACATTTACACCAAATCTAGCACTTGTGTTTTGCTTTTGCAGGAAGCGCATTATCATCTTGTCTTCATTATTGCAGTATGTGCTGCTCTTGTCATATTTGCAGCCATGTACTTACTTTTATGTATTGAATCCCTGTTCCGGAGATGGCTGACATTATTCGGAGTTACCATTTGGATTTGCTTCTTAATCGTAGGATATGTATCTCTTTTTGAAAAAGAAAATGATTACCAACTGTGGGAACAGGTATGTACATCTTGTTTGTTCAGGTACATGTATAGCACTGGTAGTTGGTATATATATGAATGTGTTCGTATACTTTTTTCCCCCTGAATGTTATAACTGCATAATAATTTTTTTATTGAGATTTAGGTTCCTTTTTATTGAGATTTAGGTTCCTTTTTATTGAGATTTAGGTTCCTTTTTATTGAGATTTAGGTTCCTTTTTATTGAGATTTAGGTTCCTTTTCCTAAATTGGTTGTATGGGCTTCTTACAGTGAATTTTAGTTTGTATTCTTTCTTATAGTGAAAATACAGATCAACTGAGAAAATTGGATAACCGCAAAAATCCACGTGGGAATTGCATTTTTCAGTTGTAATGAAATTGTATTTTTATTTAAGATTCTTACTAAGTCTTAATTACTATGAATTCGTATTTGAGAGTATGTTTCATTAACAATACTTGCTGTGTTAATTTCTATGGGTCAAAGTGGTCTCCGAGAACTGGATTAAAGGACTCCAGAGCTGGGTGTGCCCTGGGGAGCGTGTGTTCAAATCACTGGGAGAGGCAAAGTGAACAATAAGGACTAATGACACATCCTGGCATAGCCGGGGTGTGGCTAAAGTTCATTGCTTAGTATCTCTGATCAGAAGACAGGCAATTTCAGGATGCCAAAAATATCATCAGCTGTAGGAAACTCCTCCTAAGATCTCATAATGTCAACAGAAGAGTTTTAATGAATTAAAAATGACTTTTTATCTTGTTGTACTGACTCTTCCCCTTCCCCTCTTTATTTCAAATAAAGACAGATATAAATTATCAGTTAAACAACCAAAATCTGATTTGTATTGTGGCCTGGATCCAGCACCGTATATTTACAGTTGCTATTCAGTATTTTTTAGCTCAAGGAAGAAACTATTAGCTCAGGAAAACCCAAAGTTTACTCTTCTTAACTCTAAGTACAAACATGTAACAAAGCAAGATGTGGTTTTACTGCTTTCAGTGCTGCAAGACGTCTTGTTCTCATCACATGGTAATAACTCATTAATATTGATTTAAAACCTAAAATATAATGAGACCCTAGTTTAGAAAATAGAAGTGAATAGGTTCATTTCAGACTTTTATCTCAAGTTATGAACTGATCACTAATTAAAGCTATGATTTAAATGTGGGGGTGACCTCCCTTCTGATGCCTCGGCAGTTTAGCGGACCATTGTACTTTTTGTAAAATCTGTGCAACTAAATGTGTAGTTAGTGGGAATAATGATTGTTCTCTTGTGCCAGCACCAGAAAGTATTGGTTGGATATTTTTTTTTTAATCAAATATGGAGTAAACATGATTGGGTGATGTTAAAATTAGAACAGTAACTTGGAGAAGGTGAGAAATTGCTATATTGCTATCCTTGCAACACACTGTTCCTGGTACATGTTGTACAAAGTGCATCTTCAGCTCTAATGGTTAAAATAGCTGCTAATCCCCTCAAAGCTTTTAGGACTAGCACTACCCTTATGTTTTTAATTGTGCTTTTGAAATGTCAATATTTAATTGTTTAGCCTGAAAATGAGCAAGAATCCTGCTACTTTCCTCCCTGTTCTGTAGTGATTTTTGGCAGGCACCTAAAAATGTGTATGTGTGATCTTTTGTTTTTCCTTTCTTTCTCTTTCTTTCCAAAGGTGCCATTCTTTCTATTCATAATCTTCACAGTTTATACCATGCTACCCTTTGGAATGAGAGGTGCTGTCATAATTAGCGTTCTTTCTGCTCTCTCCCATATTATTGTTCTAAGCATTGTGGTAAGCACGACTTCTCACGAAAATAAGGAATCCATTCTTTTTCAGGTAAGGAAATACTACTTGGTTAAATAATTAAATACCCTAGTCATATTATCAGTTGATATTGGCATAAGTATCCTGTTTAAATAAGTTCCAAACTTCCATGTGAATGTTTCAAATTCACGAATTTGGAACTTGGCCTCAATGAGTTGTGCGATTATTTTAATCTTGGTTTTGTGACCTAAGCAGAATTGTCATTTTGATTTTTTAACTGAGTTACTCGAAATACAACGAAGTTGATCACAATGGCTCTTCCCGCTCTGTGTGAGTCTGTCTGGCGCTGCCCATGGGTGGGACAGTGGGATTTGAGCTCTTGGCTGCTCCCAGGTCCCCAACGCCCGTTCACAGGGTGTGTGCAGAGGAGCACCCCAGCTCTTATGATGCAAGTGTGCATCAGCCTTCACCCAGCACCCTGATGCATGAGTTTGTGGACTGGTTTCTCCCTAAACCAAGCACTGAAGCCTGCAAATACGTGTTAAACAACAGAGCAGAATATTGTGTTTCATTATGCTCCTATATGTTGGTACTGGAATGCCCATGACTGTGCAAGTCAACTCCTATTTCCCAGGTATATCCTGGCTAATTGTGTGACAGGGTAAGAGAACAAATGAACATGGGATTGATTGTCTTTAAGGTGTTAGTAGAAGTATCGATGCCTGTTGTGCAGTAGGTAAATCTTTTTCTTCTTGTGCAGCTCCTTGCCAACGCTGTCATTTTTCTTTGTGGGAATCTGATGGGCGCATTCCACAAACGCCAAATGCAGGTCGCGTCGTGGGACTTGTATAGATACACATTAAAGTGCATCCAGGTCCGAATGAAATTGAAGATTGAAAAGAGACAACAAGTGAGTGAGCGTGTTCGTGTTTGGAATTGCTTGTTTTCATTTCTGCAGTATGATTGTTTAAGGTTGGTGACTAATGCGTGGTGAAAGGCTCGGGCCAATCTTTGTGATACCCACCTAGTGTCAAAAATAAAAGTTGTGCCATTTGTAACAAAAGAAGGAAGTTAAGGGGAGGAAGCTGTTCTCTGTGCCTTGTCTGTATGAAAATCACAGTATTTGTAACAGAATGGAATTGCCAGTTATTTTAGTTATTTTTTTCCTAGTAGAAATTGTTACTGGGCCTGGCCCAAGGTAACTAGGAGATCATGCCCCTAATGCCCTGAAGAGTACTGATAAGGTAATTTCAGCATTTAGTTTTGCGCATCTTTTGCTCGCATTTTTTTTGTTTTGAATTCCAAAGTATTACTCGCTTTTGCGTTTTCTTGTCTCATAAACTGTTTTCCTTTTGCTAGAAGGAGAAAATCAGAGCCTAAGGGAGAAAAAAAATTGTAAAATAGATTACAGTCTTTGATTATGACATTGTTTATTTCCATAAACTCCAGTGATATTTCAAGAATAAGCAAGGAATGTGAATTTCTTACTGAGCAAGGGTTGTGAAGAAGTGTCAAGGCTGAGACTAGGGCACCTTTCCTCTTTTATCCCGGTACAAGCAGGGTTCAGAACAGTGGCTCTGGAAGGCTGATGTGTACCCAGTGCTCTGCCCAGCAGTTAGACAAAAGGAAGGGCCTGAAAAGGGACTGACTCGATCCCATCGAAAAGGAGCAAATGCTGGTGCGATCCGTGTTCTGGTGCTGGTCTGGTGAGATAACAAACCTGCCTGGGAGTCCTGGCAGGATCTCCTTGGCTGATGAGGGAACTTGCATGGGTTTTTCTTTTTACAGTTCCTCTTTTTAAGTGTAGATGTGCTTAAGTCTATGAAGAGCTTTCTTCTCATCTGGGTTGTAATTTATCACACAATTTCGAGTCTCCTTTTTTGCTTCCAACTGGCTTGCTGTGAAAACGATGCAAGAAACACAGTTCAGCATTCATCATCACATGTGAAAACTTTGGAATGTGTCAGCCTGTGACATTCACTGTGGCTCTGCTGTCAGTTTAACGTGTTCCCCAAGCTTTACCCTCCTGGTATTAAAAGGCTGGAGGAGGAGGAGGTGTTCCCGTTTCTGGGGCAGATTCAAACTAAACTGCTGTCTGTACCTAGTGTAGGCCAGGCCTTGATGCTCAAGGCCTCCCTCTTCCCACTGTGATCCAAACACATTTCTTTTTGGTGGCAGGCACTGGTTAAGTAACCCCGTCAGCTGTCTGTATACTGCTGCCTCGGCTGGTCAGGAAGAGGGAACAGTCATTCGGTCCAAAGGGACAGTGTTTTACTCAGTTACACAACGCGTTGACCTTGCTGGCAACGTCATCTGGAGAAGTTCCTGCTTGTAGCTGCTCCACGCAACATTTCCTCTGCTGCGGGGACGCTGGCTCTGGGGCCGTAGAGCCCTTCCTGCATTAAAAGGACCATTTTTTTGTCTTCCTCTTCTGCCCAGCAACTTAACAGGGTCGTCTTTGAAGAACAGGCTTTTAAGCCAAAGCCAGTGTAAAGCAGTCGAAGAGTCTGTATTCCCACTCAATTCAAAAGACTTTATTTCAGTGGCATCAGTTCCTGGTTCATTGAAGCTACAGCAGCATGTTGTTGACACTTCTGTATCTGTTGCTGCTTTTCCGGCATTTGAGAATTCGCAAGGGCTTTTAATACCGCGTGGATTGTTCGTGACTCAAGATAAGCTTTTCCCAGAAGCTTTATCAGATGATGCTCATGTAACACTGAGATCGGTGGACAAAATAAGTTTTCGTTTATCCAGAAATTGTAATCTTGAATGCTGAATTTTTGTGGTTACAAAGAGGTGGCACATCTAGGTCACAAGGAACAAAGGAAAAAGTATGCAACAGCCTTACTTAACTGTAAAATTGGTGATGTTGAGAACAGAAATGTTATAGTACCTTCTGGAAAACCTGACATGCATTACTCAAAAGCTACTTGAATAAAGCTGGTTTGTTTGTTTTGGTTTTTTTAATTCCTTCTCGCAGTCACTAAAGTCCTGCAGTTTCAAATTCACCGTGCTGTGAATTTGGCATCATTTTTTTCCCCCTCTCCTTTTAGGAAAATTTGCTTTTATCCATCCTGCCAGCGCATATCTCTATGGAAATGAAGCTGGCAATCATAGAGCGACTAAAGGAAACTAATGATAACAGGCAAATGCATGACAACAACTTCCACAGTCTGTACGTAAAAAGGCACCAGAATGTTAGGTAAGTCAAAACTCTAGAAGAAATAGTATGAATATAAGGTGCTGATTCTTAAGAGGGTATATGATCCAGCAAAATGAACGTTTGGAGGTAGATTTTCAGGCCTAAGCAAGCTGTGGGAAGATAATGTGTCTTGAACTCATGTGTTGCTTTCTAAATCCGTTTTGATACTTGAACCCTTTATTCTGGAGTTCTTTTCCAAAGAGAGATACTTTCTATTAAATGCATTTTAATATTTAAGCTGACTGTGAAACAGCCATATGTTCATATTTCAGTTACATTGTGTTTTTTTTCCTTATATTCTTGTCTAGCATTCTTTATGCAGACATCGTAGGATTTACTCGCCTTGCCAGTGACTGTTCTCCTAAGGAGCTGGTAGTGATGCTGAATGAACTTTTTGGAAAGTTTGATCAAATTGCGAAGGTACGTGTTGCACTTTGTTGTGCAGTCGGGATAAAGGCCACCTTTGCAAAAAATAAGTCGTCTTTTCTGTGAGACAGTGCTTCCAAGTCAGGAAGGGAAGAGTGCTTTGGCTTTTAAGCTAACTAGGAAAATCCCCTTGAAACAGTATTTAAAACAAAAATGGGAAATGTAACAAGTTATTGTAATTCCAATTCAGGGGCTGCATCATACATATGTTTGTATGATTGACTCTGTAAAGATTTCTTTTATCCTGTAACGCTGACCCTGATCTTGGATATATGTTCTGTTCTATCCATTAATTTTTCTGTTAGTATTATGAGGCAAATATGGCTTTAGGAAAATAAATGCTGCAGTTTGCTTCATCCTGTGTGACATCAAAAAAACAAATAGCAACCCAAATTCTGGTTCTAGAAATTTAGCATTGCTCAAGCAGAAGTCAAGACTAATGAGTACATGGTTTAAAGGTGTTGGTTTGATTTCATAATTGACTATATGTGGGTATACTGAATGCAAAATAGAAAATCAGTCGACTTGGAAAATCTTGGTTTTGTGAAATTCTAAAAATTCTTCAGAAAAAGTGGGAAAATGCTAAAATTAATATAGCAGAGGAGTGAAATTGCTTTAATTAAACCTTTGTGGATGTCATTGAATAAATTCTTAAATATATCGCTCATTAAAACCTGGCTAAAATCCTAGTTAGCCTCTTTGATATCTGTATTACATTGCTCATCTTTGTATTTATATGAATTCAGTTGTTGTTAAAACTTCAAGTACTGGCAAGTAAGAGAGTCGCACTAACTATATTGTAATTGTGTTGTTGTGAAGCAGCTATTAAGAGCATATAGAATAAGTTATGTTATCTTGGTTGCCATGAGCTTTATATGCTATGGTAGAAGCTGAGGTTAAAGACATCTGGTCATTTTTTGTGATAAATATAGAAAATATTCTAGATTTTGAGTGATACGATTTAATTTCTTGCTCCTGTGTGCCAATTACACGATTTAAGAAAGTCTGGATTTTGTGAGTCACGGTCTTGTGCAACCCTGTGGTTGAGCTCTAAGAAGAGATTCCTGCTTTTTGTGCTATTTTTGTTCTGCTGGGGACTATTCTCCGTCATCTTTTCTATCATGCAGAAATGTTGTAGGCTTCATATTACCTAACAAAAGTCAGTGGCTAAGCTGGACCCTGAGCTAGACACTGTCTTGCAGCTCTAAGCTAGGCCTGGGTTCTTGTGTCTAAGCTCAGCACTTGCTGCAACACTCAGAACCCACTCGTTGGCTTAAGATGGTGGAGAGTGGTGAACATTCTCTTAAGGCTTTCATGGATGAGGGAGAACAGCTTGGGTTGTTAAATATTTTCTGCTGTCAGATAGTATTGTGGGTTAATTCCTAACTTCTCCCTGAATTCTGTGCAGGTTTTATGACAATATGCAATGTTATTTAAGATGGCCTGTAATTCAGGGGTGAATAAAGATGAAGATTATAAGACAGATAAGGAGATTTTATTCTTTATGTCATAATTTCCGTGACAGTTTTATTTTTACTTATAGTTTCTCAATTACAAACAGTTCCACAGATAAAGTCAGAAAGCAGTAGGATGGTTTTATTTAAAAAATGCTGGAAGTGGTCATTTCTGTTACCCTCCAGTGAGCAACGTCCGGGCATTTGGATATGGGAAGGGAGAAGAAGTCGGCTTTGCTTTGACAGGGATTGAATAAGGCCTGACTTTCTCAAAATGATATACAGAAGTCCTAGTTTTGGGGTCATTATCCTACTTGCAGTTCATTTTTTCTTGTTCAATGTGTTTACTGTAATTTCACAGGAGAACGAATGCATGAGAATAAAAATCTTGGGAGACTGTTACTACTGTGTCTCAGGCCTGCCTGTGTCCTTGCCGGTTCACGCCAGGAACTGCGTTAAGATGGGACTTGACATGTGTGAAGCAATAAAGTAAGTACAGCACAGAACACTTCTTAATGTACCAAGGCTAAGATATTGAAGAAAGTCATTCTTAGTTTTCTTGTCAACATTCGAAGTGTATTTATTAGCTGTAGTTGAATAGTTATGCATCAGGTCATAAGTTTGTCTCTTGTCTTTGCACTAAGTGTGTAATGAGACTAAACCTGAACAGATCTCCAGGAGGAGGAGAGAGAATCAGAAGTGTAGCTGCTGCTCTAATAAATACCCCGCTCTCTCCCCAGGCAGGTGAGGGAAGCCACAGGGGTGGATATCAACATGCGGGTCGGCATTCACTCGGGGAACGTGCTGTGCGGCGTCATCGGCCTGCGCAAGTGGCAGTACGACGTCTGGTCGCACGACGTGTCCCTGGCCAACAGGATGGAGTCCGCCGGCGTACCTGGGTGAGGAGCTTCATTGCGCGCTGCTTCCCTCTGTTGTGGTTTCCATAATCCTGGTTTATGAGTTTGGAATTTGGAACTGTGCCGTGACACACATCCTCGTAATGGGATGATGAAAACAGAACAAATGTGTACTTACCAGAGCTGTAAAATTTTAATACACTGTGATTGTGTTTTCAATGAACTATAAAATTCTATTATTAGGCAAGTGACTACTTCCTTTCATTGGAAAAACTTTTGTCTTCAGCAGCACATTGTTGACTTAGTTAATTCACGTTGTATACAGAGATAATACTATATTTGTAAGTTTAGTTAAAGAATAGCTGTGCTACTTACATTGACAAGGCAAAGCTGCATATCTACTTACTATTTCTGTTAATATATCAATCAGTCCCACTTGATTTATATTAACTCTGTATTCACCACCACATTCCCCCAAGAAAACCCAGCTCAGAAATGAAAATGCAGCCTGATAAGGAGCATCCGAGCAAGGAGAGTTTGGAGCTGTTGATTGTTACGTGTTCTCTCGACAAAGCATTTGTCATGGGCAGAATGGGAAGGCGACCGAGTTGTCCCGAGTGGCAAAGCTGAGGCAGAGCAGCAATGGAAGGTGCCAGTGCGGAGGGTTGGGTCTCAGGTTGATATTCATGCTGCTTTTTTGAAGACACTTATTAAAAAGGACATATATATATATACACACCAGCATTTTGTATTTTCCTCATTTAAGAAAACATACTTATTTTTTTTCCAAGTCGGCGTTCACGTGGGTATATGTTAAGCATCAAAGTATTGGTTTCTCTTGGAAAGTGATTCTAACTAGTGATGTTATAGGGTTTCTTGTTATTTCTATGGCTCAGACAGCTTTTAGGTATATGCTTGTAACTTAAAAATGAATTTCTGCAAAGCGATAAGGGGATATGGATATCAAATTATTTTCTTGCATTGAGGACTGAAACAGAAAGAAAACTAATTGGAGCTTGGCTGACAGTTGCAATACCATCCAGGCTGAGTGTTTTAGTGTGTTGACTCAGCGTGATTAAACAAGAATACAGAGTTGTAAAGTTTGTTTTGTTGGTAAAGCAAACTACATGACTCTGAATATGGCATGAAAACATACTTTTCTTAGTCACGTTTTGGACCATTGCCTAATCTTGAAAACTTTGATTATTCCATTATGTTCTTCATGCTTATGTTTGATAATCCGTTGAAGAGTAAAGCTGCTTTAGGTTGGCTGCCTGATTCTGAAACATTGCACTTAATACTTCCTATATCTTCACATGTCAAGCACTCCCTTATCATGTGTTTCAAAACCAGGCAGAGTAAACCTTCCCTTTGTGGAAGACAGAGCCTTACAGGTAGCATGGGTTTATAATTGGTATGCAAACAAAAATGATGTGTCTGGGATTCCCCATTCCAATGTTAGATAGTCCTGTTCCTTTGGAAGCAGCAGTTTTGTCACTGGGAGCAGTTTGAGGTTTTTATTTTAAAATAGGAAGTATGCGTGTTTTGGGTTTCTGTAAGTCATAGAATCATTTTGGTTGGAAGAGACCCTCGAGATCATGGGGTCCAACCATAACCCACCCTGGCACTGCCCCATGTCCTGAGAACCTCATGTCCGTCTGTCCAACCCTCCAGGGATGGTGACTCCAGCACTGCCCTGGGCAGCCTGTTCCAATGCCCCACAGCCCTTCCCCCGGAGAAATTCTAAAGACTTTAGAAAGGCTGCAAGGAAAACTTCTGGCATTATAAATATTTTATTTCCATCAACAGAATGTCCTTGTTCATCTTCTTTCTGATTTTAAACATTGTTTGCATTCATAACAATGTAATACACTAGTAAAGCAGAAAGGACTAGCGTAAAAGCAAAATTAAAAACGCATTTATGACCAGTTCTCTCTAATATGTAAATGCCTGAAGGATCAGAAGAGGTTATTTTCTCAGGCCTGTTGACGCAGGCGATGGAGTGCAGTGTGTCGGGTGTTCTGCACCAGCGTTGTAGGTACAACAGTGCGTGTTACAGCTTGTCTTGGAGAGGCAGCTCGAGCAGAAGCACTTTGGGTTATGTGCTGATCCTGGAATCCAATAAGCATGAGTAACTGCTGATACATCATCCACGCAGTCATTTAAATGGAAAGGAGTTTGCGGTGAGACCTGACGTGTGTGATCTGGGGAAGAGGAAGCCTGGTAAAATGGAAAATGGTGGATGGTGCACAAATGTGCTGCCTTTGGAGATAAGTGGAAAACCACAGGAAACCTGCTGCGGTACATGACTGTGTTTTAAGGCTCGGTTAATGAAGACATCGCCCAGTATGCCTCAGCCCCTGTAGGAGAAAACCCTGCTTTAGAGCCAGCTTTAAAATAACAGATTTAAAGGTTCGCCTCAATGGCAAAACTGCGTAATCGAGGTAACAATTAAAAAATTTGAGCCAGTGGTCTCCAGGTCTTTGGACAAACCTCCGTGCAGCGTAATGGAGCGGAGGCGGACGGGACGGTGATCCCCTTGCTCTCTGCAGTTAGGTGGGATCGCTGCACGCTGTCAGCTGCCATCGGGGAAACATCCTGTCCCTGCTCGTGCTGATGGATTGTAGGACTGACAAGGCAGTGATTAACCCCTCCTGCCAAAGAAAAGCGAGGAAAACTGTGGGAAGATGAACAATGAGAAAACAGGCTACAAGAAATGCTATTTTGTTAACACAGTCAAGTCTCTTGTTGAGAAATTCTCTGGAAAGATATTACTTGTTATTTATGTAGAAATACATGATTTGCGATATTGAACTATATTATGTTTAAGGGAAAGTGTGAATGAGTGCAGAAAAATACCAGCTGCTCCCTTAGAGGTGCGTTGCTGTGTTACGCTCTCCTCTGTTTCAGTCAAAAAGACAGGCTTTCAGAGTTATCCCACTAGTTGACAATAAATCTTTTCCAGCCTTTTTTCCCCCAGACTATGTAGCCATCTCCTCCCCTCCTCATGCATTTCTAGACAGTCCTCACTTGTCTTTTGTTTTGAGCTTCCATCGCAGCTCTCGCCATCTGAAAGAACCCGCCTGTGGGTCTGTCTGTCTTGTCAGTCACCACATCTCCTTTGCTCACATTTCTGCTTGTTTGTTGTACATCTCTGGTTATTTCAAGTTAATTTTATGCTGATACCATCTCATTCTGGGAAGCGTTATTTAGCACACTTGCTATGAAAGATGGGTGACAAAGAACTGCACCAAAGGATTGCAAAGATGGTTTTGAAGTACTGGCAGGATTTTGCAGTTGGCTGCCAAAGCAGAAGGTGGCTGAAAAGCAGCGATGTCAGCAGTAGCCATTGAAATGTAAATGAAATGCTTAATGTGACCTTTCTGTAAGTGTTTGGGTCTCTTGTTCTTTCTCCCTTTCTCAGCCGTGTCCACATCACCGAAGCAACGTTAAATCACCTGGGCAAAGCTTATGAAGTAGAAGAAGGGAATGGACACCTGAGGGATCCTTACCTTGAATCCATGAAAATCAAAACCTACTTAGTAATTGATCCAAGGGTATGTGTATGTTTTTAAGCATGTGTATTTAATCCAATATATACATACATTTTAAGTGCATAGGTGTCTGTGATGCATACACCTTTTTGATCCAGGAACATAATTAAAGCATGCTATGAGTCATCTGAGTAGCTTGGCTTTGGGACTTCAGATCTAAAGCATGTCCTACTGTTTTATGACACGATTATTGGTTTGAAAGTAATAAGTGTTATGCTGAAATCTCTCATATGGCCCACATAGTCAAATACGTATTTTTATGCTATGTATTTGTGTGAAGCGGGTCTCTCACAGATCCAAGTCAAAAAGTGGAATGAAGTCATGAAGAATGCCTGTGCTGTGTGGCCACTTTCAGATAGAATATTCCCTGCAAAATAGCTCCTGGGATTTTCTTCCTCACTATCTTAGACGTGAGATTCACCTTTTTTTCAAGGTGTAAAGTTAGCAATTGTTGGTTGTCCCTTTACAGCCTGGTAAATGCAAACAAATTGCTATTTTGGATCAGCTTGTGATTGATGAGTAAAATATCTCAGAAGAAAAAGAATGACAATTACAAACTACTTTCCTTCAGGTTCTTTAATTATCAAGAACTCAATCTTGTCTTTGCCTGTTTTATGTACTCAGCACTGCACCCCCACATGTACACAGCACACACTCCCAGAATGAGGATCTAAGTGTATTAATAAGGTCCCTGTCTGCTTGAAGATACTTATGAGAGATGTTAGAGAATAACCAGTCATTGATGTATCGGTTGATTCTGTAGTTTCAGCTCCCTTTTAGACCACAAGGGTACACCCTGTATACACTGCCTGACTCTTCACCTGTGATGGAGGGATATAATCTAACGTCGAGTCTGTCATTTGTGGGCTCTTCTCCCAGGCACCGTTTTGATACGCCCCGGCTCAGCAATTGGGAATCTCTCTCCCCTGCTGCCGTGCTGACTGCAAGGAAATTTTATCTGTTCGTAAGATCTTGCGATCCCTCGATTATCTTCAATAAAGCAGGAAGACTGAACGCTGCAGCGCTACAAGCAAAGGCTTGTAAAGGCAGCTGGAGCAAATACGTCATGATTTGCTTTAGCTCACAGTAATTAAATAGATAAAGGAATCAGAGTGGCTGACACAATGCTGATGTGTGTTTAGAGTCCTACTAAATAGCTTGATTTTCATAGTCCTAAACTACTCAAGTACACAGAGCTTCATCTCTTTGTAATTTGTATCATTCTCTGTTTTCTAAATGAGCATGTTTTTTCTGTTAGTCCAAACAGTGCGGGTCGAATAACCATCTCCCTAAAACACGAGTTAACGATGGGCTGAAGATGCGCGCGTCCGTTCGGATGACGCGTTATTTGGAGTCCTGGGGAGCTGCCCGGCCCTTTGCCCACCTGAACCACCGGGAAAGCGTCAGCAGCGACTCTTCCAGTTCACAAGGAAGGCGAAGGAAGGTGAGGTTTGGAGTAGGGATTGTCACCCTGCGATTTGCAGACTTCTCCTCGTGTCCATGATGTGAAACTTGAAATCCAATTCGGTCATTGTAGCTGAATTTCTTCTGCTACTCTTGGTGTTAAATGTGTACACAGAACTAAGAAGATATCTGTGCAACAACTCTTTCTGTCAGAACTTACTGTTACTCAAACTCTAGCATGCTATACTCAGAGTAAAACTTCAAAGTAAAACTTGGGAACTATCTTTTTTGTACCTGACGTTTTTCCACCTTGGGGTCCTGCTTGCTACATGTGGTTTTGGAAAAAAGCGAATTTATTCCAGCCTCCAGATGGACTCAACATTTACTTAAAATGTATAGAAAATAAACAGTCCCTGAACATGTTCCACTTGCGACAGGATTTTATCAGTAAAGAGTTTTTAAGATTAAGAATTCTTAAGATTTTTAAGATGAGAACTCATTTTACTTTCCACCTGGCCTCCCCACAAGCTCAGAGGAGGAGGTGTGCATGCTCTTTGGTGTGCTCATGGAGGCGCAGCAAGGCTGTACGACCGGCTCTAGGAAGTGTTAATGGAGTGTCCATCCATTCCAGTTTGTGGCAGTGGTTTCCAGTCTCGTTGCCTCTGCTGATGTTAGTTATTTCAGTGTGTGCAGAAAGAGAAGGGAAGTATGTTCAGTTGTTTTCTAACAGATTTTTATTGGTCAGAAAATGCTCACTTGTTAAAGCAGAAAACATTGCTGGAAAGGGTTGATGAGCTTTTCTATTTGAGAATGGTTCTTGATTTTTATTTGTGCATAAAAATATTTTTAGCCGCTTCCTGAAGTTTATTTTTAGTAGTTGTTTACCATTTACTGACTTGTGCAACTTATTCTGAATTCCTTTCATGGTTTAGGAAATACCTTTGTGTTCCACTGGGCGCCAGAGAACTTCTGACAGGTTCGTCCCGTACTTTCTTTTCTTAAAATACACGATCCTGTGCTCCTCTTGCAGCTCAGTGTTCTGTAAGCAGGCGATCTTTTGGCTGATTACTCACTGTGTGTACAGCGTTCCTGCATTAGAAAGGCTAAGCCAAATCTTTGGCCTTTAAAAGGCTTCTCAATTCACATTTGTTATTGTTATTTTTATCAGACTCTAGAAAGAGCTCCCACCCTTTTCATCTCACTGACCTCTCAGTCATTAGGTTGCATTTTATTTTATGGGCTGTAGCAGGATGGAGGTGAGTAGGGAAGAGACCTCAAGAGCAATAGAAAACAAATCAAAATACCTCATATATTGTAAGCATATATATGTATTGTAACCACTTGTGCTACCTCAGCTTTTGGTTCTTACTCAAAGATGCTAGATTTGTTTGTAAATATCATAGCACAAAATAAATACAGTTAAACATAATCTTAGGGCTAAATATGTGTTACATTTTACAAGATATGTCTTTGGTTAGTAGTACTAATGTATACCATTGTAGTGTAATAAAAAATTGGTGCTGTATGTAGAAATGCTTATAATGGCACCTGTACCACTGAGTCACCAAGCAGATGTTTTTCACTTGTGAAAAATTCTATTAGTTTGTCAAAATATTGGCTTGAAAAATGCATGATTGGAGTGAGCAGAGAAACGTTAGTGCAGTGCTTCTGGCTGGATGTGTTGATCAGATTGGAGCGTTCTTGTTCAATGTTTTCCTGGTGTTTGTGACATGGCTTCATTTCCTTCTCAGAACTTCGTCTCAGAAGGGAAGGATAGAGGAGGATATCTATGATGAAATGATGTCAACCATCGAGGGCCTCAGTTCAACTAAGTATGCAGTACTTCATTTTTTTTCCTTCATATTTTCTTTGAGAATAATCTGCATTCTCAATTTTAAGTCTGGGTATAAAATTTACTTCTTGAAAATAAAAAGTTAGAAGGGTTTCTGTCTTGCCCTTTTTTGGTCTTCTTTTTACTGTATGAGACTACTACTGCTTTATTATAGCAAGAAGCCAATGGTTAGTCTAGCTGTTCAATGTGGTGTAGTGCTATGAAGGAGCAAAATTATTGCTTTGTTTCTGATGTCTGTCCGAAGTAATGAGCCAATAGGAATTCATGTTTGTCTTCTTTTTATTAACATAAGTGTCAGGAAATGGGGTGCAGCCCTGAGCAAAACCTACGTGTAAAGTCTAAAGAAGTTTGTGTGGGTAATCATAAAATTGCTTCGGTGTCTGGTTCACTGAAGGTAAATGGTCTGTCAGTACCAGGTGGTGCATTTGGCACTAGATTTGCATTTAAGAGTACACAGGCTTAGACAATGTTGGTTTATTATTATTAAAATGCAATATTTAAATTCCTATCAAATGTGAAACAGTGAATTTGAGAAGAAAAACTCTTTCATCTTGCTGACTCTTATCACTGTATCTCAGCTATTCCTAACAAGGACCTGATGTTATTTAGGGGAAGTTTTTGGAGGCTTTGAGCCACCTCTGACATCTGCTGTTGTACTTTCCTGCTGTCTTGTGTGTGTAAATCAACGGCACTCGCCCCTGCCCTGTGCATCCCTACTACAAGGATGCTTTTGCCCACCCTCCTTGGCATGTTGTGAACATTTTGTAATGTGTGTCTCTTTGAATGCAGCCCGTGGTGCGGCAAATCAGATGACTTCTGCGGATTTTCACTGATTTTTGCAGAACCTGGTCTTGAAAAAGAGGTTGGTAAGAGCAAAATAATCCTTTTTGGTCTTTGATTTGCACTTCAGAACAGCATATCTTTGAAACTGTTTTCTTTCTGAAATGGGATTCTGGAGATGACTGCATGGAAAGCAGATCTCATGATTTGTTTGAGCTGGTCATTCTTTCTTGGTAATGCTAATTCTGTAGATTAAAGGAGGTTATCTCTAATCTGTGGTGAGGTTATTGCTGTAAGGGAGTTAGCAGGAGTTTGGCAGCTTTACTATATGAAGAACTTCTCTCAAAAGTAGTGAAAATTTTAAAAAGAAATCATCTTCATCTGTAATCATAGAATCATTGTGGTTGGAAGAGACCCCCAAGACCATTGAGTCCACCCATAACCCACCCCTGGCACTGCCCCATGTCCTGAGAACCTCATGTCCGTCTGTCCAACCCTCCATGGATGGTGACTCCAGCACTGCCCTGGGCAGCCTGTTCCAATGCCCCACGGCCCTTTGGGGAAGAAATTGTTCCCCACATCCAACCTCAACCTCCCCTGGCGCAGGGAATGAAAATACTCAGGGTTTTGTGGTTGTTTCTTTGCAAGTATAATACTGTTATTTGTTAGGTACAGTGTGCTTTCTCTGTTTGAATAACTGATTTAATTTACTGTGCTGCGGTGTGCTGGATGTAGTTACTGGTGTGTAAATACACTTGAAGTTTACTTCAGTGTATACTCATTTTTACAAGGATTTGGACTATGTGCATATGTGAAGTGCTTATGTACGTACTCAGTGAATTTGCTGCTAAATTTGAAGTTGTCCTTTGGACTGAGCTGTTTTTCTTGGTAGATGTTTGGGTTAATTTTATTTTATGGTTTTCTTTTGTCCTCTTTTAGTTCTATGTATATTTTTAATAGTACAGGATAAATTTGCAAATGTGTGTCATAACGCAAATGTAATAAAATTTAAAAAAACCCTGGCATTTTCTTAAAGATTTATGATAATCTGTTTTAGTATCGCACCATTCCTATTCCAAAACTGAAGAGTTACTTCGCGTGTGCCAGTTTCGTGTTCCTCTGCATATTTCTGATACAGATGTTTATCATGCCAAAGTAAGTGTCAGTATTTTAATAACTTATAATTAAAATGAACCAAGAGCTAAAGTGAAACTCACGCACGTGAAACTTTCAAAAGTCTTTTGGAGTTTCTGAGCATTTCTATTTAGGAAGCATACACCTAATTTACCTCTTAATAAAGGATGCATTCATGTTGTTGACCTAAGAGCCCAGATATCAGTATGGATATAAAATAGAAATATTTCTTTAATATTGTGTTTGCTTAGTACACGCAGGAAGATGCTCAGTTAAGTGAGGGATACTATTTTATAAGAATAGTTGGCTGTAAGCACATTGAGCAATGGAAAAATGGGATTAGTTGCTTAAAATGTGCTCCATGACTGTAGAGATGTGGGGCGGGAAGGTGGAGCTTCTCACACCTCCAGGAGAGCCGTTTGATGATTCTGACGTGTGTGGTGTATTTGTTTTCCATGGCTGTGTTGGTGCCTTTGCCACGTGGTTTGTGCACAAGGTGGTTCAGGCTGACAACCAGTAGAAGAATATCTTAAATTAGTGTTTGTGCAACAGACCAGCAATAACCTGGGCGCTGCTGTGGGTATCCAGTGATATTGGAATACAGATTGTATTTAACTTCAGAGAAACACTGTTAGCAAACATTAGTCTGAATTGCAGTTTGAAATATATATTTTTTTTCATTTAACACTTGGTTAATCTTTTCTGTTCAGAACTGCGAAACTAGGAATTTCCTTTGGCATCGTGGCAGTTATCGTCGTACTTATTTTGTTTGTGTGCTTTGCTGAGAAGTGTATGGTAAGTTTATTTTTAAGAGATTCATTCTTTTCAGAAGTGGACGGATGTCATTTGGCAACTTGGTCTGTCTTTCAGGGTGGTGAATTAAGCCCTTAATTTCAATAGGAGTTTGAGGAGCCTTGAAACTCAGATTCCCAGAAGATTTAATTGCCTGAAACTGATTTTCATGTCTGAAAATTCTCACTGTAATTCAGAATTATTTGGGTGCCCTAATAGATGGGAGGAGGGAGGAGGAAGTTATTAACACTTGCTGAGTGGGGTTGGGGTTTTTTTGAATTTATTTTTATTATGTTTGTTCTTAATAATAATTTTGATTGTACATCCTTACTGGAAAAAATATCAAAATAAGCTTGAACGCAATATGAGTTTTCATAATCATTTGTAAAGCCCCATGAAAATTAGAAACATATGAATAATTTATTGGCAGCAATTTCATAACTGTTCCAAATTCACCATTACCTCAATTGGGACACTTTATGTTTGTAGTTCCTTTTTCTTTACGTTATTAAGTGTATACAATTACTGTTTAAAAATTGCACTCTGTACAGGGGATAAAGATTTATGATTGATTTAAAAGTACATTTAGATGGCATGTATGGTGTTTATATATATATATATATAAAAAAGTGGATGGATTTTTATATGTGTTTGTATATATCTGTGTAGAGAGGTGTGTGTATAGGTATGCATGTGTGGTTTCTACGTATGTAAAAACACATGGAGAAAATTGCAAGAGTGCAATTGCATCAAACTTGAGTTTTACATGGGGTGTTTTGGTGTAGCATCCTTGCATAAGGATTGAAATTGTTAACAATTTTTCTCTGTAACAACAAATGGAGCATATTAGGATGGCAAGAAATGGAACTGTCTTTGATTGATTTCTATTTAGTCATCTGAAAATGTAGTTCCAAATATAACATTATAGCTCTCTTAAAAATACAACATAGGTTGGCACTATATGTATAGTAATAATTCTCTAGGGCTCTGAATCAGACTGTGATTTTGTATTTTTAAAGAAGAGGATTTTAGCACCCAGCCCTTATTTCAAAAGGAAGGCATCAAGTACTTAATCTGAGCAACTACATTTGGAGTTTGAAATTAGGATTCCAGTGAAGACTCTTGACACTCTCCTGCAGGGAAAACTTATTTTGCCTTTAAAAATATTTCTTCCGTGTATCAAAATGTTGCCCATGTTACTGAAACCAACTGATTTTGTTTCCAGAAGTGCTGCTCGGAGCGGTGGCCGTTCCTGCGCCGTCTTTGTGCTGTCTCCGAAAAGGTGGAAACGATGCCTTTGCTGCGGCTCCCTCTAGCAGTCATCACTGTAGGTGCCTTGCTCATTATAGCCATTTTTAATTTGGTAAGTAATCACATTATCTTTATTCTGCAGACTTACTGTAACACCCACGGTTTAAGTAACTGCCTGAATTCTTTTCAAGCACCTTGCTTTTTGCTGCTTTTCTTAATTTGCAACACAAGGACTAATTTACACCAGGATAATGCACAATGCTGTGTATTAATAAAAGCACTAAACGTAAAAATTCCCAGTTTGTAGCACTAAAAATTCGTGTGCGAGACTTGAAAGCAAGAAAAGGTGACATAAAATAGAACTCAAGATGACATTTATAATTACTATTGATTATAACTATTGTCACTAAGGTTGTTTTCTGTTTTTTAATGTGAGTTTAAGTGTCTGGTGGGTAGAAGTTTTAAGCAGTTTATTTGCACTAGTGAATCACGCAGACTGGGGAGGGAAGAACATCGCTTGGCTCTTATAAAACCAAAGACATTTTGGGTAGCTACTGCTAGGCTAAGATGCAAACGGAGTTTGTCTTTTAACTGTAGTTGGAGTATTGTATTGCACCTGGGGTACACACATTTGGAAGTCAACCCTTTGGAGTAACCAGGAGCGCTCTGCTGTGGGTTTTGATGTGGCATGCCATGTTAAACCTGTCCCGTATGTGCCATTCTTCCCGTTCCACAGGGAGTTTCTTCTGGTGGATCTACTGTAGAAAATGCTTAATTTTCTGTTGTAGGGTTGTTTTCCTGCTGGCCTCGGTCCTTGAATTGACTCAGTGGTGTTGTGTGAGCACCACCAGCCAGCGCACAAGAAACAGGAGCAGCTGCTGTCACACTGGGGCTGAGACGGAACCACGTGCTTGTGCCAGTTAGCACAGCCAGAATGGGAAAATTCACCCTGAAATAAAAAATAAGGAAATACATGGCAATTTTAACCGTTTCGCCCCTTGTGTGTGCATATATGTTTGATAAAATTATATGTGATATCGTTATATTTCAGCATTGATATTGCAATAGCACTGAAAGGGCAACCAGATCAGGACTCAGGGTATGCTATATGGAGAAAAAACCTTAAACTTAAAAGCTGTTAACAAGTTTCTACAGTCGTTTGTTTGTTGTGGAGGGTTTTTAAATTTATTGTTTTTTTTCTTCCTAATAAATCAGGCTACCGAAAAGAACAAACCTGCGAACTTTACCGGATCAAACGACCTGTGTGCTACCAGTTCTGTGAGTAGAGTACTGTCTTAATTCCTAAGATTAAAATGAAATGAGTCTTGGAGGGTGTGTATAATGTAGATGAATGGGAGCCTTTTGATATCTTTTCGTCTTTTGATAAAGGTAGAATTTTTAAATCATTGAACATAAAGATTTACTCTTACCGCAAGGCAGTTCTAGGGATAGTTTCTGTCATTAACTGTGGCTCTACTCTGCATCTTTTAGAGTACCCGTGGATAAAGCTGAATTCTTGGCTTATTTTGATTACTCCGCACCTTTTCAAGGCGTTCTCCAGCATTTCTGTAAGGATAGATCCAGCACTTATAACTACACAAAAGGATTATTTCTGAGCATTTCATTTTCTCACTTTAATTCCAAAGGAGCATTAGTTTGAGACCATCCAACATTTGGGATGCTCCTTTGTCACCTGCCTGCCCCTTTAGTTGATGTTTTTGAACAGGTTGTGTGAGGTCCTTTTCATTCAGGTCCTTGTGAAAGGTGCCGAGTTACACTTACATAACGCACATTGTACTTATTGGGTAACTTTCTGTTCTTGCATGTCCGTGAATCAGCCGTTCGGAAACACAACTCAGTCCTGCGTTGAGGAAACTGTAAGTAGTGAATACGTGTTACTTTAAAACACGGATCTCTGGGTATTGTGTATATTGCTAACAATTGGCAGGTTCTGTTGCTGTATAAACCACAGCTTTTTCAGGTATCTGGGAGCAGAAAAGTTCTTCATGATAGACCGAAAGGGCTTAAATGGCCAACAGAGCGATGTCGGTGGTTTCTGTTTCAGAGGTTTGGCTTCAGGGTTGTACCTGTGGGTGCCTGTTACTTTTTGGAAGTTACTCGATGCCTTTAGGATGTCAAAATTGGGGAAACACATCACTAGACAGGCTCTGATCCCGAGTTGCCCATAAGTTGTTCTACTTTCGTTCACTTCAGCAGAAATCTTCCCCATTTCCTAAGAACCCTGTGCTGTTATGCATGATAAACTCAGCTTTGTACATAAAGAGAAATAAACGCTTGAGGGGTAGAAGCTGAGGTCATGTTGGCGTTGGTTGTAAGGTCTGCTGGTTCAGCATCTCCCGGCCGTGTGCTGGCCTTGGGCACCTCCCCTCAACTGGGCATCTTTTTGGTAATTCCAGTGGATAACGGCCCCAGATTGATCAGGTTTATTAGCATCAAAGTTCTTACAGAAGAGCTGTGTCTGAGGTTGGACACCAGGGCACAGTCTTCACATGTCACAGGTTGGGGAGAGGGGAATGTGGGATCTGCTTACGCTTACAAAGGGGAGCACCGGCAGAAATAGGAGCAGAATGCTGGAGTTCTGGTTCAGAGCTGGACTATGGACCTACTTTGGGTTAGTTTTGAACTTTAAATAAAGCATTGCTCAAGTTAATAGACTTCAGAAGATAAATTCTCAAAGCTCTTCGGTTTTTATCTGACACTGCTTAGGTTGGTGTGATGCTTTTTGTTTAAATCTTCTTGTTTGTCTTCAGCAAATGAAAAAAGTGAACTGAAATGTATTAAGTTCAGCCTTTTAGCGCAATTAAAATAAGGCTTTAGGTGTATTTAGCAAGTAATTGTAATTTCTTCTACTTAAATGACAACGATCGTGAACTTAGAGCATTTGCTATGGTTTGAAAGTCTTTTGTGGATAAAACCCGAATAATGCAACTGTTCTTTACGTTCTTCTTTTACAGTATTATGCTTACTGCTGCATATTGGGCTTCATCGCTTGCTCGGTATTTCTTCAAATGAGCTTCGAACTCAAAGTTCTCCTCCTGTCCATTGCTGTGACCGTGTACCTCGTCATTTTTAACACCCTGCAGCACAGGAACCTCAGCTTCTACGGCAACAGCACCAGGTGCAGTGCGAAGTTTCTTATCATTGACAATAATGTTTCATTAAAGGAGGTGTTAGATTTTTGTACTGGAATACTGAAATATCAAAATACTACATGTCGGACATGACAAACCTTTCTGTAAAGTTAATGACTTGGAAATCATACGGGATCATGTTCTCTTTTCTTCTTTTAAAGAAAGTGTGTTCTGAAAAATTCTGTAATGTGGCTTCTGGGATCTCTGGAAGCTTAGCTTGGGAATAGAATATTACTCTTATGATAAGGTTGATCTGTTAAATTATGAAGAAAAGCTTTGCTTCTTCTGCTGCTCACACTGTGCTTGTGAGCCCTTGCTAGTCAATAGGATAGATAAGTCCTACCTCACTACACCTATTTGGAATAGGAGCAGCGATTTGCCTGATCTAATTGAAGAAACTATGAAAGTACTTCAGAGAAATCATATGTGGAAGAGTTTTACTGTTCATTTTTAGTCTGTTTCTCAGATTCTTACATAGTCTGATAGCTGAAGCTGTGGATAAATGGATTTTACAGAGCTTGTCCTTTGCCATCCCTGTCCCTCAGCCCTTAAACAGGTGTATTTTCTTAACACATACACATGACTTCTTGTATTGCTTTCTTGTTTTCAGGCTTTTCATCAAAGAGCCAAGGATAATGACTAATTTGTATCTGGTTCTGTTTTACATAACCCTAATTCTACTTGCAAAACAGGTATGTATGTCAAAAGCAATAGGTTCTTTTACTTGCAGCAAGTTAATTTAAATAAAATGCAACAGTATTGTTCGTTGAAATTGTGCACTAAATTAGTGCGTATATATGTATTTAAATACTGTTGTACTTAGTTGTAGATAGTGTATGTAGTTATAGATAATGCAAAAATTTTTAGTATGAAAGGAGGGGAACATTTTTATATTTTTCAATAGTGTTTGTATTACAGAAATCAGAGCTTCCAAATTCTTCCCGTTTGGATCTCTCTGTATTTACATGTCAATATTCATCCTAAATCAAGGCAGTAATTCAAGATAAAAATAATCACCATACTATGAAAATGTCATTTTAGTAAATACACCTGGTGGTATCCAAATTGCATTAGTTCATACTGACAGCTTCATATTTTTCTGACTTGTATTCTCAAAGCACATTTTTGTAACTATAGAGGCTCAAAAGGCCTTGAAGGAACTTTATTGCAACTACACTTTTTGAATAAATTGACTAGCGAGATATTAGATAATTTAGTTTATGGTATTTGGTCCCTTTGCAGATCGACTATTACTGTCGACTGGATTGTCTGTGGAAGAATAAGTTCAAAAAAGAACACGAACAGTTTGAAACGATGGAGAACGTTAACAGGCTTCTGCTGGAAAACGTCCTTCCAGCACACGTGGCTGCCTATTTCATTGGTGACAAACGAAACGAGGTTTGTTTTGTAGTCAGCCGGAGTTGGTGACACAGAGCGTCAGGCGAACGAGCACACAGACAATGAGGTTCTGCGCTCGCTGCCGCCTGTTGGTGTCCCGAGACCTTTGTAAACCCAAGAATCTGCTAGCCAGGTGGCCTTAAAAAAACGCAGACTTAGTGTCAGCCCCTGAAATCTGTTCTCAGAATCGATAGTTCAGCTTGGGGACACAGTTTGAGTTTGGCAAATGTTTAAAAAGGGTTTACTGCTCTCCCAAGGCCACGTTTTACCAGCGAAGAGAGGCCTTCTTTGGAAGGAAGTTGGTTGAGGAACAGGTAGTGTCTCCTTGGTAACGACCCCGGTGAGAAGTTCATCCATAATGATGTTTTTTTTGAAGTCATCCATCTTATTCAGCCAGTATGTCATCAGAATAAGTATTGCTGAGTTCACATGGGTTGGGCACGTCCAGAATAGGTGGGAATCTTTCAGACACACAGATACCTCTGCTTTTCCTTAGGCAAATCAACTTTGTTAATGTTTCTAATAAAATAAAAGATATCCGCTGTAAAGTACCATAGTTGACTTGATAGAAACCTGTGATTTGATAAGTGGTTACAAGAGCAATCGTAGTTTGTGTACCTGCGGAGGAAAGCGGCTGCTGACAAGGTGTGGATGTATTTTCCTTGCAGGACTGGTACCATCAGTCGTACGACTGCGTCTGTGTCATGTTTGCGTCCGTACCAGATTTCAAGGTGTTTTACACCGAATGCGATGTCAATAAAGAAGGCCTGGAATGCTTGCGGCTGTTAAATGAAATCATCGCCGATTTTGATGAGGTAATTAAGCTTCTGATAAAAACAGACTGGATTACAGATTTACTGCAAAATAAAATGTTTACTACATCTGTGAGCATTAGAGGGGGGAAAAGGCTGTTATATTGAACTGATATCCTGAGTTCAGCCTCACCGTCTTGAAAGATACATTCCCATCTGATGGGCTTTTTCAGTTACATCATCTAACGCATTAGTAGTATGGTTTGAATATCCCAAATTTCAGTACTTGATTTCAGTACTTCAGCTCTTTATTTCTCCTATGAGCAGGGAGGGCAAAACTAGGTACTTTCTTATCTAACCTTCATGTGGCTGATAGTATTCCTGAAGATGTTTAACGCTTATTGTAGACAGAGTGAGGTTTCTGGTTAAACACTGAAATATAGTATTAGAGTCTCAAGTATCTCTTTTCCTTCCCCTCAAACAGCTCTTGCTAAAACCGAAATTTAGCGGTGTGGAAAAAATAAAAACCATTGGAAGCACTTACATGGCAGCAGCTGGGCTGAGCGTCACGCCGGGCCAGGAGAACAACCAGGTACGCTGGCTCTGAAATCCGCCTTTGGGATTCGCTGTGTGTTTCGAAGTAACAGAATGGAACAGGATACAAAAAAGGGAGTAAATCACCAAGAGCGTCTTTCTGAAATGTGGAAAGAGATGATGAAAGTGTGTTGTCTCCTGTTGGATTCACCCTGTTGGACTCGCTCCAACAAGAGCAACAAGACTGGGGAAGGGACTTGAACACAAGCCCTATGGGGAGAGGCTGAGGGAGCTGGGCTTGTTCAGTCTGGAGCAGAGGAGGCTTAGAGCTGAGCTCAGCACTCTCTAGAACGACCTGAAGGGCAGTTCTAGCCAGGGGGGATTGGGCTCTTCTCCCAGGCAGTCAGCAATAGGACAAGGGGGCAGGGGCTTCAACTCTGCCAGGGGAAATTGAGGCTGGAGATGAGAAAGCAATTCTGTGCAGAGAGAGTGGTCAGCATTGGAATGGCTGCCCAGGGAGGTGCTGGACTCACCGGCCCTGGAGGTTTGTAAACTGAGATTGGTCAATGGACCATGATCTGGTCAATGGACTGGAGTTGGACCATGGGTTGGACTGGATGATCTCTCAGGGCTTTTCCAACCCAGTTGATTCTGTGATTCTGTGATTTATCTCCTAGTTCAATTTTTTCCAAGCGGTTATTAAGTCTGTAAACCCAGCACACTTTTGACTTCTTTAATCTTTGATTTTGATAATTAACATTTCTGGATGCATAGCAGAATAGCCCTAATAACAGGGAACTCAAAGAATGGCCACCAAAGCGAAGGCCGGCTCAGAACCGGGCAGGGAGCTCTTTGTGCTCCTGAGAGCTGGCACAGGAGAGAGAATCTTCAGGTGCCACGTTAGATCTGAGTCTGAACCTGTTTGTCACCTGGCAGGATTAAAACCAATTTCTGTACTCAGGTTCACGTTCACTGGAGCAGGTTCGTGTGTGACGTTGGGATGCATGTGTGTGGTATATACAAAATGTAAAATTAAATCTGGAATGCTGAAGGACAGACATAAATTCATTATAAAATTTGATTATATCACACCACCTCCTAGCCATTCCCATTGAATTTAGTGTTTTTTTTAAACCAGTTTGAATGTTTGTTGAACTGTGCGATTCTGCACCGTCGCAAGGATGAGTGGTCTCATCCTTAGAAACAGGTGCTTAATTCACTAATAGTATTGGTTTGGAACAGTCGCCTGTGTTGTGATTTGATGGTTAATCCGTGTCATGAATCGCGCAGGACAAGGAGAGACAGCACGCCCACATCGGGATCATGGTGGAGTACGGCATCGCCTTGATGAGCAAGCTGGACGGCATCAACCGACACTCCTTCAACAACTTCCGCTTGCGCGTTGGTGAGTCCCGTTTGTGGAGAACGGGAACGCTGCAGCTCCATGAAAATCACAAATGCAGTGGGATGATGTGGGGAATGCTGAGCACCGGGGAGCCCCTCTTAACATCCAACACGGGATTTGGACTATTATGAAATACTGAGTAGCTGAGGGAGTGTTGTTTAGTCGAGGTTCTTAAATAGGCCAGGCTTCTTAAATCAGCCAGGCTTGCACGTGTGGGCTTTTTTAATCACTGGAGGGAGCAATATGGACACTGCAGCTGCCTGAGTTTGGAGAAGATAATGGGGAGTGAAGTACCCTGTTCTCAGCTGTTGATTAAAGCCAGTATACAAATGTTTATTTCCATATGTTCAAAAATTTTTGCTTTAGCATGATCTTTGCCCCAGCTCATTCTGGGCCTTCCCATTTCACAACGAATGAGTCGCTTCACATCTCCTCAGTACTGATATTTATGGAACAGAGGCGACTGGAAAAGTGTTGCAGGGTTAAGTAGTTCTGTTTTCCTGAAGCTCATGATTTATGGCTGATACTGAAGCTATCACCTAACTTTCTACTTCGGTAATGACACCTGCTTTGGTTTATCCCAAGGGATAAATCACGGCCCTGTGATCGCCGGTGTGATCGGTGCGCGGAAACCTCAGTACGATATTTGGGGCAACACCGTGAATGTCGCCAGCCGGATGGAGAGTACGGGGGAGCTTGGGAAAATCCAGGTAAATCCAGCCGGCCGGCGTCTCAGAAATAATTTCTAGTTGGTTGTGGGTTTTTTAAAAATGTGAATAATCAGGAGAATTTCATAAGAGTTTTTCTAATTCTTTTTGCACAAAGGTCACGGAAGAAACGAGTAATATACTCCAGGAGCTGGGATACTCGTGTGAATGCAGGGGACTCATCAATGTCAAAGGCAAGGGAGAGCTGAGGACGTACTTTGTGTGCACCGAGACGGCCAAATCCCAAGGCATGGGCCTCAACTGAGGCTGCGACGAGCTTGATCACATAGACATAGAACTGCCTCCCTTCTGTGAAGACTTAGAATTTCCCTCCTTATGTGAAGGACAGTATTCGAAAACCAAATATATACTATTCTTATTCTGCATCTCAAGAGAATGACTTTTGTTTGGAAAGAAGTTCTGGAAAGTTCCCAGAAGACATGTAATCACCCCTCGGGTAAAAAAACCTACCTTTTGCTGAAATAATTGGAGGATTTACCTGGAACTGCCGCGAAGCATTTTCCATTAGTTCCTTCCCTTAGCTGCACTGTGGGAGCCTCAGCTGCAGGAGCGCCGTCCATGCAGAGCTCCACACCCGTTCAATGTTCCACGGCTCCGCTGAGCTCCCCTGGAAACAATTGCACAGTATCGGATCACTGTTTTATTGTCTTAACTTCCCTCTAGTTGGGTGTTTACATTGTATGAGGTGTTCTCCCTTGTATTTCTGTGCCTCTGTCGCTAGTACCTGTGTGCACGTTTTGTAAAGTGCCCTTTGTTTTTATAAGCCTGGCTTTAAGTTTAAAGAAAACCAATCTTGAGGAGCCCTGAGCAGCTGCGGTTTGTCCTGCGTGCTGCTCAGGAACTCTGCGGGTGCCGGCGTTCTGAGGGCCCTGAGGGAGGAAAAACAACAATGAAAATTGTTTGGAAACTGAAGAACTGATCAGATAGTATTAGAGACAGTGGGCAACGCTGTGTGAACAGAACCGCGCCTGAGGTGGGCTTTGGTTTGTTTCTGTGTGTCTCTGTGCCCAGCCCCGGGCTGGGTTATGTATTATACCTTTTAAAGGCAATGCGGTTTATGGAGCGAACTGGCTTGGAAGGTTCCAAAAAGGATGGATGGAGAAACATCTTCATAATGGAGTGGTTTCAGCAGAGCCTCAGTATTGAGCGTATGTGTAGAGCATTAGTGAGATGATCATGGAAATCGACTTGCTCTAAGTTAGTTTTAATTTGTAAAGTTTTGAAGCTGTTAATGGCTTCTGCTAATTTGTAAATTAGCATTTTTCTACTCACTGCAATCCCTTAGTCTGTTTTCTGTTGGTGAGGATGATCGTGTTTTGTAAGGGTAACGTCTTGTGCCCAGTTATGAGTATTAACCAAGGATGGATCCCCGACACACGTGTCGTGAGGCTGAACAGCAGCGACTGGAGAGTCCAGCATGTTTCGTTAAGCCCTTGTTCTACAAAGCAGCGTTTACTGATACCCCCGGGTTTAGTACTAAACCGCAGGGCACAGTGTTTCCCAAGCAGCCCCACGCATCACTGCCACTTTCTAATTACTGTGTAATTTCTCTAGCAGCTGAAGTGACTATGTTCCAAGACAGGAACAAACCTAAATATTGTCCAGCTGTGGATTAAAACTGTGCCTGTGGCCTTTGTCAGCCCGGTAGGTCAAACCTGGGTGTGTGGGCGTTGGGAACCTCCCAGTGGGGCTGGCGGCTGCGCGTGGGCTCTGCTGCAGAAGGGAGTTTCCTACTTATCAGTGTGAGGTCAGTGTTGTAGTAGAATAGACTTTCAAAAAGCTTTTGCTACTCTCATATGTTGTATATTTGTAGTAAACAGATGCTCAGCAAGCATTTGTTTAGAGGTATTTATTTATTGTTTTATAAGGACCGTGCTCCTTTCAGCGGCCTCGGACGTACGTTAGCTGAAGCAACTCTAGTCGGAAGGAGCCTGGAGCCAGAGCCGGCTCTGAGCTGTTTCTGTTCACAGAACCAGTCGAATGCCGATGCGAGTGAGCTGTGAACGAAACCGCTGTCTGGAACAGCACTTTGAAACGCTTTTGTTTACATGATGCGGCCCGTCAGGTTGGGAACTCGCTCGGGCGTCTCTTTGACGTGCCCTCGTGTCCAGCCGCGGCTCTCGGGGCCGCAGCCGCGGTTCGTGGCGGTTCCGCTGGGCCATGAACAAGGGGTGGGAGCTGAGGATGCTTCCTGATTTCTCCTCAGAACTGGAACGGTATAATACAAAAGCTATGTTAAACCACAGAAAAGGTTCAGTTTAAGAAGCAACTGTATTGAAACGATTGCTCTCAGCAATCCTTTCGAGAGTGAACTGTGAAATTCAAAATAACCTTGTTAGAAAAACCTTCCTTACAGCATTATTGTTTTCTTAAACCGAGAAAGTGGCACTGTATTTAATTTGAAGAGCTAACCATGTCTTGAATTAGCAATCTGTTTTAAAGAACAAACTTTTGTTTTTACCATTAAATAAAAAACTTCCTGAAGCTTGTTTGGCTTTGCAGTTATTGTCATGAAGATTCTCACGAAAAGGAGGCGCATTTCTGATACCCCTGTACTGTCGACGAGGTTGTTTTTCCTTGTAAACTCTTATCACAGGGCTGGTGGAGCTCAGGAGCATGTGTGTTGGTCCCCAGTGCTGAGCTCTTTGGTTTGTTTTTAAAAACAAGTGGAAAATACATAGAGAGACACACTTGAGTTCAACAGCTAAAGAGTCATTTCAACACTCAGTGTTGTGTGGCCACCTGCTGCACTCTGTGAGGGTCAATGGTGGGAAGTGAGACGCTCTAGAGCGAGTCAGGAATGGTTTGGGTGGCAGAGTTGTTGTGCATCTTCTCTTGTAGCACGAAAATGGCTTAAATATTAATGGGAAAAATCATTCCCTGGAGTAATATTTTACCTAGAATGTGAACCTAGTGGTGACTTCACTGAGAACAAATCTGGAACCACTGGAAAAAAATATAGGCTGACAGTTTAACCTTTCTGGAATTAATTCTAAGAACTGTGAAAGCTTAACATGAATTAAATGAATACTTGCACAGCTGGTTGTGGAGGGGAGGGAGCGGAAGGATGTTGGCCGTTAGCGGGGGTAGTGGGTGGAATTCACGCTGAGGCTTTGCCTTTACGTTACCGCTTTGTTTCAGTCCCCCCGCGCACGATGGAGCCGAAACGCTGCACGTTGTTCCTGGGGAGCCCGAGGTCACCCTGGAACCGTGGGGTAAAATGAGCAACGTTTCAATCTGCTGTGGGACACCTGTGGTAGAACCTGGGCCTGAGTTCACTGGACTGTATAACAGGATCTTTTTACTGGCAGTGAGTGTCAGTCTCACCTTATGGTTACGTTTCTAATCTTGCCCTCGAGTTTTAGAATGCGATGAGCCGTAGGCCTTGTTTCCCTAAGAGATTCATCCACAAAACCGCTCTTTTGTTAATGCATCAGGCTCCGTCAGTTTTATTTAAAAAGTTTATTTCTCTTCCTCATGATTGTAATAGTTTCACAGGAATTTTAAAAATGGAAACTTACGTGTCCAGATACTAATGATTTTTGCCCCAACCAAATTCAGGTACAGAGTCTATACATTGCTTTTAGAAACGTTTGGTTGAGTCCCAGCACCATATATTAGGCACATTTTCACTTACACTTGGACTTTTTCAGACACTTAACAACCCAGGAAAACGTAAATGCTGCAAAGCTGCTTTAAAATAATAAGGAATGCAAAAATAATAATTTAGTGCATTTATGTAACAGAAGTAACTCTTCATACAAACCATTCCATTTCAAATGTCGTCGGTTCCAAAATTTAATAAACAAAAGTAGTTTTAACACACAATATACACATGGCCGGTGAATGCACCTGAAGGACGTTCGTCAAACAAATGGCTGCAAACGGGGCTGACGCTTCAGACGGTGACGGGGCCGCACTCTGCGTCGGGGATGGCGACGGGCTTCTGCGGTTCTTGAAGCTCTGCAAGTTTACAGCAGGTACAGGCCTGTTAGCGTAACTTTTCAATGACAAAAGGGAAAGAGAATAGAACAAGCCTAAACAAGCTGGGCCTGCGTGAGCTGTGTGTTCCGGGAGGGCTCCGCTGGTTGTTGTGCAGCCTCACTTGTGCCTGCTGTGGAAAAGAAATCACTCAAGAATGGTGAAATGGAAATTCCTTGAGTAGTTCCCTCGATAAGTGAGTTCCTGATGTTCCAGTAAACAAAATCTCAACTGAAACTTTTTACTAACCACACAGTAAATTTGTTGTGTGAATTACAATTCTTCAAAGGAAATTCTTACCTGCCTTAAAAACTGGGGACAAGCACAAAGCCTGGGTGTGTGTTCACAGTGCCGCGAGCGGATGTTTGGGGCTGGCACTGAGGATTTTGCACGGACCGGACTCCTGAATCCAGCAGAGACGAGCTCAGCTTAAGTGCTGCTGGCCCCAGGAAGCAGAGGATGTGCCCAGCCACAATGTGGCAAAGAAGGAAGCATCACATCCTCATTGTAGCAAGCGAGGGGTTTTAACTCTTCTAACTTCATGCTAAATGGAAAAACTAAAATTGGATAGCCCGCCAAGCTTTACAATCTGGCAATGCTCCAAGATGAATGGAAAAAGAAGTGCTTCGTGTAGCTGGAGCAAAGTTCCACACAGCCAAAAGATTGATTTTGGATGGGGACCAAGCACGGCAACTTTCCAGTAGAAGCAGAATTTGAAAAAGGACAGAAGAACTGAAAGTTGGAAGCAAGTTCCACCACAGCCGGTCTAACGATCTGCAGGTGTGGTTTTGTTAGAGCAGAACGGATGCTACCACCTGTAGTAGTGCACTCACCCTCTGTGAGATCTACCCAGCTGTCTTCCGCCTCTGGCAGAGGAACCGAGATGCCCATGGCTTTCCGGATTCCGTACGTGCTGACGATATCACCTGGAGTCACTTGTTGCGCGAGTTCTTTCAGGTTATTGGTGACTCTCTCCGCTAGAAAAGAGAAGCGGCTGTATTTATATGCTGTATATGCTGTGGTTGATATTGCACAAGTTAGTTAGTGAGTATTAATTGGTATAATAAAATAGAGCGATAACTGGATCAAACCTGGAACAAAGCTTAGCCTTACAGTAATACTTAGCAACTCCTGCTCAAAGACACTGTAAATATGATGGAGTTTGAGGCGTTTGGCTGTTTGTGCCATGGCAGAGTAAACTCCCTATCAGTTCTAGGGAAATTTATTAATGAGGAGGAAATACATGTAATTAGTGTTCAAAACTTTCATCTGGCTTTACAGACAAAATCAATCTTCTAGGCCTAACAGGGCACATATTCTTCAGTATAATTCTTAAACATTCATCTTGATACCAGCTGGGACTGATCAATTCTGCAAGAACGATCAGAAAAGAGTGTATTTACCCAAGTGCATCTCTCTGTAAGACGGACCCAGGAGACAAATCATATTAGGGGGTGGTTTTGTACTGAGTCGTTCATTCTGAGCATCCTGGAGTTCTCTCAGCAGCTTTGTTGTTTCATCAAGTTTTCTCTGGAAGATTTCAGCCTCTGTTAAACGAAGAGAAGAAAGTCCTAACTGGTAAGAGGGTATATTTACTTACTTTATGATATAAAATACGGTGAGGCTGAATGGATTGAGAAATTGAGGCAGTTAGACGTATCGGAAATGCAAGGGCCAAGAAAACTCACCCTCCGAATCGAACTCCTCTACGGGCATGCCGAAGTTCGTGACTGCTTTCAGTGCCGTGAGCCGGTCGTTGTTCGCAGAGTCCAGCCTGGCAGCAAGATCCATTTCCATCATCTAAATAAACCAAGAACCAGCAGGTAATAATTTACGTAATGTTTAGATTAGCTTTGAAACAACAAAACTGTTTGGGGGAAAATGAGAACACAGTTAAGATTAGTCTGCTCTACAAAAAAGTGAACATGTAGAGAGCTGAAAAGACACGCTGTGAAACTTCTACTTTCCTACAGTTCCTCAGGTTACTGTTGTATTTCAGACTCAAATGGCAAATCGCACCTGCCAATAGCATGGGGGGCAGGCACAAACTACCTGTAGTAACTTAAGACCAGCATCCCAATTAGGAAAATAAAGAAGGAATTCCCTGAGCTCACCTAAACCAAAGTGTATCTAAGATTTGAGGCCAAAATTCAAGAGCAGTCTGGGTACCGGTGGCAGGTGAAGGCTTTGGGGAGCAGCCCTTTCCCTGGAGCTGTAACAAGCTCTGGGTGCAATGATTTTAGAGCTGTATCGTGTGCCCACAGGGGCACAAGGCATTTCAGAGAACTTCTCTGTGACAGCCATGTATTGTGCGATACTTTACACTTCTAGTAGAAGTTAATGTTAGATCAAATCAGATTAAGATGGGAATAAAACAACCAGAAGATCTAACGCACAAACAAAACCACACAAACAATCAACCACAAACAAAAATACACAGCATTTTCTTCTAGTTCTCTTGATCTATAGTCCTGTGTAAGACTTTGTGGAGATTCTCACTCTCCAAATGCCTACAAAGGAGCTGGGTCCCCGTCCCACAGCGTATTTACAGCTTGTCCAATTTTAGTGTAGCTGCACAGGCCTGACAGTTGTGGGCAGTTTTCTAGGCGGGGGTTAGACAGGCTGGTTGTAGTTATCGGTACAGAAAGGAATTACCTTTACATCTTTGATTGCCTCGCTTCTTTCCTGTGGGCCTTCAGTCTCCTCCAGTGGCTGCACAGAGGAAGGGTTTTTCAAGAAGACATTAAAATTCATCTTGAAGTTCAAAGTGAGACTTTACAAAATGCAGTATTTTGAAAGTGAGGTAAATATACAATGTCGTAATGACCTTTCTCTGTAAACCAAGTCACAAAGCGGCTATTTTTAGAGGGCTTTCTTAGGATATTAGTGTTTCATACATTTTTACAGCACACTTTTATTGCTCTTTGCAAAGCCCACGTGCTTTTCCCCAGGGATGTCACATCAGAGATTAGTTACTGGGGCAGAAAGGATAATTATTAGAGGCTGAAATGTTATTCTGCGTCTCAATGTAAGTGTATTTCTCTTAATATTTGCAACAGTGGTGGTTGAACCCTGTAAGTCAGTGTCACTATTGGTACCAGAAAAGAGCTGACCCAGTAACGCTAAGCAAAGGTTCAAGCTGGGGCTAAAGGCTGAGCTTTGATCCATCAACTAGTTCTAATACTAATTTGGCTAATATTTGACCCATTAGTAAAAGGTTATGATCTATTTCAATAGTTTACATCAATGAGAAACTCAAATCATGACTTAAGTTAACAGGAACTGTCCTGTGGAGATTCTCAACTGATTCTTGGATTGTCAGTTAAGATTGGATCAGCCCGTTGGATTCCAGTCACGTTTGGCGTATAGCGGTCCTGAAATCCCACAATCTGAGGAGTAGCTGTTTAGTATTTTCACACAGCACGTAGTTGAGTTTTAAACACTGCACCAAGTCAATGGGAAACTGGGTTACTAATTCCTCTGAACTAAGCAGTGGCTGCAGGAACATGATAAACTTTTCATGGAAACAAGCTCATCCGTGATCACCTCATTTCTAAACAACTGCTTGTTGATAAGGCACTAGTGCTAATACAAGTGGGAGAGCAGGCAGAGAAGGAATGTGTCACTCTGTCTCTATAATATTTTGTTAATTTTCATGTTACACTAATTAACAAGTCAGTATAATCCCTCCCCAGAAACTCCATCCACTGGAGAAAAAGGTGACTCTTCACTTTCAAATAATTAAAGGGAGCCCATCACTAGGCTCAGCATCATCTTTCTTTAGCTTTACATCTCATGTGCCAAAACCAAGACTAGACAGGACACAAATCCCGTCTTACCGTTTCTAGTTCTCTGAGAGCTCTAGAATGTCCTCCTTTAGTCAGAACGTCAAGCAAACTGTCAGCCATTAAGAAAGGGTAATCTTGCGATTTCATCAGAAAGTCATGAATACTAAAATACCAAAAGACAGGTAAGGTGATTACTTTCATATCAAACATTCAAAGGAAAAAAGTTGTGTAAAGTCAAATCAAATATGTACAGCACAGAAAACACAACAAGTAGCACAGAATTTATCTAAATGGTTTAATTATCAGTGCCTTTTGTAGCTGAGGAACCCAGCCACATTCCTAACAAGAACCAAAGGACTACAGGCAGTAAAGCGCCTCAGGCAGCTGCATCCAAGGGACAGCAACTGGCACAGACACTTCACATCTGCACTGTACTTACGTGTTCTCACGTTTCGTATGAATTTATACCACTGCATATTCTATTTTTGAGTTTCTCATAAAACAAAAGGGCTTCAACGCTGAAATTTTTATGATTCGGAATAATAAAAACAATGAGAATTATTTTTGCTGTAGTAAATAATAGGAAAATCAAGCAGTATTCACTTCACAGGCAAATTCTCTTATTAAAGTATTTGTTTCTTAAAACAAACCAGCCAAATGTGGTTAAGGTGTGAAGACAGTAGTGACATGATGTAACTGCTGCTGTACAGGACAGCTGTGACACACACCCCCTTGTTTGGTTACCTGAAAGATCCTGGATTAGAGTCTTCCCCATACGTGGAGTAGATCAAATCAGAATCTTCTTTGCTTATGTTGGCAAATGTAGAATCATACGTCGGAGCATAGGAACTATAGGGTCCGTAATTCAAGTATGTCACTAATAAATAACAACAGTACTGATTATTACCTCTGATATGTGTGTTATCAGATAAAAATGAGTAGGGCTTGTAAGACAATCCCCAAAAAGAAACTTTTAGGAACATATTTCTTATGGTGAACACAAACTTTCACAGAATACCATCTGTTCACACCGTAACATCTTTTAGCAACATCTACTTCAAATGCATTTTTATTCATGAATGTTTTATTAACAATCCCGCGTGCCCCACGCAATATGAAAATTCAGTCTGGTGCCAGTAACAGGTTCTCAGCCTCGCCACTACGCTCTTTTAAAGCCAGAAAAACCTTTATCTAATTGGGATAGTTCCTCTTCTCAACATTTTATTAAACACGCCTCCCGTTTTGTACGTGTACATTAAGCTAGACTTTGTGATGTACTGTGGAGTTGTGTGATAGATACATGCAATAATGTATTTTATCACCAAAAAAACCCCCTTCGTTCCAAACTATTTGTGTGCTAGCAATAAAATCAACATTTTTTTGTTTATATAAGGAGGATTTATATCTTACAAAAAATTACAATATTATTACTTGCCTGGAGTAACTTTGTTTCTTTTATCTTCTTTGAACCCTTGTAAGGTATTAACTCCCGACTGAAGTCTTCCTGCGGTCATACCCAGCTTTACAGGGCAGTAACCTGGTTCTACAGTAAGATATATCAAAATAGAAAAATAATGAAGGCGTATAGTTGACACAGGAAGATTCCAAACTAATTTCATACTTGTAGCCAGAAACTTCAGCTCTGAGAGTGTGTGCTTCATAATATACTAAAGCCTGTGGTTAGTCTTAAACATGAATCCAGACCAAGTGGCAATAGTAGTTAAGTATTGAAGATTTAACCTAAATGTTAAGCTTTCACTATCAGTCTTTCTCCTTCCTGTCCCTCCCTAACAGAGGCTGCATCACTGAAGAGGATCTGATTCTTAACATGAAAGACCACGCGCTATTCTTGCTGACAAGCAGGGGGAAGGGAGAAGACAAGTCTTCAGTTTGGTTTCTGTCGATGGAGCCCTGGTCAGTTCAGCTGTGTAACAAGCTGGTAGTTAAACAGTCAAGCTCCTGCGCTCTTGTAGCCTGTGGCACTGACATCTATGATTCTATAACGTGACAAAGTGACTCGGGACCCAGACAGTTCCCAGTGGCCAATTCTGGAACATGTGTGACCTTCTGGGTCCGTGCTCTGTACAGGGACCAGCCTGCCAGAGCTCCCTCCAGCTGCTCCTAACAACAGCCACAGCTGGTCCCCATCTACCTGCCCCCTCAGCTGCAGCTTTTAAAATCCAGATCTTTATCAGGCTGGGAAGAAGTATTCAGGTCTTGGCCAGCATGTGCTGCTCTGCCCAGCAAAGGAGCAGCAGACCATGTAGGTGAAAGGGGCTTGTTACCTAAATTGTGCCAACTTACCTCCTGCAGTGAGGTCAACTGGATTCAAAAGGCCTAGAGTTGTTGTACCATCTGGTTTTCTTCTTTCAAACTCACACTGAAATAAGATCAGACTATTTTAATTTTATGCTCCTTAAGCGAATAAAAACATCTAATGAAATTGGCCTATCTGTAGGAACCAGAAAGCAATTTGTAAAGGTGTGGTTCAGAAGCGAGTACTGCTCTTTTTTATTTTCACTAGACAGCTTTACTAAGAAATTACGATAAATATTAATGTTTCTGCAGAGGCTAGGAGATAAAATACGTAATTCATGTAGAAAATGAAATGGACTCAATGTTACCAAAGTGGCTTTCTTCTTTTGTAACATCACTGACCTTTGGTCAGACATGTGGCTGTTTCACAACTACAGGGTTTTTTGCAGGTCAGGTTTGAGATATTTTCTTGAGGTTCCTACTATTCATCCTTATCTACTACTTACCTAAAATATCTGCAAGTCTAAGCTGAACTTGCTCTGCTGAAGAAATTCAGCGTGCACTGAACTGACATGCTTTTTTTCTAACCTTACAATGTTACACAGATGATCAGTTGTCTAAAACGCAGTAAAAGCAAACCCTGAGTTTCAGCTGATGTAAGGTCCTACATAAGCCTGCTTTATGAGTTACCAAATACGCAAAGATTTACCTGGCTATTTGCAAGTCGTCTTGTTAATTTTCCTCCAGATTCTCTAACAATCCGATCAATTTGCTCTTGTTCCCTTTCCAAGCTATTGTTTCGTAATTTGTCTTCGAATAGATCTTTGTCCTTCCTGTGAATAAAACACACAACCTAATTACTTGTCTAAACAGACACCAATTGGCTAAATAGCATGAAAGAATACAGTGGACTTGTTTTTGCCAACTATGCAAACTGCTTTTGTAGATAAAACAACTACCAAAAATAATATGACTACATTGAATATGGCTGGGGAAAACATGTGACAAAGACTTATATGAGTGTTTTTTTAAGTTAGTAACCGTAGAGGTCTCCGTGTTCAGCCTACTTCAGCCATGTTAATATCCTAGATTAGCATGTTGCCAGATTTTATGTTATCGCTTCCACAAAGCCAACAAGGATGTTTTTAGTAAAATAGATTTGATAATCTGAATTTTGGTATCTGTAATTTCAAGTCTGTGAAAATAAATTTGCTAGCATTTCAGACTATTGAAAGAGGTATTTCAAGATATTAAGAGATATTTCACGAAGTTCTTTACCTATTCATTGGCATGTTTCAAATACAACTATTGTGCAAAAACGATAAAAAGCACTTGAAATGTGCTACACAGTTATTTGTACCAAAATGTTTAAAAAGTTGTGTTTGCAAGCTTTCTCCAAAACAATACTACTTATGTGAAACAGATATTAGAAGAGAAAATAATTGAAGGGATGGAGTTGGTGAGCAGTACAGGGTTACCTACATTAAAAACATGATGGTATCATAAAAGATTCTAGAACTGAAGAAGTCTTAGTGTATTTGCAGGGCCAGTAAGAGAGAAACCCCCACGCACTGGTCCCTAAAAGTCACCTTGTTTCAGCAGCATTTAAAGGGTGTACCCTGTAACTGTTATTGAGAGAATACTTCACTTTTTCTGGTCTTTGCTAGGTGTCCTGGACGCTCTGGTGTCACCATCCACAGGTTCGCCTTTGTCTCTCCCAGGACCATTGTCATCGTCTCCAGTTTGCTGCAGTTCCGTCTTGTCCTTCTGCTTCCTGGTCTTCTGCAGGTCAGCCATGAATTCTATACTTTGTTTCAGGCTCTGAATTCTCTCCTAAAACAACACCAGGATCCTTTTATTTGCTACTTGGATGAATCTTTTCCTAACCTACTCACAGAGGATGACTTCAGTTCTTTCTTATAATAGTTAAGTATAAAGATAGTTTAAAAAAATGAAATATTAAATACAAATATTTCTTCAATAACTGATCTGGTATCAGCACTAAAGCATGAGCCTCAAAAAATGCGCTATTTAAATTCTAGCGTGCAAGCATTTGACAGATATTAAGCGAGTTTTTTATTAATTTTCATGAGATGCCTGTAAGAAAAGTGGAATGAAAGAGAAGTCACAACAGAAGGAAGAAGCATATTTTGGTATTTTCGTTTGTATTTTCTATTACCTGGCTGAGTATCTTCATCCCTGAGTGCAGCAGTTTTTTTGCAGCTTTGTAGTAAATGGTGTCTGGTTTGTTATAAATCATTGCATTAGTACACATCAGTTTGAAGTTATCCTGTACAGACATTAATAATTTTGGAATGAAAGTTAAAATTTTATAGTATACTGTATTAAAATCCTTGTTGCAAATGCAGCATCTTGACCTTTAGGGAAAAAGAACTTCAAAGAACATTTTTAATTAATGAATTTAAGAAATCTAATTAAACATTTAAACAGAAATAGGTAAATTAGATTCAAGTCTCAAAACCAACACCCCAATAAACATCTTGAAAGTGTTCTTAAGACTTCAGTATTGATTGTAGTTTTTAAAGTTTTAATGGAAGTCCTAGTAGGTAAAATTAGCTACTTCTCTGACCAATCAGCAGTCATTAAAAGAAAAACAGAGTGAAAATACGTAAAAAAGACAATAAAGCTAAAATTAGAGAAGTTGCAATTCAAAGTTAAACTATTTTAAGGAATATACCAAAGCTTCAGTTAAAATGAAGAAATGGACGCTTGTTTGAAGTTCAGTTCTATACTCACTGCAGAGCCTCTATACTTAGGTATGTTCTATCACATTCTCAGCTATTTACAAAGACAAAAAGTTAAAATGAAAAACTAACCAGAAACAGCTGAAACAACAGGGCATATTCTTCTGAAGAAGAATGTGCAAGCAAATACAACCAACACTATTAACAAACCTCTGCCTATGTTCAACTGCTAACTACAAATCCCACTTCTTGGGTCCTCATCTAGCCCAGTAAAGAACTAGAGGATATTTCTGCTGAAGAAAACAAGTCCCCACACTTTTCAAAAGTTTTAGGGGCCGTCAAAACAGGCCCTTGAATCCCCCAAACTTCAGCAGCGGTTGCTGCCAGCAGGACTGAGCTCATGTTGCCTTCACACCTACCTGACTAGCAAAGCCTGGCTAGCATGGCGATGACAGGAGGCACAGCATCAAGTAGTAACAGGCAAAGCCAGTAATTCACCAGACTCCATGATTTTTGAGAGGCAATATAGTCAAAAAAAGAGCTGTCTTCTTACAGAAATGCTACGTTTTCAGTCTTAAGTAGAGATCTACAATGACATCCTGAACGACAAACTGACAGAGTCTGTTTAATCTTGCATAAAACCTGAAACCATCCACGTCATCTTGAGACGCACGTGTACAAAGCATGAGTGTTTTCTCTTTCACTTCCAGAACTTATTTGCTCACAAAAATTCAACAAGAAACATTTATTCAGGCAGATGTACTGGTTCTCTTGGCATCTTCATATTCTCATAAATTAGAGTTCAAGTCAACTGAGCAGAACATGTCTTTGTAGTCAAAATAAAAGTAACAGAATTACCTTCAGTTCTTCTATGGACTGGTACCCATTGTTCTTGATCTTCTCTTTCATGGTACTAAAATCCATCGGGTTTTTAATGATCATGGAGTAGCCAGGGGCAATAAAGTCAGTCACAGGAAATGAAAAGAAAGAACTTGGATCTTTTCTGTTAAGAAATGAAAAGACAGGGTTTTTATGTTTCAACTTATAACAAAGAACATATTGAGCTTGGAATCAAATAGAAAGGAAAGGATTAAGTTGAAAAGGAATAAAAAACATAAAGCTAGAAATGGCTTGTGTCAGCAGAATCTTTCACTTTTGAAGGTTGAAAAGATGCAAACCCATAGAACAGAAAAAGTGCTACAAATGTATTTTTGAAGTTAGTTCTAAATTCTGATAACTGCCTGTGTTCCCAAGATTAAAAAAACCCAACACTCTTTTACCAAGTTTTGGCTTTTTGAAAAGTTGTTCTATAATGATTGGGTCACTGAAAAATAAAGGGAACAAATTACATAAGAATGTATACTTGTCATTCATTGCTGACTCTGAAATTAACAGAAGGGAAAGTTTGTTGCTGAAAGTTGTGACAGAATGTGTGTATTTATGATTACGTGAATCTTTCAGTTATGTAATGTTAATAGTTTATGTTACAATTTCCCATGACTTTCAGTGATCTCTGACATACACTTATGCTCCTGGGTGCTTCTAATAGCATTAAAATGAAATACAGTTGGTTGGTATTTTCTCCTTAGAATCAGGCTGGTGAGAATCTCTCCTCCAGACTCATTGTTTTGCTTTTTACCAAACTCTGCAGCTCCAGACTGGCCACCTACACCAATGTTGATCTGTTCCTCGCTTTTACTATATGCAATGGAGAAACTCTTGGCGTTTCAGGCCTTTTTCCTGAGGCTTACTTATGATTTATGGATTTCTACTTCAAGTTGCTGCAGAAGAGCGCAGAAGCACACAGTGCAGGTATTCTGCAATACCTGCACCACAGCTTCCAACTGGGAGGCAGGATTCCAAAGCTTTTCAAGCAGCTTTTCTTTCTGTATGACTGCAAAGGGAGCCAAAACACACACATGCACTTTTTGATGGTTGGTAGTTTCTTCAAACTGACATCAAGATATTGAAAACTTAAGGTTAACGGAAAACTCACAAAGTTGCAAGCTCCACTGGGTGAGACAGGTAAAGACCCTTCAGCCGCTCTTGTACAAGGTACATAAACTTTCTTAATACTTCAAGTCAAGAAAAAATACCTTAAACCACTGACTACTCGAAAGCCCTACAAATTCAGCAAATCTGATTGTTTTAATCAACAGACATTTGGTTAATAAGACAGTAAGAGAATATGGTTGAAGTTTTCAAGCATGTACTTCCTTTTTATAGTAAAGAATGCTAAAAATGGGAGAGCTCAAGGTAAAAGAAGTTTTTGCAAGTTCATTCCAAACTCTTGTGCCTCTCTGAAAAACAGTTCTTATAAAGAAAGCATTACATTATGGGAAAATGGTCCTATTTTTGAAAGTTTTTTAAAAGTACTTTAAACTTGAAACTGGAGGTGTTTGCAGGAAGCCTAAGCTGAGGAGAAGTTAGAAGTTTCCATTCTTACACTAATACTTAAATTCTTATAATAGTCCCATTAGCAATGTACTTAGCAATGATATTTTCACCCAGCTTTTCCTATGCCCGTTCCCTCCATATGTGTTACTTTCACTCCACAGCTCTGAAAGCCTGTAGCACTGACATTTACCTCTGCAGCTGTCTCATGAGTTGATTCAGAGCTTCCTGAAGCGGTGTCTGCTCCACCTCTAGATCAAAAAGAAGTGGGGGGAGAAAGGGTGTCAAACAGAACTGACTCCAAGAGGTACCAAACTTTCAAGATACTAGAAATCAACTAAACAAAAATGATGCAGCTTGAGAATTGATGAAAAATAAAAAGAATACGGTGGTAAAACCAGAAAATACATAGGGGATCTAATTTCCTTATTGTTCTTAATTGACATGCTGCTCCCTCTGACACAGGTACCATTCTGGAAAGGTAGAGTAACATAATTTCAGTTTTTTGTATGAGATGGGGAAAAATGCTAAGATGGCAAAAAAGTCAAGTCACTTGCTATAGAAACAAAGAAAAATATGAGTCAAATAAACCTGGTATTAGCAAAATAAATTTATTTTTTATTCCTACCTTCCTGTTTCGCTAAGGTACTCGTCAATGGTTTCTCCGGTGGCAATTCCAATCTGATGGGGGTCTGACACTTCATTTCTTCTTCTCCCTCGCTGTCTGCATGGTCTCGATCTCGTTTCCTTTTATCTTCCTAGAAAGAGAAATATACTCTTTCAGAACTTACAAAACCAGCATTATTACTGTACGTAATGCTCTCTGGCTTTTTCAAAACAACATAGTTTAAAAAAAGAATTTTTTAAGTCTTGTATTCTTCAGGTACTGTCTCCATCTGCTGGACAATAAAGTAATCCAGATATATAATGCAGTGTATCACAGAACTTGTTTTTAAAAGAAGAGTGACAGGAGCCACTTACAGCATGACAGGAATGATTCTGCACTACTCTCTGCACAGAGAATTGTCTACAGTGAAGCCTCTCAGATGATTTTTGAAAGTTTTAGAAAAATGAGTAAGAAATAGGAAATTCAAAATTAGAGGCACCCATAATGTTTCAAAGAAATGTGTTATAATTACTTATCACATCAAGAACCCCAAGAGGAAAATACATTTTTTTGCTTTTTAACTAAGAACTTGTAAAGTCTTAATTCTGTTCTATATAAATGGATTTATTTAGACAGAATTTTTAACCCCTTTATAGTTTTCTGTGCTCTTATACTCGCCAGTATTTTTTGAGAGAAGACAAGCTTCAGATGACTTCACTTATCTTTTTCTAATAAAAGTACCATGGTAAGAGGAATTGGTAAAACTAAATACTGAATTCAAGTGTATTCCAATTTAAGGATCCAAGTTATGGTCATAACTGCTCACCTTTTGACATGAAGACTAGAGAAAGTCAAGCATTTTTTTTGCTAAAATGCACTAGCATGAATTTGTACCTTAACTCTTCTCTTTCTTTTCTCCTTTTCTTCCCCTGGAACCTGTTTTTCTCCTTTCTTCCTCTTTTTCCTTTTTCTGTCCTTGTGTTTTTCATGTTCGGATTTGTCTTCATACAGGCTTGAATCGAGTCCCGCGTTTCCAGTGGAGAGTTCGGCAACTTCACTTCCCCCGACTTTCAGCACCAGCTTCAGCGGCTTTTCTACGTATTCTTAAAACAGCAGGGAAAAAATGTGAGTACGGCAGAGCACAGACACTCTCACCCCTCTCCCAGGCCTGTCACTGACCCCCAGCTCATTTTCCCACAGAATCCCAGCCAGGATGAGGTTGGAGGGATCACTGGAGAGCCCCTAACGCAGCGGCACCAGAGCAGATCACACAGGACCCCAGGCGGGTTTAATGTCTCCAGGAGCCTCCACACCCGCTCTGGGCAGCCTGTCCAGGCTCTGGCACCTCACAGCAAAGAAGTTTCTTCCGCGCTGATTCCGCGTCTCCCCACACAGCCGCCGGGCCGAGCCCTGACCGTACCCCTTACGGCCTCTGCTTCACCCCCAACTTTCAAACCGGCGGGCGGGCCGGGCCGCGCTGCCGCGCTGTGGGGGGCAGAGGCGGTACCGAGGGCCCGGGCCCGCTTTGCGGCCTCCCGCCACCCAGCCACCCACCCTCGTAGGGGTGCTTGTCCGACTTATGCTTCTTGTGTTTCTTGCCCATGGCGGCGGCGGGCCGGCCCGCCCGGGTTAGGCCGCGCCGGTGTCGCGGAGCCCGCCCCGCAGCCGGAACGCGGTGACGAAAAGGCGGGCGCGGCCCGCGCAGCGCCCCCTGGCGGGCCGGAGGTCCGGCGGGCCGCGCCGCGCCGCGGCCAGCGCAGGCGCAGTGGGCGGCGGGCGGCGCGACGCAGCGCCGGGAGCTGCGATCGCTCCGCGCCGGTGGGCGGGGGTTTGGGCGGTTTTCTGTGGTGAACAACCCTTGTTCAGCCCCGAGGGAGGTGCTGGCTGGCCGGTCGGCCCAGCCCCGCTCCTCTCCTCACACACCCGCGGAGCCGCTCCCTGCCCCGGGCGGGCTGTGCCTGGAGCCCTCTCCCTCTCGTCCCCCACCCTTGGTCTCTGGGGCAGCGCCGCCTTTGGCAGGATTCAGCCTAAATCCTCCTGCCTGTGCTGCAGGATCTCCCGTGCCGTGGCGGGAGCGGACACGAGTGAAGGGGTGCTGGGCAGTGCCGTTTGCATCGCGCCCGAGGAGGGGTCGCCCGCTGCCATGTCCCTGTGGGGTTGGCTGTGGCCTGTGTGGCCCCTCAGCCCGGGATAAAGGCCACTACCAGCAGCCTGCTAGTCCCCAAAACTTGAGAACCTGCGCCTAAATTTGTGCTGGTGAGAACAGCAGGGGCTGTTACCCCTGAGGAAGGGCTGAGCATTCACAGAGGTCTGTACAGATGGAAGGGACAGGTTGGAGCTCTGGAACAGGCTCCCAGGGAGGTGTCACGGCCCCAGCCTGACAGTGTTCAAGAAGAGACTGGACAGTGTCCTCAGACACACGGGGTGAGCTGTGGGGTGTCCTGTGCAGGGACGGGGTTGGACTCCATGAGCCTTGTGGGTCCTTCCAGCTCAGGACATTCTGTGATGGTTGTAGGATGTCTGTCTTGCGCCCTGACAAACAGCAGTAACAGGTGAGCCTGGGCTGGTTGAGGCATCCTCAACCCTACAGCCCGAGTGCCTAGACATGTTCACCTGTTTTCAAAGCTAATCCTTTATAATCAGGTTATAAATTTAAGGAAAATATATGTGTGTTGTCCATTACAGGTTAAAAGTAACTTAGATGGAAATAAGCCCCTCCTAGAAATAGCAGAAGTTAACACTTTTGCCTTGCCTGGCAGTGCTTCCCAAAGCAAGCAAAGGGTTTTCAAAATTATATGTAACACTGATCATACAGTCTTTCAAAGCTTATAGTGCATTTGCTGATACCACTTAAGCCACAGTCATTGCCATTTCAACAACACTGTAGGTGTTGCTTTCTGCTGTCACCCGTTCTGTAATGTCTTGAAATGTCATTTCTCTGGAGTTTTGAGTGCAAAAATAAATTGCATCTATTTCCAAAGAGAAACTTTAATTTTATTCCCGCACAATTGTCCTGTAAGTATTTCTCAAGTTTGTTGAATCGTATGTGGTATTTTGTAGCCAAAGAAAATAATAGTTGTTAATTAGAAATTTATGGCATGTGTGGCTGTAAATCTACATAAGGTTTATTTTTAAGTTTGAGAAGGTAGAGAAAATCTTGTCTGTTGTCTATCCAGTCACTGGGAATTTAATCAGATGCGACAGCTTTGTTTTGCATTTTACTAGTTAGATTTACTGTCATTTGGTAACCTACTCAGAGAATTGTGTGGGTGGTGCTCTGGAACAAACCACAACTTTCCTGCTTGATCTTACTCCAGTAGTTTGAAATTCAGCTATAATAGACACAGTTGTTTTTCTAATTCACATCTGGACCCTTTAATACTCTTATTACATATGCAGAGAATGTTCTTAAGCATACTTCAGTGAGAGGTGGAGGGCTTTTGCTTGAGATGTGGCCACATGTAGAAAATACAAGACTAGTAAATATTTAAAGAGAATTTTATGGAATGAAAAAAAAGTTGCTATATCCTCTATTCCCACAAGAGGACTGGCAGACTTTCTAAGGTTTTTCTTTTAAATATTATATGGTAAGACCATTTGTTCATTTGTTACTCTGAAATTTCCTGACTACTCTTGTCCTGAATTTAATGAGATTTGAGACAATGATACACAAACAAGTTATGTGAGCTATTGCTGCCCTTTGTAGGTGTCTTGTTCAATAACATCCTGTGGATCAAAGATAATTTTTTTTAACTGTTAGGGCATGCACATGTACCTAGAATACACATCCTCATCTCTAGCTTTCCTTTCCAATTAAAAGATTGGTATTTCTTTCCTTTCAAAACCACTCGTGCAGCCTTTCAAAGCACAGTTCAGCTTGGGAAGAGAAGATGTTGCGTTTCTCAGCGATATTTGAGAGCGTTGCTGGTGGTTCCTGTCACTTCCTTGAGAAACGAGCCCATGTTCCTGCATATGCAGCTGGCTCTGCTGTTACCTGTAGCATCAGGGGAAAATGAATCTCCTACCTGCCTCCTCATCCAGTACATTATATCTTTTCAGCCTTGAGCAGGGGCAGTCCTTCCAATTTCAGGGGAATTCAGTTGTGTGAAGAGGAAAGATGCAAGTTCTGAATGTCCTACAAATTAACACGGAGGCTGGATGTGACTTGCAACAGCTGTCTTTTACATGTTTGAAAAGTTGTTATATCACCATCCAATGACAAGGCCTTGCTCTAACTTCCCATTTCCTAGCAATAGTTTTTCATATTTTCAAATAAGGTGGTATTTTTCAACAAGAAATCGCATGGTTTGCAAATGATACTTTTGGCCTGTAAAACTGAAGTCTGGGGGTTTTCAGAGCTGACCGGAGATCGCTAAAGCTTTGCCGGTACAACGTGTGCCTGGTGCCACAGCAGAACTGGCTGTGCAGACAGAGCTACAGACTTCAGAAGGCTGAATGGTTCTGTCAGGTTTATTGCAAGTCTCACACTGTTTAATATTCCCATCTACTGGAATCATGTACTTACCTGCAATTTTAAACCTTGATTAAAATAAAATCTCTTACATACTATTATTATAGAAAAATACTTGGAAATATGGTATAAACGAACCCTAGAAATAAAACCCCCACATTCAAATAATCTGCATTTTACACTGTTTAAGTCAACGTGCTGATTTCCTTGGACATCTGATTCTCAGACATTTGGATTCTTCTGCTGACTTCTCTGTAGGCTTTATGATTTGGACTCAAGTTGGCACGCAGCACGCAATACCCATTCAAAAATTCTGGTTTCGTAACCCTTCCTGAATGTGCTGTTCTGCTGCTTTAAATTGATGTGGCTAGGAAAGTAATGTCAAAGCTCTTACAAACTTAAAAAATGTTTTTTTTTTTTTTTTCCCCTTATAGGACAATCCCAAAATTAATCCCTACACAGCAAGAATACATTGAACATATAGTGTAACATCTTCTATGGCATTCTTGCCACTTGGATTTGAAGTAACTGTGGTATAAACCTCACTTTGAGGGTAAGATTTTGCATCATTACTTGAGGGGTGGAGCATTTCATCTCACCATACCATACTTTCCTCATTTTTCTGCCTTTTTCTTCCTTTTCCCCCCTTTTTTCTCTTATTTCCCTTTTCCCTCTTCTCCTCTTCCTTTTCCTTTAATTGAAATCACAATGCAGAGGAAAGCTTGTAACTATCTCAACTGCACACTCTGCAGATGACTGACAGAAAGTTTTGTTCTTGCCTTGTAATTAAAATCACACCTTGGGGTTTGATTTCCGTTGGACTTTTGCAGAAGGGCTTTAACTTTATTCCAAACAAACTACCTTTAACAGACAAGGTATTAGATGTCAAACATCTTGTTTCTTTTCCCCTTCAAAAAAGGTTTCCTGGTGTATAGTTGCACTGACATTGACAAATTTGAGCAAGGTTGAGGGCAGCTATTGGTAGGTTTACTGTATAGGTTTAAAAAATCTGTTTCATGAAGCATGTATTTTGATTACAAACACAGCAAGACCCTCTATAATATGTCAGATTACTGGAGTGTTCAAATTTCTTTCAACAGTCTGCAACTCAAGCTAGAAAATAAAAATGTACCTGAAGTTTCTTTGTATAATTTTTCTGCATGTAATTAGTTATTTTCTGTTTGTGTAGAAATTGTGGTGTTTTCCATGAATAGGCTTTAATGCAGAGTAAATTAGCCGCTAGTTATTTTAAGATTTTTTGCATGAGGTGTGCTATATACTGATAATGAGTCTACCAAAGCGTAATTTAATTATAACGTTATTCACTTGTATGCAAAATTATCTAGAAACTATGTCAGAAGTGTTATATAGAAAATTTCTGTTAAGACGTATCATATAGTAAAGTTCTATATAAGGAACTATATAAGAAGTATCATGAAAACAGTATAATACAGTTTGTAAAACACAGGTCTCCGCATAACAAAGTCAGATTTTTTTAAAAGGAAACTGTTAGCTTTTAATACTCCGTACCAACAGGTATTTCTTTTATATTCCCAAATTAATGTGCAATGTGGCCTTGTGGCAGGACTAAATAGATGAGAGGTCTTCTGTTTCTTCTAAAGGTTACAGAAACTTGGGTTTGGTTTCAAGAACTTTGTTTTGGGAGTGGATGGTAGAGATTATTGGTAAAGGTTATTGCTTCTTATATGTGGCTTTTTGCAGTAAATTTATCCTTCCTGCATTATTTGGTTTTGAGCAAAAGATACTCTGGTTGATGGAATGCAAATAGAGAAGCTTCTACTAATTATAAAGGAAAAGACAATGTTACTTTGAGCCTCAAAATAACGTTGTCACCTTGGAAGGTTAACAGCTTTTATTGTTACTTGTTTTACATGTAGCTTGGTGACAAGATCCCTGTGTCAGCTGAAGCAATGTGATTTTTGCTAATGCAACAGGATGGTAGAACGCTCACCGTGACTGCAAGTCCAAGTGCGTGAAGTGCGCGTGTGTTTTGCTAATGTGAACAGAGATGGTTTTGATGTCAACTGATTAGATTCCAGAACTGCATCACAGAGTAAGAAGGAAATTTCTTGCAGCTTATGTACACAAAAAACCAGAGCTGGGCTGGGGTAAGAACCTTTGTGTCAACAGTTGCTTCTGAATAGTTGCTTTGAAAGCTCTTACCTATGCTCTTTGAAATACTTTTCACTAGCAAATAGCTGGCAGTAACTGTCAGCATGTGAAAACCTGCTTCAGGTCACATTGTTTCCCTGTATGATATTCAGAAAAAGTCTGTTTGGGCATCATTTCTAAAGTGCCATTTGTATGCCTATGAAGAGTTTTATCACTGATATTAGAAATGCAAGGTCTTGTTCTCATTGGTTGAATGTGCAGGATTAATAATTGCAGTTCACTGCATATTTTCTGAGGATCATGTTCCTCATCTTAATCAGTGTCAAGTTTCTATAGCAACTGGCATTTAAGAGTGAGAGACAATAATGCGTGTTGTTGCCACCGTTAGCCACTAAGAGTAATGGAGAAAATGTTTGAAAGTACATGTCCAAGTATTTTCACACACACCTTCTTCCGTCTCTTAAAGAGCTTGGATTGAGACCTGTGGATAGTGTAAGATCATACTAGTATATGTTCATTTAACTAGACATCAAATAATGTAATTATTTAATTTGCCATAGTTTTTCTTAAAAACGTTGAGCAAAGAAGGACGCAATAAGCAGAGTGATTTGTGGGTTTGCCTGTGATCAGTGTTTATGTAGCATAACAATTATAACTTGTTAACAGAGATATAAAAAACTTGGTGAAACCCAGTTGCTTTAATGACTAGTGTAGTCCAGTAGAAAGAGGTAGGAGAAGGAGGCACAGACCACTGCAAGGCACAGGAGAGAAGTGCGCTAAAACCTTTGGGAGCAGGTTTCTGTGAGCGCAGATCGTATAGAAGCTTGGGATGCTAAAGGCATGGGGAGTCTTTTCATAAGCCTGTTTGTCTGTCACACACAGAAACATTGGGATAAACAGTTATTGTGACAGGTATTTTACACTACCACACCTTTCTAAAAACATCCAAACAGATATGGCTGAAGAAAGGAACGTAGGCAATATTTTACTGATTCTATATATTATTATCAATAAGACTTTTAAATCATTCATGAGCTGAAAGCTTCATTATGACTATTTTCTTGATTTTGTGAATATTAAAGGGATGTTGTCATTTCTAACGTGTATGGCCTGACAAAGTCTGGTGTGGCAGATGGAAGTTTTTACCTTAGCTTGAACAGACCGTCTCATCATTATGATGCATTTTCTCTTTTTTACTGTGGCGCTGAAGTGCTGCATATTGTGGGGGTGGTAATTCCCATCTGTAAATCATTAGTGGTGGAGAAATGATACCTTATTTTGTCTATGAAAAGCAAACCTCATTCATTTACTCATGATAGTAGACAATTATTTGTTTCTACCCCAGACTGCAATAAACTGTATGATAAGGTTTCAATTCAGTCATAATTATGGATGATTACTTTATTATCTGTAGAGCGGTCATATTGATCATGCTGTTAGGGGTGTATGTGTATGTATTTGAATAAGTCCGTGTTTTGTAAATATCTTTCCTGTGACCTTGTTCAAATCCTGTGGGCATCTCTTTTAATAACTCTCTTCTGAAGGGATTTTGTGCACCTGAAGAAATACCTTGTTGCACACCTCTGAACTAAAATAGCAAAAATTTTGCCAGACATGCATGAAATTACATTAAATTTAAGCATTTATGGCCTTGGTTCTTGGCTGCTATTGCTGCACAGGTTGAGAAAATTAAACAGGGCTCAGCTGGATCTACATAGCTTCCCCTATGAGTGGAGTTGGATGGAGAAATGGGATTTATCCATCATCTCTACTTCTTCCTAGTCAAGTGGAGGATTTGGAGCAGAAGAAGGGAGGAACCTCATTAGTGATTGAGTTGGAACCGAAGCCTGCCTTAGCAGCAGCAGGTAGTGCCTTTGGGAGCAGAGAAGTCACTGGTAGAGCCCATTTTTCAGTATTGTGTCGTGTGGTGTCCTGTTCCAGCCCTGCCTGTTTTATCTTCATTCCCTCTCCTCCTTCTTTCCATTTAGTGTGTCCTTTCTGAATGCAAATGACACTTGTATACCTGAGTGTGTAGAGTTGAAATCTGCATTCTGTTGTGTTGTTTACTTTGCTAGATAGTTATATTCCCCTACTTGAAGCTTGCTGCGAGTTGTTTAGGGCAGCAGCTGTCATGGAGTGGACTCCATTCTGTGGTTGCTGGACGCTTGTAGCCACGCAGCAGAGACGCAGCTCCGCTTGTGTGTGTGTCTGGCTCAAATCCATATGAGTGCTGCATGCAACCTGGCTACTGCCTTTCTGCAGCGTTTGAAACATTGGCATTTGCTATAATCATACTGGTCATACTGTCTCCCTCAGGCGTGGAAGAGTATTTAACTCTTAAGAAGATACCCTCAGTAAGATAGCTTAAGGAATACACTATTTTAACATAAAAATTCTAGCTCATCTCTGTTTAAATGGTGAACTGAATGTTGTCTAAATGTGGAGCAGGTTTCCAGATAAAGCCATGTGGTCCTGTAGCAGGGTAAGTTTGGACACTGAAAATGAGGATGGAAAGTTTGAGCTCTAGTTTTTTCTGATGGATGCAACAATATATTTTTTGGAGCTGTAACCAAGTTATATTTAGTAGCGATTCTGAGTCTGATCCTGTTGCCCTCACTCATGTGTAGTCCTGCTCATTTCAAGCACCTGCAAGCTTTGCTCATTCAATTAAGATATTGGAAACCTGTTCTGAATGTCCTTGATTCACTTGCATGGCCAGACTTTGTTTGAAGTCCTAAACCATTTTTTTAATATATATTTAGTTACCTATGTCCTATTTTAAGTTTAATGATGTACCTGAAAATGCTTGTGTTCGTAGCAGATGCAGCAGACTACTCCATTAGACACATATATCACCCAAATAAAAGTGGAAATGAACCTTATCCTAATAAGTTCTAGGTTGCTGTAAGAGGAGAAATAGATAATCAACTTTACACTTGCATTAAATTTGGACTTGTAAACTATAATAGGACAAAGTTTAATCCAAGTGTCTAGCTGAATCTCTGAGGTTAAGCTCCGGTTAGTGTTTTATTTTAGGTAGCAATTCGGCTTTTAAATTTTATTTTGTTTTATATAATGGTTTATCTAGAGGAAACATGGTGAAGAGAAAATAATAAGAGCATTAGGCCACTTGGTGGTGTAATATGCAAAGGAAAATGGATCTGTCATGTCCAAGTGCAGGAAAGGTACATAATAGACTATTTTTATTTGCTTATTATGCAATTAAACATGGTACAAGACATTACCATGAACAATTGCTTTTTAAAGACCTTTAATTTCAAGCAGGTAGTCAAGTACATTTTATAGGATAAATCTGGTTTTATCTTACTGAAGGTATTTGCATTCAAGCTTTCAGTGGTCTGTTAGTTGCTTCAGAAATCCTGAACCAGTTCACAGTGGAAAATATATAATTTTAAAATGGAGAAGGCCACACGGAATCCATGGTCCCCACCCTGCATATGATTTTAGTGACAGCTTTGGTTTTCATCTGCTGGAGCCTGGTGTCCCTCACATTCACAACACGTACAGCAGCTTCTCCTCAACTCGTTGTATAATATTTTATCCAGATGGCTGAGAAGCTGTGGCATTGGGGTGCTTTGAACCGCACAAGCAATGGCCAGAAAGCAGGGGCGATGGGCACCAACAGTCCCGTGCAGCTCCTGCCAGAGCTGCACCGTGATGCTGAAACAAATACACTTACCAAAAACATATATACGCTATACAAAACGAAGGGTAATGTGTGGGAGATCAAGTTGGTGGGGCCCATTTATTTTTCTCCATACAATAAGAAGAATGAAAGGTCCGGCCTTCCATTGCCTTTTAGTCCAAACTGCTTTGAATAGGCACAAGACTTTAGAGCTTGGCAGGATGCCCCAGGTTCTGTCGAGCAGTGTGTGCAGAGATAAAAATTTGTACTGCATGCACCGGTGTTCATGTCGGGGGAGAAGAGTGAGGATAAAAGAATCAGTATAACGCTGCTCTGCAAATTCTTGCACAAGTCAACGTTTTCCATGCTCAGTGGGGCCCACTGCTCCTACTTATACTGTCCTAAAATGACAGTCGGCCCTTTGAAGGCAACCATGTGGCTGATGTGGCCCCTGGTGAAGATGAGTTTGACACCCCTGCACTAAGGAATGTCAGTTTTCATCAAACTATTGTTCTGAAATGGTAATCAGAGTTTTCTTTTCTGGGGGAAAGAAAAAAACAAGGAAAAAAGAGGAAATTTTCATTCCTACTTGACAGAAACATTGAAGTAACAGTTCAGTTGCATTTTCAGATTGCGGAAGGGAAAAAAGATGTTTTGACTGGTATTTGGCTTGAGTTTGGTTTGGCTTTATAGCCTACAGCCTAGAAATGAAGAAAATTTAGGCCAAGGCTGTTCAGATTAAATTGAAGACATGATTTAGCCTTGTCCTTGATGATTGTACCCAGTCTAGGTACTAAAAGAAGTAGCAGGTACTTGCAAGTGTCCGAGTGGCTGCTAACCTGCTGGGACCTTGGCCGAGGTGAATTTGTCTGTATCATATTCTTATGCTTCTCTGTCAATCCAGAGTGTATAGTTGAAGTGAGAACTTCCTGTTTTGGCTCTAAGATCTGTAAGGACGGGCTTACCCTTTAAATCACTGTGGAGCGCATTCCTGTGCTTCGGGAGACAGGCAGCGTCAGTGATGGTTGATCTCTGGTTTATCTTCCTTGTTGGTGTGGGTGATGACCTCCTGGATCATGTGCTGCTGGAAAACCTTCAGCACTCCCCAGATTTTTACATAAATTAGACCAGAAAGATACTTAACTTTCCCATAGCAAGCCAGCTGGCAGATAATTGCGCTCCTTATGTTGTGCACGTTAGCTCCTGAAGCTTCCAAGCGGTATTGATGAGCAATGATGTGGTGTGGATAGGGAACACACAATTCGCAGCATACTTCTATAGCTCCTGTGATATCATCCACAACTGTGTTTTCTGAGTGAAATCTTGGGAGGACAGCAGCATAAAGAGCATGTACCACAAGGTTACTGATCCTTTACATTGCTGATCATATGGAACCGAAATAACGCTATTCCAATATCCAAATATTAAGGACCTGTTGCAAGCTATGAATCTTGTAAAAATTACTACTCAGAAATTACTGTGTAGAAGTTACTAAGAACTTTTGGGTTAAACTTCTGCTTTTTTGTCTTTTTCCTCTCTGAACCCACTCAGTACAATATAGATCGTTTGGAAGAGATTGGCTGGGATCAGAAAATTGGCAGTTGCAGAAAGGAAATGAATTTAAATGAAAACGATGAGAGATTGTTCTGGCTAGGCTGACTTACTAGAACTCTGCATCGGTTTTAGTTCTTCCAAAGTTTTGGTGAACAACTATCCTGATGTGGAACGAGAGGGGAGACGATGCGCTCTGAGGGGAGGAACGTGGCTCCGCTCTTATTGTGCTCTTCTGTTAAGAGGGTTTGCTGAAAAAATGTACTGAATGACAACGACATGATCAATTTTTTGTCACCTTTAAAGAAAAAAATGTCATTTCCTCAAGGGAGCGATGGAGGGAGTTAAGGATTCAAGCATGTTACTGTTCAGATAGGGTCTGTTTGGTTAGACCTAAATTCCTTATGTCATTGCTCGTTAATGTTGTTGTACCAAGTGTTTATGCATGAGTGTCCGAGAAGAACGGGACGTGATCAATTCAAAACGGCCTTGTCAGACTGCATGAGAAGTTCACTCTGAGATGTATATGGAAATGCGTGCTTTATGATTCGCTCTGACAGGATATTCACATGGCTGCTTTAAGTGTTGCTCCAAATCTTTTCACAGTAGATGATCAATTAGTGCTTTACTCATTCTTTCTATTGATTTAAAACATGAAAACAACAATACGGCCACATCTCACAGGATTTTTCTGTATGCTCTGAAAGGAAATCCATCAGATCAGTGATCTGTCCGGGTCTGTCACCACCTGGTTCTGAGGAGATGTTCCTCTTGTTGCCATGATTTCCTTGTTTCCCATTTTAGCAGAAAGTGACCTGAATCACAGCACCACATTCTGGTCTTGTAGTTGGAATGGACTTCTTGGGTAGATTTGTGTAAACCCTTCTTTCCCTTCTTGTCTCCAAAGGACACTACTAAGTCTAAAAATTGCTTATCTTAACAGGTCATGAAAGTTTACACAGAGTTGCATGAGGCAAGTTAAATGTGTGGTGCCATCGTTATGTCCTGATGTTACATCCTGCTGTCGAACGTTTATTTCTCCAAAGGACTTTGTCTTGCATGCTGAGGATGGAATGAGCCGATATTATTGGAAGCCTGAAGTGCGTGTTTTGGTTTTTACCCTGTCTTGTGGCAGGTGGTTCCACAGCCTGATTGGGCATGAAGGTGTTTTGTCTTCAACCTTGTCTTTGTTGAAATATCTGAACATTAGAGATATTTATGAATGTAGCTCCTGATCTCAAGCTTCTCCTAAGAGCTGTTGCCAAAGTGGTACATGGGAAGCAGTTCAGGAAGCAGTTTTACCATAATTAGATGGCATTTTCACAGTCCTTACTAGACCCGCAATATTGCTGGAAATGTTTGTTTCAAACAATCTATAAGGGGCAGTGCAAACGTTCTTCTGCTTTTTATAGAACCCGTTTCTCATTTTGCAAGTGGACGCTAGATAAAAATGGCAATGCAACTTCAGAAAATTAATTTAACACTTTCACTTGATTTAATTGGAGGCATAAATATAAGAGTCATACTTATTCGACTGAAACCTTATATTTATTGTTCCCTACCAGAATTCTTGCTTTATAGTACAGAGCAACACTTCACAGTTGCCAAGTTTCACTGGAGATGAAGTGATAATCTCTGGCTGTAAGTTGTAAATTGCTTTGGGATAAAAGGTACTGCATAAATGTAAATTGTTACCTTATTAAATGCAAGTGTAGCATAACATGGTTTTCAAAGTACTAATGAGTATTTTCTTTGCAAGTCTGATGGCTTTTTTAAGATAAAATAGCACTGGGTTTATTTAATCAGCCTAAAAGGTTCTTATCTAGCTCATTGTGATGCTTATTTTTGTTGCTATAAACAAACAATATTTGGAAGAATTGCAGGATAAAATAAGCTGAAGTTACAATGTTTTGATTACCAGTCAGGTTGCTTATTTTCCTGTTTAAATCAAAATTGAATATTTTATGATAATTCGTACTAAAATATATTATTTTGTCTTGTTCTTGTCACACAGAAGACAATGTCATAGAATCTAGTCTGGATGTGCAAAGGATTAAAGGTGGTAACACCACAGACACTGTGAATGAGAGGATCGTTTGGGGGATATTGAACCGCAGTACTGATCAATACCAATTCAACATGTTTCTGTGTCGTTTGTATGGCTTCAGTTCCTTCCCCCCATTTATATGGCTTTTAATAGTGTGAAGGAACAAAAATAAAGGAGACTATAGCTTAAATGAGGCTGGAAGATCATCAGATTCTTCTCAATTACGCAATTGTGGTTGTTAGGAAGTGCTGGGATCTCACTTCTACCCGACTACATTTACCACTCATTTGAGTTACCATAAGAATACAAACATATGTTTACATACCAACCACTGCAACGTGACAGGTAATATGCTTAAAATGTTGTTGTTTGACAGACTTATCCAGGGAAGAAATGGAGGAAAATAGCAAGGTTTTCAGTAGAAATTGCTTAGGAAGAAGGACCATAGCTGAGTATGTCCTTGCATGTGGAGCAAACAGGGGAAAAAAGCTCCCAGATAATTGGAAATTGTAAAGTTCTGTAACAGTTGTGAGAAAAGCAGCAAGCAAACTTGAGGAGAAGGGTTAAGCCAAAGTAGCAAAAACCCATTAAGGCTTAAATAATGATACAAGAGCATGTAAAAACTAATTTTTGTTGAACACTCAACTTTTAGCAGGTTGAACATAGTTTCATTTTTGTCCTGAAGTACACTTCAATAACAATATGTACTTCTATATATATATTTAAGAATACGAAATGATGTATATAAATGCTGAAGGTTTTATGCATGTGCATTTTAGCAAGTCTAATTTCACTCTCAGGGCATGTTCACATCAGGTAAACACTGTCATTCTGTGTTTTGATTTGATTCATTATTATTCTGACATAATTCACGATATAAAACACGGGAAGGGAATAATACCAGTGCAGCAACAGACAACATGGTGAAAATTGGAACTGTATTTTCCGGAGCCTTATTGCTAAGCCAACCTCATGGCCAAAAAGGAACAAAAGTCAGTGATTTAGTGTGAGTACACATGGATGGCAGAAGTGAAGGGGTATTAAGTATCTATACGTATCAGTACCCAAATGAAATTGCATTTGTGTCCTGTATGGGTCCATCTGACTAAGGCAGCAAGGGATGACAGTGGGCTCTGTTCACCTGTAGGCTCTGCAGTATTTTTTGTTGGCCTGTGTTGCAGTCACATCTTTATTTTGCTGGATGACCATAGGAACAGCGGGAACCACTCTACCTGAGATTTACAACAGCATCTGTTTTAACAGCTGCCCACCTCATTCCCTGATGGTCAACTGCAAACCGGCACATGGCTTTGGGGTTAAACGGTGCCGACAAAACTAATAATAGTTAATTTGGGTCCTCTGGCCCCAGCTCAACATAGCAGTTAAGCATGACTTCAAGAGTCAGGGTTCAGAATTCAAAAGTGGAATTGCACGTGCACCGCTGGCTATGACGTTTGCTCTTATTGTCTTGGGGCAGGAGGGGGTGCAATTTTACGGTACAGTTGTGGAGATTTCTTACATGGAATTCTTAATGGTTTCCAGGTACTGGAATATTTAATGATGTTTCCTACATAAGTAAATAGTATTTAGGTGTTTTAATTCGTCTTTTTCCATGCTATACAATAAAAACGAAGTCAGTGGTTATGCAGTAGCCCATTAAGATGCTCCCTATTGAATCAACTTTGTCAAGGAGTGGCGGGATGAGGATTTATGGCCAGAGCGGAGGGACAGAGGCCCAGCATGGAGATCGGCACAAGTGATCACAGAGCCTGGTTGGCTCCAGCACACGTCAGGAGCACGGCTGCAGCTCTGTCCAGAAAAGACAGTTCCAGGAGGGGTATCGTCTGACCCCTACGTCTCACGGAAACCTTTTGTTACACTTATTTTTTATTCCCTCTAATCCAGGGGTGTCAATATCATTTTTAGTAGGGGCCACATCAGCCTGGCGGTTGCCTTCAGAGGGCCAAATTTATTCTTAGGACTGTATAAATGTAACTGCTTCTACATTTGTACAGTCCTAAAACTGAATTCAGCCCTTTGAAGGCTACCGCGAGGCTGATGTGTCCCCTGGTGATCATGAGTTTGACACCCCTGCTCTAATCTCATGAACTCTTTATAACTGGTATTACACCATGTTTCATCTTCACTATTTTTATTTTCTGTCATCTCTTGCTGAATATATTAATTTATTTTAGATTGTTGCTCAGTACATGAGCTCAAAAGACTTCTAACACTAAATATAAACAAAACTAACAGCCTGGTCTGTGAAATTATAATATCTGCTAAAAACCAAAGGATGTGAACTAGAACAGCTTTATGCTAGTTGGTTTTAGATTATTTTCTGCTTTCACTACGATTTCCTACTTAGGCAAATACTGTGTTCAGGAGAGCTACAGAAAAAAGAGCTAGAGGCACAAATAACCATTTATTGGTTTATCCTGCTCTTTGGATATATAAAGATTACATATGGCTCTGGTCTTCAAAATTAACCTGCAGATGTTGTACAGCTGCGCGTCAATGCCTGAGCACCTTCCTACCTGGAGCATCATGGGGTATCCCACCAAAGTGATTAAAATAAGCACTATTTTTTGAAAAGAAGCATAACACGTAAAGTGAATCCGAGCATTTATTAAAGATGAAGATAACAAGAAGCAAACAGCTTTCTCAAAAAGGAGGCAATGTTTATTGACCTTACCTTACTTGTGGTCCTGTAGGTATCGCTGTAGTGTTAAAACATTTCAGAAAAATGCAGCATTTCTTTGGCACAATGACATATTTAGCAGTCTGCTCAGGCTGTTTCAGACTTCCATTAGAACCGTATCATTCTGTTGAGGATGCTTATCCATACACCTTCATGAACTGATTTGAAAAACCAGAGTGGTTGTTTTTCTAGGCTAAATTTGGAATTGAAATCCAGCTGACAGTGCCAATGCTTTCACCTGGTTTACACAGGTGAGTAGTTGACTTGAATGTCCTTCAAGTTTTATACATCTCAGTTTATAGTCAAGGAGTTACACTGGCTATTCTTGACTACAGACAACGTTTTTTGCTTTAATTCTTCTGTGGTTATTCACTGACAAATTTCTGCATGAACCAGCTAGATACCTGAAGCATTTACATTTACAACCAAAGAAAAAGAAGTATATGGCTTAACGAGGTGAGGGTGTGCTCCTAATCCTGCTGAATTGGGGAGTGAGTAAATGTGCCGACTTCTCTTAGCCAACAGGCAGCTAATTAAGTAATAGCCTTTTCAGTTAAATGCGTTATTCTTCACACCTTGAAACAAGGTCAGGTTCTGTTAATAGATTTCAAGCCACTCTGTATTAGAAACAGATTGTAACGTGTATTGACTGTAGGCTTTGTGTTATTTTCCTTAAAGTAAGAAGGCTTATTCTGTGAGTGTGCGGTTCAAGGCATTTGCAGGCAGGATGAGCTGCTGGTTTGGTGATACCACATAAGAGAACTGCTTTTACAGAGCTTAAAAATACTTAAATTCTCATGTCAGGCTTGGATTTCACAGCCCACGCCGACACGTTCTAGAGATAGAAGTTGATGGAAATATTTACTGACCAGCAAGAGAGACGATCAGAACAGACAGGACCACTGTCCCTTCTCAGGAATGCTGTAGTTCACCAACAGTTAAGTGTCGGTTACTTGTTAGCACAATTCCTCGAGTATTTTAGCCAAAACTAATTCAAAACTCAGTTGTATTCTAGAAATCTTCAGGATTAAGTGCAACCAACAGAATTTGAGCTCTCTGTTGGCTTTCATGGTAAATTATTCTGAGTTCTGCTCCACAGCCTTTGCTTGCCGTTGACTGATGCAGAGCTTCAGCTACTGAAAGTTCATAAGAAAGAAGGTGAAGATGTATTTTGTATCGGCTGTGAAAATAAGGCATTGAGCGATACCTGTGCACCAGTAAGTCAACAGAGTTTATTATTTACTTCACAAGGGAGGCCCAAACAGAAGTGCTGCAGCCACACTTGTGAGTGGTTTGTACTGTTCACTGCCACATCCATCTGCATAAATAGGCTTCCTTGCAGAATTTAGATGACTAGAAATGCCTCCTCTTTGGCTTTATTAATGTCATTTATTTTTAATAGAGGGGAAAATTGAAATAAGTTCTTTATGTGAAGCCTGTTGAGGAAAGGAATCTGGGGAAAAAAAACTTAGAAGTTAATTTTTTTTTTTTTTAATCTAGAAATCTTGTGCTTAGTAAGTGTTTAAAAATTTCTGGCAGTCCTGTTAGTAAAAATAATTATTCACAGCCTTCTGGGTGTTGTGGAGCTTTTCATTTCATATGTTCAAAAGAAAGGGAGATTCTTCCAAATCCTCAAATGTACAAAAGTACATTAATTTCATTTTCATCACATTTCTGCATTGCATTAGATTTGCATGGATTTTTAACCCAGAGATTTAGCAGTGGTGTGGGAAGACAAGCTTTCTTTTTGCCTTCTTTTTTTCATTCCAGGAGGGCATTTTGGGTCATTTTAGATGAAAGAAACTTCAGTTCATGCTATTATGTTGGTTTCCTGGTTACAGTTCAGTTTTGATTCCTCCTCTAGAGGACACACGAAAGGGAAAAATGTTGGCAACTATATTGGACCTCTGGGTGGTTGCGTTCCTCTGTAATTTTAGCACAGATTGTAGTTAGTCCTTCTGAATAACATCAGCCTTCCTTCTCAGGTTGGTCCCACTGATTATCTCTTGGGCAGAGGATATTTATTTCTAGGGACTGTTTAGGTAGAACCGTCCTGGTCAGTGTACCTAGAAGTGATGGTTCTTGTTTGTTTGACGGGGGAATATGGTTCCCTGGGACTACAGAAGGCTCGCACGGTTTAACAAAATGCAAGATACTGCAGTTTGCATGAAGAGGTCCAGACACTCCAAGTGATGGAAAGGCCATAAAGATGTCCCCAAACAAGGATTTTGCTAATGTGGCTACTGTTTAGGGCTCAAGTTAATGTAAAGGCACAGAAGGGAAGGTTGGACGGTGTTTGCACAGAAGGGGGAGTTCTGGATAGCTCTACTGCCATTGAGCAGCCCCTAAAATATCTCAATTATTGTATTAGAGTGAGTGTATTAGATCATTTAGAGAAAAGAATTTTTCCTGAAGGAAAATGCTAAAGTGACCTCCCAGTATGAGTTCCGGGTTACATCTACTGCAGGTGAAATGATGAATCACATTGCTCTTTTAAAATATGTTATCTAAATATATTAGAACATGTAGATTGATGGCCATTCACATGGGTGCTTAGGAAGAACATCTCCCAAAACAGAGATGTAGGAATTTCTGGTGTCGATAGCGAATATGGTTATATTCTTTCTTCCCTATTTATTTTTAGTCAAATGCAGATTTATGTTTCACTGTGCTTTACTAATCATGCAACCACTTGCTGAATGTTTTACGATGGGTCTGTTTCTCTGGGAGTGCCTGGTACACTGAGTATTCTTGATGACAACTGGTACTTCATAAATGCAGGATATTAATAGCATAAGAGCTTTATTACTTGTTTAGAGTTCCACAGGTTGTTTCTGTTAAGAGAAGAATTTTTTATGTGGAAAGACACATAAAAGCAGTTTCTTATTCACAGACAATACATACAGTTCTTAGCTAGGCATGGTTGGGATCAAATGGCAGCAAATAATTTATTGGCTTTTAGGTCCTGACCCTTTGTTTTTGCAAGTGCACTTGCTCTCTTGTTTTCTCTCTCAGGGATGTATTACCAGGCTTTTCTCCCTCTGTCCTTGACTTTCCTGCTGCTTAATTCCTGCTGCCTCGAGTTGCCTTTATATATTTGCGTGTGACTCTGCTGAAAATCTTCCGGCTGCTTTTAGCATTTGAACGTGGAGAAAAACCTCAGTCTGCCCAGCCCAGCTTCTAGAGCTTCATGGCTGCAGAAATGGTGTTGGCAGTGGTGGCTGCCATGGAAAAATGGCCGTTGAGCTGCTCTCGTCGTGACACGTGGCTGCTGCACCTGCTGGCCTGAAGGCAAGGTAGAAGACTACCAGTAGGTCAAAACCCCATTGCTAGGGAGCTGCCTGATGTTCAGTGTGGAAGAGCCAGAATGAATGCATATTTTGTGCACCTAAAAGACCTTGGGAAGACAACTAGAAGGCTTTTGTGTGCAGCTTGTACCACTTGGAACATCAATGTTGTGCTACCTCCTTTTTGGCTGGTTTTATTTGAGCGCATTATTCAGCATTTAAGTCAGAATTGGTTTTCCAGCAATACTGCGTAGCATTGAGATTTGGATATAAATGCAAGAATATCTGAAATTATTTCAGATTTGATCATGTAGGAACTACTGCTTCTGCATGGAACCAAAGTGCCGTATTTCATTGTCTCAATTCCCCAATCAGATACACATTTGCTTAACAGGGAGTAGAACCTACTGTGCGGATCTATATCCCCATTGATCACATGGAGAAAACATCGCCACCATCATGTAGAATAAACCGTTTCTTATGCCTTGTGATTATCAAACATTATTAGCAGCTTGTTGGTGTTCATGTGACAACTCTTACTGCCTTTGTTATGGATATGGATAGCCTTAGACCTATATTTTTTTGTTTTGATTGACATGAGAATATAGCACATTAAAAGACTGTCTGACGCACTCTGGCGGCTGCTTTGTTGCTGTAGAGGTCAAGGTTTCGTTGTTCCAGGTGTTCTGGCTACCTACAGAGAGATGGCCCTTGACCAAAATATCTTACCACCTAACTGCAAAACACAATTTTTACATTTTGCTGATGTTATGGCTCAGAACATTTTCCTGTACCTTTAACTAATCCTATTTTCAAAATGTGATTTTCAAGCTGTGTGTTTATGTGCAGTAGGACAGGTGCATTCAGGGACCGACCATTCACTGGGACTGTCACTGTGCTCAACACATCTAGTATTTCTGAGAGGCATTGGATATATTCATTTTGTGGTTATACAGCTTAACAAATTCAGGGTAACAGGACAGATTATTGCCGAAGTAGCTATTATGGTATCTGGGAATACAGAAGACATTGCGAGGACTGAGCTGTAATCCTGATGTTATGACAGTGTTTGCCACCCAATGACTCCACATCTCCTTTTCTAGATGATTGTGGGGAGTGGGAATTGTGTCAGTGTTTTATTTGTATTGTTTATATTCTTTTAGAATGACGTATGTCAGCCTTTCTTTAAACGTGATTCTTCTGGTGTCACTTGAACATTTATTTTAATGATTTAATTATTTTGGGCTTTTTGTTGAAGTTTCTTCTCCCTCCTCAGTGCTAATTGATTGTGATTTTATTTTAGATTTTATACAGTGCGTGGTGAAGCACTCATTGATGGATTATTTGATATACTGAAGGAAAGAACAAAGATCTAGTGAGATATGATATAATGCTAGAATATTGTTGCAATTCAGATAAAAATAGTGGGTGATTTAAATTATATGAGAGGTAAATATGCTACAGAAAGTTCTCATTTATATGTTTAATATCTTATAAGCTAGTATAAAATGTGGTGGGTTTTTTTCAGGAGTAATTTAGACTAAATAAGTGGAAACTACGTGCATAGTCAGTAATTGCTATTCTCATCATAACAGCAAAGTAAAAATATGTAGTATTACTTCGGGGATGCTATTCAGAATGAAAGAATGCTGTGTTTCAAGGCTAGTGGAAAGTATGATTAATACTTTAGCAATGAAGTATTTTGGATGTTTTCATGTGTGGAGTTACTGCCATACCACTATAAAGACTTAGTCCTGGCTTATAAATGAGCTTGAGCCCTACAGTTCCTTGTATGAGATGTTTAAAGGTCACGTCCCTTTTTGGAGTTTTATTTCTAAAAGTAATGGAGCAGAAATAGCTTCGTATTTGAAATCTTTCCAGCAGAGGCACATGTTGAATGCAGATTCAGTCGGGTTCCTTCGCAGTCCTGTTTCCACTGCCAGAGTTTGGTCTGGAGCACTTGCCTGTTGTCTTTGCAGTGTCCGTCCCGTCTTGGATCTGCTGAAGTCAGAACGGGGCGATGCAAGTACCAGATCTGCAACGCAAAAGCGCAAGATAGAAAGAGAAAGATCATGATAGTCTCATTATCAGAAGGTGAATGAAAGAAGGACTTAACTTGGAGGGGTTTATGAGAGGAAGAAAGAACAGAAATGAGGAGACAAACAGACCGTGACTTAGGAAGGGAAGCAAGACCACACTTTGTGGATGAAGTGGTACAGCAAGTAGACTTGTTCATTCCTTGCTCTTAGTCAATCTTGCTCTGAAAAGTTCTTGTGAATAACATATACATTCATCAACCATGCAATTTGTTTGGAGAGATTGCAGTGATATTTCACAGTAATATCATCCCATTTTAATACATTTTAAAAAATCATGTTTAATTCATCTGCTGAAAATGGTGTGGGTAGCAACTGGAAACATTTCTTGAAGGATGCGAGGCATTCAGGGTGCCAGATGAGAACAGTGGCATATGGATTGTGATTTTTTTTTTTCCTGTGGAAGAAGTTGGAAATCTTCACCCCAGTGAAGCAGTTCAAAGTCAGGCTTTATAAAGCTATTCTTTGCGACACAAATATGGAAACTAACCTTGTCATTTTTCACTGGTGTTCTGCTCCGCAGCCGAGGATCCAGGAGAGCTTTGGCGAGCCATAGCTGACATTGTGCTGCTGGTGGCTTCCCCGCAGTGTGAATTCCTTTGAATGGCAGTTTCTCTAGGGGGGATTAGCCACCACAGATGTCACAGATCCTGGGAATATCTTCCATGATAAAAAAAGGAGAGCTGGCATCTCAACTGTCATTTAATAATCTACAGACTCGTTAATTTATGTGTTTTATGAAATTTGATGCCTGCAGATACAACAAACCTGTTCTTCAAGTGCTTGCTGCTTTGATTGCAAAATGTGTATTAATTTATGTTCTTGTGGAACAGTTAGATTATAAAATGCCAAGTTGTCTTTGCTTTGTATCTTTTAACGTACCAATGGATATATCAGGAGTGCTGATCTCCCCATTATGTATGTCTTAAAGCAAGCCTCTTTGACTAATACCTTTCCCTTCCTTTTCTCATCCTCTCCTCCCTGTGTAATGTTAGTCTAAAATGCTGATTAAGGTCAAAACGAGTTTATGCCAGTTAAAAACAGACATATGGAAAGTTCCAGCACTGAGCCCCATAAGCTATGAGGGAGGAATTTATAGCCTCGCAGTGCTCCCAGCGCTTCTCTTTAATTAACTACTCTAAGCATCCTGAAATTCTCAACAATAATCTGCCTGACAACAGGGAAGCCTCTAGTTCTGTATATAGTAGTGATGACCCTGCCCAACAGCATAGATGAGTATATCAGGTGTTCTGTGACCTCCCAGCAAACTCTGACACTCCTTGGCCTGCACTGAAGATGTGAAAAATCAGTTGGTTCAATTGTTTTGCTTTTATTTAAGGAAAACGTATTCTACCTTCAGTTTTGCTGATTTTACTTGTAAAAGCACATTTGTTTCTTTATTTTTTAGAAACAGCCAAACAGACAGAATTCCACAGTGCTTTTAAGCATGTATGGAATCATAGAAACATTCTGGTTTGAGAAGGCCTTTAAGATCATCGATTCCAACCATCAACCCAGCCATGTCCCTGAGAACCTCATCTCCGTGTCTGTTCAACCCCTCCAGGGAGCCCACTCTTATTAAGTTATCTGCTGCCTCTTATGACCCTTAGGGTTCTTTTTCAGAGTTACTGCTTTCCAGAATACTCCATCCTGTAAGTATGACCACCCCTGTTTGTTCACAGATACACGATCTCACATTTGGCTTTGTTTATATGTGTTCTCTCATTGGCTGCACAGGACCTATTCTTGCTATGGTTCAGCTCTCCATCGATCGTTACCTGCAAACTTTTTCAATATTTATATGTTTTCCCTTTATCACTGTTGAAAACGTGAAACGCCACTGACCACGAATTCATTTTGTCTTAATAATGATTCAGTTTTTAATTTTTTCTTAATATTTGCCAATTTTTCTTACTAACTATTCATTGAAATTAAGACCAGTTATTCATCAAAGATCTCACAGCCATTGAAGTGCTTTATGTCTGCACCTCTCACCTTTATCAACCCAACTTATTTCATAAATGAAAGAGATGAAGTAAATCTGATGTAAACCTTACATTATTTTCCAAGCTGCCTTGTGATTAGGAAATACGTATGCCCTGCCAATATCTAGACATTTTCCTCCTTCATTTTTAAAAATTACACTAAAAACTCTCTTGTAATAATGACAAAAATATGGCACGCTATAAAGCAGTGTCATACAGTTCTCATTGATTATTGTAATGACTAATATGCGTGTGGATATGTTCAGATTGGGGGCATTAATTCCATCACAGAATTTAGGGGAAGCTGTAGCACCTGCTGAGGTTCAGGGTCAGGATTTTCACGGTTAACTTGTACTGTGCTTTGTGCTGGTAGATCATCTGCTTTCAAACTAACGAGTTTATGTTTACGGAGCTGGTATTAAAGATGTGTCTGTAGGGTGTAAGGTTTTAGGGAAAGGTTACAAAAAGGTATATAAAATGGAAGCTGCTCAGTTATTAAGTCCCTAAGTGTGGTTGTACAGTGGTACTAAAAACAAACAATGAAATATTTACTTCCATGAAATAACGTTACTGTCTTTGGTTCCAAGTTTTAATTTTTCACTGTCAGGAGTAAGTGTTGATCAGTTCACTATTGTGGAAAAAATGTGGCTTTTGGGGGACTTAGATTTGTTTCCTTTCCATTTTATTGGGTGGGACAACGTTTTTGTTTAAAGAAAAGGGTAAAAAGCAGGCTGATTTACATTCTACATGACTTTACAATCTTTGCCATGTTAGCCTGTATTTCCTTCCTTTTGAAGACAAATTCCCAGCCATCCCCTTATTTCTTTTCCCCCCTCTGTCCCTGACCCTGTCATTACACTCTTGAACCCCCTCATGTGACCTTTTTTGATGCTGGCCAGAATGGGCCAGTGTCTCAGATGAGGAGGTTTCATTGTTTCATAGAATACCATATTTATGAGAGCATTTCTGAAGCTACAAAGGGCAGTTAGACATCTGACTGGAAATCAGTATTAACTGCATACTTCACTCCCTTTCTACCTTTCAAAATCTCGCTGTACAATAGTATTTCCCTCTGGAGTTGTCTGAATAAGAAGGATAACAGATGTGTGCGTATCGTGGTTGCTTACCCAAGACATCGCTGCGTAAATGTAGTAAGTGAGGATCAAGATACTTTGTGATATGCTCCACCATGTCAAAACAGTGGCTAAATCTTTTCACTGAAGTGGTGATTAGGAAGTTTATATTTAATCCAAATAGTCCCTAAGTGCTGCTACAAAGAAGTAAGACTTAATTGCATTATTGTTTGTGACATATGTTGTATGCAGTACACATTAGAATCACATGCATTGTACAAAGATTTTCAGTATCAGCTTTATTAATTGAGGGTGAGCATTTGAAAATTCTGGTGCATTAACATGCTAAAGACATTTCTACTTTCTGAAGTTCCATATGTTCTGACTTGAAAGCGACTCTACCAAGGGCAACATTAATGGAGAGAATATTTAGCTATTTTTCAAACTTCTAAGTATATACAACCACTGTTCCTGCTTACTTCAACAAATAAGTAAGACAGGTTCAGTAAAACAATATGTAGCATCTAAGGAAACGGGAAAATGGTTGTATGAACAGAAATGTTGTAAATTGCCCACATGTCCCAGTCACTCTCAATGAAACATTTACACCTGGGAACACCTGTATTGCTTGAGAAAGTGAGATTTAGCCCACACTGCCACATCAAAATCGTGGTGTCTTTGTAGCCCAGATCCGTGTACTTGGCTTAGCTTTAATTTGTTTCTGTTTTCAGTAGTAGCAAAGACGCCATGTGCAGGGCTCCAGCATAAGGAGCAGCAGCCAAAGGAAGTGGCCATTAAATGGATTATATCTCATTTTGTATTCCACAATATAGTTAGTGCCCGGTAACTTTAGTCATGTTTTTAATTGGGCCCGTTAGATTAACTCTAGCAAAAACCAATCTTAATTCTACTGTCACCTTTAGTGTGCATGCTTGCCATTTGACTCAAGTCAGCGCCGTTCTTGGGAAAATGGTATTTCAGGCCTGTCAGATGAGAGCGACATGCTTTGATGTGACCATATGATCGCAGGTGACATATTTGTGGCTCAATCTTCACCAGACCTATGCCTGTCCTCACAAAATAGGTAAGATTAGACTGTATTTTAGCTATGTGAGTCACGACAAAGTATAAAGATGAAGCAGAAGGACACCCACAGCTAGTTCATAAGGTCCCTGCTTGCTGGCGGCTGGGAGATGCACGGAATGAAGAATCACCGCATGATGGTTCTGCCATTATTCTGCATCAGTGCTTGGGTGGCTCTTGTCATACTGCCACAACCATACAGGACTTAGCCTACAGTAGATCTCCTTTTGTCCTAAACTGGACACCCCAAACTGAGTAGAAATTGGGCAGGATTTTGAGCCTCAGCTGATCAGTGGTGTTGAAACAATTGCAGATGTTTTGCTGCAAGGTGCCATGTAAGAGCAATTTACTTTTTTGTAGCATAGTTTGCAGAGCTGTCATGGAGGTTGGAGGGAAAATAGCATCAAGGCGAGGATTTAATATTTGGCATTTTTGCTAACTTAATGGTTGTGTGTTCATAGAGGACAATTAGAAAAGC